>NW_005361573.1:755597-766161 GCF_000412655.1 Myotis brandtii
ACTTTCTCAGCAAGACCCTTCGGGGGTCAAAGTTTGAGCTCTGCCTTGAGAACCGGTGACAGCGCAGTGATGGGACGGAGGGGAGGGCGCCTGTCCTTCTTCCCCCAGGGCCTGGGAACTGGGTGGGATCTCACATTCCCAACGACCTGGCTGCTGGCAGCAGCGCGAACCCTTTCGTCAGCCGCCTGGGCCGGAGCCAGGGCATTCCATGGAGCCAGAACCTTCGCGGATGCCCAGGGCGCCTGTGCCCGGGGCTGCCTCCTGCGCAGGGTGCAGCTGGGGCGGCTCGGGGCTCCGGGATCTCTCAGGGGTCCACCTGGCCGCACAGGCCCCTGCAACCCCTCCCCCCGACTTGCCCCAGAGCCTGGTGTGTGGCGACGGCACTGTCCAGAGGTGGGTGAGTCGGGTCGCTGAGGGCTCTCTGAGGGGGGATGGTGGATGTGTGCAGCCTGCAACGCTGCCAGCCCGGCGCACAGGCGGGGTCAGGGGGTGCAGATGTAGGGCTCTGCATCCAGTGGGGTCCCTGGCAGGCAAGTCGTAGAAAGTCAAGGGCAGTCACGGTGATGGAAGACGTGGGCCCTGGTGTCAGAATAGCCCGGGGTCAAGTGCCACCTCTGCCCCTTCCTAGCCGTGGGATCTCGGGCTAGTGGTTTGGCTTCTTGGTGCCTCAGTTTCCACATCTGCAAAATGGGAATGAAAATACCCACCTTGAAGGTTTGTTCTGAGTAGAGGCAGCAGGTACCCTGTTAGCGCCCGGTGAGTGGGGGTCAATGTCCTCACCCCAGCCTCTCAGGTTCTGTTCCTCTTACCCCAGGGCTGCACCCCGGGACCCTGGGATGGCTGAGGACTTCTGAGGCCCCACAGGGAAGCCTTGCTGGTGAGATGTAGAGAAGAGAGAGGTAGGGATGCTACTTGAACGCTTGTCACAGCCATCAGCCCATTTAAGCAGCTGGGTCCATTAGAACACAGGCTCTGGACTCCCTGAGGCCTGAGTTCGAGTCCTGCTCCCACCTGGTGCTGGCTGGTGCTCTGATTAGGTTCCTATCAGCACCTCATGATCCCCTGCGAAGTGGGGATAAGAGCCATGTCCTCCTGGCATGGGGGTGGGGGGAGGCTTGTCAGGATGCGGGGACCTAAGGAAGCGCCGGCCAGATGCCTGGCCCCTGTCAGCAGGATCATTTTGTCTTCTCGCCCTTATCACTGCGCTGCCTGCACTGCCCGGATTTGTGTCGCGTGCGCAGTGGGGCCGGGGGAGCGGAGGAGACTAGAAAAGGGCACCCCAGCAGAGGGACCTGCAAGAACCAAGGCTCAGGCCTGGGACCGCTGAGCTCCTGAAGCAAAGGGAGTGGGTCAGTGTGGAAGGACGGGAGCTGCGAGGTCCCCCTCTGAGACCCCTCCCTGACCCCAGGCGGGTGCTTCCTGTGGGTCCTGCAGCCCCGACCTGGGCAGTAACCCCAGGTGGCTGACCTCTCCCTAGCTGTCCCCGGGGAAAGGGGACCAGTGTTCACATGCAAGGGCCCTCCCCTCCTCTCTCTGCAGCTCATCTCGAGGGGGAGCCTGGTGTGGGGCGACTGCACTGGGGGGTGCGAAGGATCGAGTGTAAGCACTTTCTGTATGTCATGTTGTTTAATCCCAGGACCACCTTCTATGTAACAGCTACTCCCATTCCCCCCACTTTCCAGATGGGGAAACTGAGGCACAGGGTGGCGGAAGGATACTCCCTGGGCCCCTTAGCTGGCTGGGATTAAACCCAGGCAGCCTGGCTCCTGAGCTGGTTCTCAGCTCCATTTAGCAAAGGCTTCGCACCCACCAAGGCTCAGCTAAAATGTCACCTCCTCCAAGAAGCTCTCCTGATTTCCCCAGCCACCCATCTCTTTGCTTTGTCTAGAGCCAGCGCCACAAACTCAGCCATTGAAAGGGCCAGGCAGGAGACAAAAATGACCAAAGTAGGGACACTATTCACCCGCACAAAGAAATATATGTTCTCCCATTATGGTGGCTGGCAGCTGACTCCTTGCCCCTCTGGGAGCGTGGAGACTGGGCCATCTCACTCCCCCAGCATTTAGCAAAGAGGTGTGGCACTTACTAGTAGATGGTACCCACTGGCTGCTTTTTAAGTGGATGTTGGAATGCACCGACCCATGCTGCTTCCTGAACTTGCCAAACCTGTTCCTGCCTCAGGGCCTTTGCACGTGCAGTTCCCACTACCTGGAGTGCTCAGGCCTTTTCTGAGCACTTGACCTCAAATAGCATCCCCTCCGGCACCTCTATGCCCTGCTTCTTTTTATATTTTATCTGTAGCCCATATCATCCCCGGCCGTTAGATTCGTTTTATATTTCAGCATTCGCATAGTGCTTTGATGGACCAGGCATGCTTCAAAACTTTGCCAGTGCACACTCGTTTAATCCTCGCAACAGCCTGTGAGGGAAGAGCTAGGATCACCCCTGTTTATCAGCGGAGGGAACTGAGGCACAGAGAGGCATGGTGACTTGCCTGAGGTCACACAGCTGGTAAGGGGCCGAGCAGGGATTCAACCCAGATGGTCTGGATCCGGATGTGTTTGCCTTTATTTATATGGTTTATGTTTGTTACCTGTTCCTCCCCCTCGAGAAGGCCAGCCCCTCCAGGGAGGGACATGTCCCTGTGTTCCCTGCTGTGTCCCCAGGGTCCAGCTCTGGGCTTGGTGCATTTTATAGGCGCTTAATAAACATTTCTTAGAAGGAGGGAGGAAGGGAGACAGGAGGAGCAGAGAACTGGAGGGAAACGTCCTTGGCTTTTGAGCTTTCCGCCGCTGAATGTCAAGGCCATCTTATTGGAAGCTTCTCCGCTTCCTGGAGGGTTTGAGTCAGCCTGTCAGAGAGGGGCCCTGTCCCTCCCTCCCCCCTCTCCGTCGCCCTCCAATGGGGCCTCTGTCTTCTGACCTCTCCCAGGCAAAGGTGCCAAACTGCACTCCTGGATCCCTGGGCCCATGCTGAGCACACTTCCTCCCCTGACAGGGCCTCGGAGTTAGGATGTTTGGAGATGGAGACAGGAAGCTTCCAGAACAAGACGGCCTGGAGTGAGCGGGGCTGCTGGGCAGCCAGTGAGGGGCCTGGGCGGGGCTGCCCTGGGCCAGATGTGCTCCGGCCTCAGTGCTGCTCAGGGCGTGAGCAGAGGGGACAGGAGAAGGCTGGGAAGGGGTCCTGAGGCTGCAGTCTCCAGGGGTCTCCAGTTTAGCCAACATCCCTGGCATCCGGCCCTGCTCTGAGCAGTTCCGGGGGAGCCCGGTGCCCTGCCGAGTCCTCCTTGGACCCTAGCATAGTGGACGGCACCGAGGGAGCAGCGGGAACATATTCCCCAGTTTCTCCTTTCCTGACAGTAATAAGTAATGGGGACTGTGACAGGCCCGAGGCCACGCACGCCACCAGCCTTGTTTTCTGGAGTCCTCACAACTCTCGGAGATACGGGCTCCAGATGAGGCGGCGTCTGAGGCTCAGAGAGGTGAAGTAACCTGTGCGAGGTCACACAGCCTGAATGGGCTGGAGCTGGGAGGAACACTTAGCTCTAAGTCAGTGGTTCTCAACCTTCCTAATGCCGCAACCCTTTAATACAGTTCCTCATGTTGTGGTGACCCCCAATTTCATTGTTACAAATTGACCATAATTAAAGCATAGTGATTCATCACAAAAACAATATGTAATTATATATGTGTTTTCCGACGGTCTTAGGCGACCCCTGTGAAAGGGTCGTTCGACCCCCAGAGGGGTCGCGACCCACAGGTTGAGAACCGCTGCTCTAAGTGCTACTGAACACGATTCCGGGAAAACCAGGAGAGGAGTCCGAAGCCCAGACTGGAGCTCCTGATTCTGCGACTAAAAAGGGCACCGGGCCCAGAGCGGGTCTGCCTCGGGCTGGCCCGTAGCGTGTGGGTTTGACTTCCTGCAGGAAAGAGTTCACAATCCGAGTCCAGGTGATGGGAGAGGACAGTTTACTAAACTGGGGAGGGTGCCACAGGGAGGGCCTAGGCGAGCTGCTCTGGCTCCCTAGGAAGTCAGAGCAAAGTGGGCAGGTTCAGGGGTGAGCCTGGGACCAGCTGCCGCTGCCCATGGCTCCCCTGGTTGCAAGTCCCGCGAGGACCCTTTGAGATTAGGAGATGCGGGCCTGAGAGGGAAGAAGGGGGAGGGGAAAGGCGTGGGCCTGCTCCCGGGAGGGAGAGCATGTGCTGGGTCTTCTGTTTTGAGGATTTTTAAAGGCTGGGAGTTTAAGGGGGGGGGGGGGGGGTCCTCATAGAATATTCATCAGCTTATCCAGATGTGTCCTTTCAAGGGTCGTCGTCTCCACTGATTGGTCAGCGCCAGGGCAGGGGAAAAGCAGCCGGTCCTGGCGTCTCCCACCTTGTTTTGCTGCTTTTCTGGTCTTGGAGCTGAAATCCAGCTGAGGCCTGGCTGTTCTCTCTAGGGAGATGACCTTCTGCATCTGGCTGTAAATGGCTCAAGCAATTTGTTCAGCTGTCTCCATTTTTTTTCAGTCCAGTTGCCAAGGAATTTTCCTAGCTTCTTACTATCCCACTTCAATCCTGCTCACTACTCACTTGCTGGGTCACTTTGGGAAAAGATCACCAAACGTGTCTGAATCAGTTTGCTCATCTGTGAAATGGGAATAAGGGGGCCGTGACATTGTTTGAGAGCCTCCAGGGGGCGGGCTTTCCGTCATCACTTTCCTTCATCTTCACGGTGCACGGGGCCATCGCTAAGTCCCAGAAAGGCTGTTCCTTTTCATGCTTTCATGCCCCGGGCCGACAGAGTGAGACACTGGCTTGATTTCAACCGAGGGGCTTGAATCAAGTTGAAAAATGCTTTGCAGAGGCTCTTGCAGAGGATGTGGGGGTGCCGGGAAGGGAGACGGGGCTGAGCTGAGGTGGAGGAGCTGTAGCCACGGCTTCCTCATCCGGCCAGGGCAGCCTGTGGTCTGGGAGGAGGCAGCTGAGCGGGACCGCAGGCTGTGGCCTGGCTCCCAAGCCTCTTTGGCATCCAGATACCCTCCAGACTCATCTCTGAGCTCCGATGATTTCCAGGAACACAGATCTTTGCTTTGGTTTAGAACCTGCGAACTAGACTCAACCTGGTTTCCTTCCCCGCACCTGCCCCCCCCCCCCTTGTGGGAGAGAAACGCTGCCTGTGCTCACAGATATGTCGCCGTCTGATTTTTTCTATACAGACATCTGCTGGGCATCTACTGTGCGCTGGGTACTGTGTCCATATCATTGTTTCACGACACGCTCACGCTAACTCTAGGAGGGAGAAACGGTATCAGCCCCATGTTACAGACGAGCACACTGCGGCTTGGAGAAGAGAGGTAGTTTGTCCATGTTCACTGAACTAGGAAGGGCCTTGAACCTGGACTCCCAAGGGTGGGCCCCTCTGGCCACTAGGTAGCTTGGGGTGGGGACAGGTCTGAAACCACCTTGTCACAACAAGGACCCCAGACTTACTCATCATGGCATCGTGGCGGAGAGACTTTTAAGTTAACCTTGTATCTCCAGCCCGGAGATCTTAGATCTGCAAGGGGTCCCAAGAGAACTTTTCATCCAAGACCTCTTGATTTACTGAGGGGAAGGCTTTATTATTGTCATTTTATAGGCGACTTCACTACAGCTCAGAGAGGTCAAGCAACTTGCCCAAGGTCACACAGCACGGCACGGAGCCATGATGTCTTTTTGTTGGCCCATTCAACTGGCTTTTTTTTTAAATTTTTTTTATAAAAGCTGAAAGGGGGCCTTTGAGACCATCAACTCCAACCTCCCTGTCTTACAGATGGGGAAATTGAGGCCCCAAAGAGCCAGGGATTTATCTAAGAACATTTGCCAAGTAGAGCCTGCAAAGCGTAAAAGAGCACTCGATTCTTAATCTGTATTCAAATCCCACCTTTGCCTCTTGGTAGCCACACGACCTTGGGTAAGACTCTTAACCATGTTGGGCCTCAACTTCCCCAACTCTATAATGGGGGCAATCGTAACCACCACCCCACAGGGTTTGTGTGGGGTGACATACAGAAAGTGCGCCTCAGCACCTTGGTACACAGAGTAGGTGCTCAATAAGATACTGTTATTTTGGTGGTTATTATTAATATTCGTTAACCCTGACGCTGGGATTCCAAGCTCTTTACCAGGATGCCTGGCTGGGTCTCGTGTACCGACCGGGGCCCTGGGGTGAGTTTCAGGGGCCTGGTGAGGTTCTCATTCATCTGACAGAGCAAGAGAGAAGGAAGAGGGGAGGGAGCCAAGCCCAGGGGTGGAACAGAAGGGCCTCAGAAGCAGACAAGCCGTGTTCTTAGCTTCCCTGCTCCTCTCCCCCAGCAGGTGGGGGCCCTGCTGATGGGAACAGGGGCTGTGGCTGCCACCTCCCGGGGGTCTCCAGGTGCCAGTGGGAGAAGCCATGCTTTGGGGCAGTATCTGCTGCAGCCTGGCCCTCAGGGCTGAGGGTGGGCTGTGCTGGCCTGGATTGAGGGGGGCAGGGTTCAAGAACTGACTTCTCAGGGGCACCCGTGTTACCCGCCAGGGGACCTGGCCCTGAGCGGGTCTGCCTCGGGCCAGCTGGTCGTGGGTAGGTCCTCGGCTTCGTGTGGGACACATTTCCCAACACGAGCCCAGGTGACTTGGAGGGTGCATTTACTAAAGCTGGGGACAGTGAGACAAGGGAGGGCCTAGGGTAGAGGAAGCAACGGGAGAGCCTCGGTGGGGCTCACTGGGAAGTCAGAGCAAAGGGGGCCGTGCGGACAGGTCAGGGGGTCAGCCCGGGTTGAGCTGCCGCTGCCCATCGCTCCCCTGGTTGCAAGTCTCTGGGGTCCCCCGGAGTTTAGGGAGTGCACGCTGCGGGGGAAGGGAAAGGCCCCGGGCATGTGGGTCATTTGTCTGGAGGGCGTTATCTCTCTCCTGCAGGCAGGAATCCTAGGGGAGACAGCAGGGGAGGGTTTCAGCAGAATATCTGACAGCTTCCCCAGACGTCTTCTTTCAGGGTCATGGTCTCTACTGATTGGCAGCTGGTGGGAGTGTCCCTCACCCACCTGGTGTAGCTGCTTTTGGGGGCCCCAGGGGTCTGGGGCTGAACCACAACAGAGGCCTCAGGGACGGTATCTCTAGGGCAGGGACCTTCTGCATCGCCTGTAAACTTCTCGGCCTGTCGGTTCAGCTATCTCAGTGTCCTCATCCCACTTGCTCAGGCATTTTCCTAGCTTCTTACTATCCTGCCTCACCACAAACCCTCAGAGTCCGGGCTCCAGGCCCGCGCTGGGAGCAGGACACCCGGCGCATCCCACGGGCTGACTGCTGGCCTGGGGAGACGGTGACCACCACGGGCAGACGCCCCTGACCACATCCGGAGCCGCTCTCGAGATCTCCCCCGGCACACTGCCTCACAGACACACTACGCTCTCGCTCTTGCTCTCTGGCTGGGGATTATTTGTGTGAGTGGATGCCTCTGGGGGATTATGCAAATGGGGTACTAGGCCTCCCAGGCCTGTGAGATATAAGAAAGAGAGAACATATGTTGCCAGGCTGCCTCCAGGCGCAGTCCTTCTGCCCCATGGCTCGCAAGCGGAGTGGCCGAGAGAACACATAGGGTTTGTTCGTGGGACTCATCGCTGGGGGCCAAGGGGCTTTCTGGCCCGGGAGGAGAGACCTCTATCCAAACATTTGTGCTGGGCCTTTTGTGGCTGGGAATGGCGGCCGGGTCTGCGATAAAATAGGGTTTGCAAAGAGGCATTGGCACTCCACCTGGGCGCAGGGTGGGGGCCGGGGCTGGGGTCAGGCCTTAGCTTAGTCCTAGGGTAGGCAGGGGCTAGACTGCTTGGGCCTTCGGGGTTTGGGTAAGGAGTTGGTGTTATTCTAAGGGTATGAGGGGCAGCTGAGAACTTTACTTTAAAAAAAAATATATTTCTATTGATTTCAGAGAGGAAGGGAGAGAGAGATAGAAACATCAACGATGAGCGGGAATCATCGATCAGCCGCCTCCCCCACGCCCCACACCGGAGATCGAGCCCGCAACCCCTGCGTGCACCCCATCTCAACCAGCAGGAAGTGGGCAGCCCGTGAGGCAGCCAGCGCCTTCCACCCGCGGCGGTGACTCAGCGTGAGCTCCCGGTGTGGGCGTGGGACCAGGGAGGAAACGTTCCCAACACAGAGCTAATTCTGTCCGGGGCTGGCGGCCAGGCGCACCGCTGGAACAGCAGCTGGCGCTGTGTGGTTTCGGGGTCTCGGGGTCCCTCAGAGCTGGAGATCCGGGGACTGGAGCCCTGAGGGGTTTCCTGGAGCCACCTGGGGGTGGGGGCTGGGTGGCCCCTTTTCTCTGCCCTGAAGGGTGAGACACGGGGAATGGACCAGTCGGGAACCGGGCAGGGAGCAAAGGCATCCGGACCCACAGTCAGCGGCCGGGCCTGGGGGACTCGGGGACTTTGCTGGGGAGAGACGGACTGTTGTGACCCAGAGAGTGGTGTCTGGAAGGCCCGGAATGTCTCCGCCGCTGGCTGAGGCTGTGCTATTGGATGAGTAGGAATAGCGACGGGGTCAGGGAGTCTGGTTCACATCCTGATCGGGTGCTAAGGGCTGGGTGAGCCTGGCTGGTCACCCCGCCTCTCTGAGCGAGCTCCCACTCCACCTGTGCGTGGAGGATGCGCAGTGCAGAGGCCTCCGGGGTGGCAGGTGCCAGGCAGAGTTCCAGGCTCTGGGGATGCGCCCACCACAGCCAAGACAGCCCAGGGTCCTCCTCTGAGTGCCTTAGGGAGGTTCACGCGCTCTCTCGTGATCTCAGTTTCCCCGGCTCCAAAATGGGTGCCCTCCGAGGGGCCTCTCAGCCCCTCAAAGCCTTTCAGAGGCCAAGACACACAGAGCGGGACATCCGCGCTGTCAGGGTGGGCTGGGGGTGGGGAACAAGGGAACCGGAGCCAGGCCACACACTGGGGAGTTTCCCCGAAGGTTCCCACGCCCACGGCTGGCCGATGAGACGCCTGCTGGCCCGGGGCCGCCACCAGGGGAAGTTGGTGCCATCTGCCCAGAGAGCAGCACGTGGGGAGGGCCAGTGAGTGGCTGCGGGCAGCTTGGGCGGCTGGGCACACAGGTGAGTGATGTGGGCAGGTGAGGAGTTGCTGAGCCTCTCAGAGGGGAGGGTGGGGAGGGAAGGGACAGGATGACAGAGAGAGAAGACAGACAGGGAGACGAGAGAGAGAGAGAGAGAGAGAGAGAGAGAGAGAGAGAGAGAGGCAGAGAGAACGAGACATGTGCAGGGAGAGGCAGGCATGGAGATAGGAAAGAGAGGCTGAGATAAGAGACAGAGGGAGAGACATGGGACAGACAGACATGGACAGACACTGTGGTCAGGAGGGGAGCGAATCCTTTGCAGACGCAGGGTGCCTGCTTGGTTAAAGGGCCTGGGCAGTGACCCAGAGAGGAAGCTGCCGGCACGCCTCTGCTGCCCAGATGCTTCTCAGCCCTGCGTCCCGGGAGCCTGTGGGCCCCGGGCAGGCGGGCAGCAGCTGGAGGAGGGGGGGGCCTGGAGTCACAAGGACCTGGGTTCAAGTCCCCGCTAACTAGCTGAGTGACCTCGGGCGAGCGACCTCCTCCCCCTTGGTAGATCGGTACTGATGCCAGCGACCCTGCAGGAGTAGGGGGAGGCCCAGGTGATCACTCGCTAGGGCCAAGGAGCAGTGGGCTGCGCACGTCCTTGAAGGATGGACGAGTGAATGAGCTTCGCTCCCACACCACTCTCCCCAGAGCTTCTGGGATCGAGACACATTCCCATTCGGGCCACTAACTAGACGCAGAGGGGCTTGAGGGGAAATCCCAGGGAACTCGAAGTCTCGCCTTGCCCCATCCGTCAAAGGCACACCCAGCCAGAACCCTTCCAGAATGACCTCCTGGAGGCCCCTGGGAGGTTCCACGGGGCAAAGACCAGAGGATTCTGGAACGTTCCGAGGAGTCAAGCAGCGGACAAGGACAGAGAGTGGGTTTGGCCGCTCAGCAGGTTCTGAGCTTCCTCTTCTGTTCAGAACGACCAATAGGCTCTGCCTGGCTTCCGCGAGCCAGCTGTGTGACCTTGGGCCCCTCATGACCCTCTCTGGGCCTCGGTTTCCTCGTCTGTAACAGTGCTTAGAACTGTGCCTGGAGTGCAGACATGGTTGTTTCACAAAAGTTAAGCAGAGAACATCTGTCTCGGGCTTTTGCTCTCGGTGGCGGGAGGACCAGATGTGACCTTGAGCCCCGGTCCATCCCTCCCCCAGGGTCTGGGCAGGGTGGGACCATCTGCAGCGGGACCTTCTGCCTGGTGACCATCTGGTCCCTGGCAGGGGCTAGGCTCGCCAAAGAGGTGCCAGGGCCTGGGCCACTGCGTAGCCGCCTCCAACTGGGCCGATGCCGTGACTTCCTTGGCTCCTCCAAGTTCATCCCCCGCCCGACAGGGGAGGAGGGTGTGAGGGTGGGGCCCTGGGCCTGCCCAGTGTGGCTTCATCTGGGATTCAGTGACCCAGGCGCTGCCCAAGCAGAACCCCCAGGCGGGGGTTTGGGGGGTCCGTTTGTTTGCTGTGGGTTTTTGTGGA
>NW_005361573.1:766241-789457 GCF_000412655.1 Myotis brandtii
CCTCCGTCCATCTCTATCTGCGTCGCCACTGGCCTCCGGAAGCCCCCGCTCCGACTGGTCTCACTTTCTTCACTGCATTGATTTCCTTTCAGCCCCGCTTCCTACTCCTCCCCCTCCCATTTCCGCTCCCACAGAACCATTCTAATTGGTTCAATGTGTATCCTAATTAGTTCAATGTGTATCTTGTGATTCCACCGTGTTCTTGCAAAACAACAACAACACACACACAAAAAAAACAGTGCATACTGTTCTGTGCGTGTGGCTGCTTTTGCAAGCATGTTTCCAATGGACTCAGTGCTGGGAGGGGAGGTGGCTTCAGGATGCTTGCATTCCGCTTTGCTGTGTGCGCCCTAGATAAGCTGTGGCTTCTAACAGCTGCGCAGCATTCACCCGTCCCCTCTCTTCCAGCCCTGGAGGGCAATCGGGTGGTAGTTACACGGGACTGCTCTGTACTATTTTTGCAACTTCTTGTGAGTCTGTACTTATTTCCAAGTAAAGTTATTAAAAAAAGAGTTACAAAAAGAGAGGAATCTAGAGATTGTCTCCCTCCCAGTCCTGATTCCAGAAGCTCATCTTTTTCACTTTAGCTCATCCTCCCAGCAGCCCTGAGAAGTAGGTGGGGCACATACTATTATTCCCATTTTATAGATTGCACAACTGAGGCCCAGAGAGGGGGAACAATTTGCTCAGGTGTCACAGCAGATCTCCTGCCTTCTGTATCAAATTCTCCCTGGCAACCTCTCCCAGGGACCTATGGGAACTGTCCAAGGAAAGGACAGGCACGGCTGGCCAACCTCCTGCATCCCTCCCCGGCCCCGATCGTGCACTGGTGGGGTCCCTCAGCCTGGCCTGCGCCCTCTCGCAATCTGGGACCCCTCGGGGGATGTCGGAGAGCTGGTTTTAGTCCGATCCTGCAGGCTCGGCCGAGGGACCCCACTGGTGCATGAATTTGTGCACCGGGCCTCTAGTTTATTATAAGGAACTAAAACCAATATCAAGTATAATAGATGTAGACACAAGGACCAACCCAAACCAATGCAAAAACCTGCAGACCAGCAGGGTCAATGGAATTGCTGCTTTTGACCTGCAAATGTGATTCAGAGCTTCCTTGTGGCCAGGTCAAAAAGGGAAATGTGATCCGTGGTAGGACCTGGATTTTCAAGAATGAGGAAGCAGCCCAGTTCCGCAGGGGAAGCAGTGGTGTTCCCTACCCTGAATTCTCAAGGGCACTTCTCACTGGGAAGGGGGCTTCATCAGGGCACCCCAAGAGGGCAGGGGGCACTTCCATGGACCAGGACCTACATCGCAGGTGTGATTTTCACAGAGCCTTTAAGGAAAGGTGAGGTGGCTTGGGGAAGGCAGCTCCGTGGAATGTGATGAAGGTCTGGGCTCTCAGAGTTCCAGGCTGAGGCTTATAGGACTCAGAGAGGTGGGGTTGAGGACCCCCTAGCCATCAGGGAAACAAAGGGAGCATGAGACTTGGAAGTCAGGTTCTGGAGTCAGATTTCCCAGCTGTGTGGCCTCAGGCAAGTTGCTTCACCTCTCTGAACCTCAGTTCTCTTACCTGCAAACTAATATCCTTGCAGGGTGGTTGGCAGCATTGCATGGAGTCTTGCATTGCAGTGTTTGGCATATGGTGAATACTCAAATACATGTTACCTATGTGTGTACATGTTATGTATATATAGTTATAGATACTTTTTCATGAGCTTCCTGGTTGTGAGGGTTTAAGAAATAGGAATAACTAGAATTTTATAGCTCTTTACAATTTACAATTGGCAAAGGATTCATTCTCATGTCACATGACTCTCCTGACAACATGAGGGAGAGGTTCTTACCCCCCTTGGGGAGATGAGGAGACTGGAGCTTAGAGAAGCAAAATCCTTGCCTGTGTTGCCCTTGACCTGCCCTTGAACCCAGAGCTGGGAGACTAGTGGGCAGGATGCATTGGTCCTCTGGCCTTCCTGTCCCCTCCCACCTTCCCAGGCTAAGGCCATTTTAGGAGGGAGTTAAGAGTGGAAGCCTAAGAAATAATAATCACCATGACAATAATAATAAAAAGAACAGTGATAAAAACAATAACAACATAGTGACCCAGTAACAATACTACTCTAAGTTACTTTGCATGTGACATTTAATCCTCTCAACCATTCCCAATGATTGTGATCCTGCCCATTTTATGGATAAGACAACTGAGGTGCAGAGAAGGTAACTGACTTGCTCAAGGTCATAGGAAGTTCATACAGACTGAGGATTTGGATGGGAGGCAGCCCAGAATCGGTGTCCTTGACCATCCAACCCAGAACTACCTGGTCTGGGGGCAGAAACGAGCTCAGGACGGGAGGGATGTCTGTGGGGACAGAATAGAGGCCAAATGCAAACTTGTGACTGGGGTCCCCATCCAGGGAGAGCCGAGGGACTGGGGTGTTGGGGGGGAGGACACATACCAACTGGGGACACTGACTCACTCAGCTCTCAGGAGGAGGGGTGAGGGGTGAGCGAGCGGGCAGACATGCCCCAAAGATGTCAGCGCCACCCTGTGCCGGCCCAGCCTGGCCCCCATTCAAAGATGGAAAGAGGTGGCCCCTGACCCTGAGCTGCTCCCAGCCCAGCCGGAGAGCCAGACGTGACGTCATCTGTGTCCCCAGAGCATCTCGGCAGACACCGCAGCGCCAAGTGCTCGGTCCTGAGTCCCCGTTCCTTTCCACCCTCCTCCAGGGGCTCAGACACCCCCCTCCCCGACTGCCAGAAAGGGGGGCATGCTGGGAGGTGGGGCCCACCCTCCTCCCTCCTTCTATCATCTTTTTTGTGGATGTTGTTGTTAATCCTCAGCCAAGGATATTTTTCCATTGATTATAGAGAGTGTGGAAGGGAGCGGGAGAGACACAGAGAGAGAAACAGCGATGTGAGAGACACATCGATTGGTTGCCTCCCACAGGAGCCCCGACCAGGGCCGGGGATCGAGCCTGCAACGGAGGTACGTGCCCTGGACCGGAATCAAACCCGGGACACTTCAGATCTGTAAGCCGACACCCTATCCACTGAGCCAAACCGGCTAGGGCTCCTTCTGTCATCTTAGAACTGTCCTTAAAGCTCAGCGAATGGGTTAAAACTTGAGCCTCCTGGGGCCTGAGGAAGCCTCTGACTCCCAGGCCCGGGAGCACCCCTTCCCGGCCTGGGAGCACTTCTTCTGCCTGGTGCCTTGCAACCAACTATGAGCTCCGTGGAGACTCCTCCTTCATCTTTCCCAGCTTCCTGCCTGGGGCGTGGATGTGATGACTGGAGCTCAGGCAGCCCTCCTGCTAGAAGAGCCATTTCCTTGTCCCTGGGGCCTGCACAGCCGGGCACAGGGGATGTGGACACCCAGTCATCACATCACGATTTGGGGGCAGCACGGAGCAATGGGAAGAGCCCAGGTTCTGCAGACGGGGCTCCAATCCCGGCTCTGCCACCTCCTGCCTGGGGGCCTGGGGACCCGTTACTGGGCACCCCTGGAATTTGCTCCCAGCCTGCGGAGTGGGTCCGCAGCTCCAATTCAGAGTCCCTGGAGCCCAGAGTCCTCAATGGAATTTTACAAGTAGCTCTTGTGTAATAAAATCAGATGACGGCTCTTATGCAATAAAATATAACCGCAAGTCCATGAAGGAGCAGCGATGAATTTGGATGGAGGGAAGCTGCAGTGATGGGTAATGAAGCACCATCGACTGACAGTCTCGCCAGCCTCAGACATCTACCTGCGTGGAGCCCGTTTGTCAAGATGGGAGGAGCTTTGGTGGTGGGAAGTGCAGGGATTCCAGGGCGTCAGGGTCCTGGGTTCCAATTCCAGCTCAGCTGCTCGTCAGCTGGGTCACCTCAGGCACGTCCCTGCTTCCTTTTCCGTGAATCGGGAGTGACGACAAGAGGTCCTTTCTCAGAGTGCACCAGCGTGGTGGCTCTGAGACCGGGACCCAGCAGCTGCCTCCTGTTCTCCCTGCAGGTGTTTCCAGCTGTGCACGGAGACTGACTGGCCGAGGACCCACCCCGGAGAGCTTTGGACACCTTAACAGTGAACGGTGAGCGACTCTTGGGGTCTGAGCTCATATCTCCAAAGGGCGCCAGTTGGGTCCACTGACCAGGTGGGAGCACCACATAGCTGTCCCCTGGGTCTTAGGAACATGGTTGGGACCGAGTTCATGGCCCTGTGCACCTCTCCTTCATGGCATTTAGCATTGTTACTCCACTTTTTCCATGATCATGGAATTTTGGATGAATGTTTGTCTCCCCTACTAGACTGTAAGGTGAGGGAGGGTTCCAGAGAGGCAGCAAAACACGGCTGTCCAGAGGGTAGATTCTGAAGTTGGGTTAACTCTCAGCTGAATGACCTGGGACGAATCACTTAAGTGCTCGTGCCTCAGTTGCCTCCCCTGTAAAATGGGGTTCCTAACCCGTCTACCTTGCTGAGCTTTGCAAGGATGAAGAGCGTTTGTGTATGTCAAGGCTTCAGAACAGACCCTGGTGTGTAGGAGGTGCTGGCCAGCTATTTGTTAAGTAAATAAAATAGCAAAACGGGAAGTAGTTAAGCTAAGGAACCGGCCTTGTGCCTTGCCAGGGAGAACCCTGTCGGGCTTGCTGATCTTGGTTGGCCTCTTGAAGGCAGTTCCAGTCCAGGTTCCACTCATGACCTTGGTCTCCCCTTGCAGAGCATGGAGGGGGAGGATTACAACAACTCCTACGATTACCATTACGATTACGAGTACCCTGAGGATCCTGAAGCCATCCTGATTTCGGAGGAGTTTCCACCCCCGGAAGGCGGGGCGATCAGGATCTTCCTGGTGGTGGTCTACAGCGTCATCTGCTGCCTGGGCATCCTGGGCAATGGCTTGGTGATCTTCATCGCCACCTTCAAGGTGAAGAAGACGGTGAACACCATCTGGTTCGTCAACCTGGCCATCGCCGATTTCCTGTTCAACCTCTTCCTCCCCTTCCACATCGCCTACGTGGCCGCGGACTACCACTGGGTGTTCGGGACGGCCATGTGCAAGGTCAGCAACTTCCTGCTCAACCACAACATGCACACCAGTGTCTTCCTGCTGATGGCCATCAGCTTCGACCGCTGCATCGCGGTGCTCCTCCCCGTCTGGTCCCAGAACCACCGCAGCATACGGCTGGTCTACGTGGCCTGCGTGGTCATCTGGGTCCTGGCCTCCCTCCTGAGCTTCCCCTCCCTCGTGTTCCGGGACACGGTCCTCGTGCACGGGAAGATAGCGTGCTTCAGCAACTTCAGCCTGGCGGAGGCCAACTCTTCCCTGGGGCCCGCTCGCCTTCATCCGGGCTCCGTGGGGTTCCGCTGGCACCTGGCGGTGAGCGTCATGCGCTTCCTCTGTGGCTTTCTGATCCCGGTCCTCATCATCACGGCCTGCTACGTCACCATCGTCTGCAAGCTCCGGCGCAACCGCCTGGCCAAGACCAAGAAGCCCTTCAAGATCATCCTGACCATCATCATCACCTTCTTCCTCTGCTGGTGCCCCTACCAAACGCTCTACCTCCTGGAGCTCCACCACACCTCCGTGCCTGCCTCCGTCTTCACCTTGGGCTTGCCCCTGGCCACGGTCCTCGCCATTGCCAACAGCTGCATGAACCCCATCCTGTATGCCTTCATGGGTCAGGACTTCAAGAAGTTCAGGGTAAACTTCTTCTCCCGCCTGGCCAACGCTCTGAGTGAGGACACGGGCCAGTACCCCGACCCCAGCCACAGGAACTCTACCAGGATGTCGTCCATCAACGAGAGATCCTCGAAGAACGAGAAGGAGACCAACATGTTGTGAGCCCCGCCTGGCGACCCCGACAGACACTCCCAACCTTGGCGTCCAAGGCGCTGCCTTCCCAAGGCCGCGGCGGGAGCCTGCGCAGCGCCCACCAACGCCCGCTGCATTTCACACGGGGCCGACCAGTGTTTTGAGCCGGGTACCCAGGGCTTGGGACCCCTTTCTCCCGGTGGCATGGTGGGCATGGCATGCCCCTTGGCCCACAGCCTTGGACCAGCGTCCCACGCTCCTTGGGAGACCAGCCTTGACCAACAATGACGACGCAAAGCACAAACGGTAGAATCTCCAAAGCACTGCCGTGGACCGCGATCAGCAAGAGACAGGGAGACGATGCTATCTACTGTGCGCTCCCCGGAAATGACACAAACACTCTACCGGGTCCGTTCCCGGGGTGAGCGGAGGAGGGCAGAGCACGCCTCTCCCTACTTACCTATCCAGCAGCCAGACAGACGTCTCACCCCTCAAGCCACTCCTCTGGATTGGGGCGCGGGGAATGCACAGGGCACCTGGGAGAGGAAGGTGACAGATGAGCCCTGGACCGTGCATGTGTGTTCAGCTCTCCTAGGAACACAAAGAACAGGCCCTGAGGGGCCATGCGGGCTCTTGGGGGGAAGGGAAGGAGAAAGGACTTCCCATGGGCTTTGTGCTGAGCTATTTTGGGGGTGGGGGTGGTGCTAGTCCTTTCCCCCAACCCCTGTTCTCACTTTTAATTTGTTCCTGGGGGTGCTGGGTGGAGGGGTCAGCTTCATCAGCGGCCCCCACCCCCTCCCAGGGGTTCCTCTCTCCTTCCCTAATCTATGGGCTCTGGCTGGAGCCACTCAGAATGAAACACTCCGGGGCAGGAGGTGAGCAAAGAGGCCTCTCCTCTTCCTCCTCAACTTCCTCCACGCCTTGCTAGAGACCAGTCCCAAGGCACCGGCAGGAAGCTACAGGGAGTGCTTTGCGGCTGGGGTGTGCGTCCAAGGGCCCAGTCACTGAACTTGAAGCGGAGGTTGGAGCCTGACCTTGAACTGTGTGCTCTGGGATGCAGGCCTGGGATGCAGGCCCTGGGGTACCAGAGGCACAGAGCTCCTGTGTGCAGCCCTGTAGCCTCTTCTCACCTGGGACAATGCCCTCCTGTGCCCCGGTGTCATCATCCCCCTTACACATGGCAACGCTGAGGCTCCCAGGAGGCAAGCAACTGGCCTAACAGCACACGGCTAACCAGAGTCTCATCTGAGCCTATAGAGAATGTACCTATTGAGAATGTTCTAGTGTCATCATCCCCCTTACACATGGCAATGCTGAGGCTCCCAGGAGGCAAGCAACTGGCCCAACAGCACACAGCTAACTCTGTCTGAGCCTATAGAGAATGTACCTATTGAGAATGTTCTAGACCAGTGATGGCGAACCTATGACACGCGTGTCAGAGGTGACACGCGAACTCATTTTTTTTGGTTGCTTTTTCTTTGTTAAATGGCATTTAAATATATAAAATAAATATCAAAAATATAAGTCTTTGTTTTACTATGGTTGCAAAGATCAAAAAATTTCTCTATGTGACACGGCACCAGAGTTAAGTTAGGGTTTTTCAAAATGCTGACAGGCCGAGCTCAAAAGGTTCGCCATCACTGTTCTAGACTATAATGATAGCCTGCATTTATTTAGCACCCCCATGATAAGCCCTGTACAGGTATTGCGTTTATTCCTCACAGCAGCCCCGAGTTAGGGACAATTACACGTGACTTCCCTTTTACATGTGAAGTATCTGAGGCTCAGAGAGGTTAAGGAACTTGCCTGAGGGCGCCCAGCTGATCTCTGCCAGCGTTTGGATTTTAACCTAGGTCTCGTTTGGCTCAAATAAGGCTGCAGAGTCCTAAGGTTTTGAGAGGGGCTTGGGGTTTTGACCATAAATATATATTCCTCAGCGGATTCATACAAACACCTGAATGGCCTTTTAAGTCAGCTTTGCAAATCGTTTTCCAAAGATGACTCCGCTTGGCAAAGAAAAGGCCGTTGCCCTCCAGCTTCCTGGACAACCATCCACACTCACCCACTGGCTCCCCCTCCTGCACCCAGGGGCCTCAGGGAAGGCAGCGGGGACAGGCGGGAGGCAGCCCCTCATAGGCCCCAGGCCCTCTGGTCTCCGAGGGCTGCATTCTCTTCTCTCCCCTCCCCTCCCGGTCCCTTCAGCCTGAAGCCAGTTCTCCAAGAGGCAGCGAGCAGCTGTGATGTCTTCCCAGCGCCTGGCCAGCGCCCGAGGCCATGGGCGATTTGGAATCACACCTCATTAGGAGACAAACTGTTCCTTCACTTGTCAGGCCCATTGTGTTCACGATGAGCCAGCTCTGAATCGATCCCACGCTGCAGCCTCCGCCTGCTTTAAGCAACCTGCCCTTGGACAGCTTGAGAGCAAAAGGGGGGCGGCTTTCCATACTGACCGGTGTCTCCACCGTCCCCTCCCCATCGTCACAGGTGAAGCGACTCGGGCACAAGATGGTGCGGGACGGGCTCCAGGTCCCAGAAACAGCCGCCGTCAGTCAGCCACTCGGGCCCCTGAGCCCCAGGACGGGCGGCTTCCTCGGCTCGGCGCCTCGCTCCTCCCGGCTGGGCCGCGTGCAGGCCAGGCCGCCCCGGGGAGCCGGGAAATCATTATGCCCTTGGAAAAGCCGAAGAACAGGAGCAAAATCCAAACCAGCTGTTTTCCTCCTTCGGGCCCAGCCTTTTCTGCACGATCCACCTATCCACCCATCCTCCCACCCATCCATGTACATAACCAGCTCTGCGAGTACCTGTCCACCCGTCCATCCAGGCCATCGCAACCCAGCCAACACCTACTTTTTGCCGGGCCTTGTGGTAGGCGCTGGGAATACAGGGTGATCCGAACATACAATCTCCGTCCTCATCAGCTCATTCATTGGCGAGTGGGAGAGACAGCCAATAATTAAAAACAACAACAACAATTTTCTCTGAATGGAAAACAACCTCCGTAAGTGCCACGTACACATTGGAGAGGGGTCTGACCCTGGCCAGAGGCCAAGGACACTTCCTCGGGGAAGAGATGCTTGAGATGCGAAGGAGAGTCAAGGCACTGGTGTGGTGGGAGGTCCGAGAGGGTGTTCCAGGGGGAGGGGAAAGCAGTGTGGGTGTGGGAGGGAGCAGAGTGAACGTGCGGGTCTGGAAGGGGAGGCAGCTGCCGCAGAGCCGGTAGACTGATCATAGGTACACAGGACGGAGAGGAGGCAGGGCCGGACCCTGGGACCCTGGGACCCTGGGACCCTGGGACCCTGGGCCCCTGGGACCCTGGGACCCTGGGCCCCTGGGACCCTGGGACCCTGGGATCCTGGGACCCTGGGATAAAGGGGAAGCCCATACAACAGTGATGTGGTCAGATCTGCACATTGAAATGATGCCTCATGCCCGATGCCTGGGCCCTTCTGGTTGGGAGGAGGTGGTGGGGGGATGAGGGGCTCCTGCAGCCTCCACGTGTGTGTGATGATGCCTGGACTCTGGGAGCAAAGGTGGCCTTGAGAGAAGTGGACTGACGGAGAGTGATTTTAAAGCTCCCCAGGCTTCCTTTGGGGAGTGGTTAGTGGGAAGCCAGCCCAGGGGCCGTTTCAGCCGTGCAGAGGCCTCGGAGCGTTGCTCTATTGACGGAACTTAATTGTAAATATTATTCAAATGCACCTCCCAATGCACAATTATATTTCTCAGGGGAGCCCTCTGAGCACACACCAAAGCCCTATAAATCACACATAGATGAACCCACCAGGAGCGGAGGCCCATTAATGCTGCAAGTGTGGGTGGGGGCTGCGGGGAATCCGTGCAGACACCACTCCCAGGGCTTGGACTTGGGGTTTAACCTGGAGGTAACTGAGTTCTGTCCTGGGGGATCTTCCAGAGGTCTCCGCCCGCCCCCCAGGAGATGGGGACACCCCGAGGCACATCAGCCAGCTACTGCCCTAGAGACATGGTCAATGGGCTGTGGGTTCGAGGTGAAGGGAGGAGGAAACACAGGCCGATAGGACACTTTCCTGTGCTCAAGGCTTCAACAACAGCAGCAACAACAACAACAATAATAATAGTGGGTAATCTGAACTGAGCATGTCCAAGGCTGGGGCACCTCCAAGCACTTTCCTTTCATTTTCTCATTGAATCCTACAGCAACCTCTGTGGTAGGAACCATTCCTATCCCCATGTACAGATGAGGGAATGGGGGTTCAGAGAGGTGAAGGGACTTGCCCAGCATCACACAGCTAATAAGTGACACAGCTGGGATTCAACCCCCCAGTGTAGAGTTTGACTCAAAAGCAACTTGCAAACCTAAGCTGTCCTCTGAGCAGACTCCTCCGTGGGACGAGGAGGGCGCACGTCAAAATCTCCGGTGTCAGATTTTGAGGAGAGGCGGGAGGGGGGCTTGAGGGATTGCTCTCTCCTTTGGAAGGTCAGCCGTGGGCAAACTACGGCCCGCGGGCCGGATCCGGCCCGTTTGAAATGAATAAAACTAAAAAAAAAAAAAGACCGTACCCTTTTATGTAATGATGTTTACTTTGAATTTATATTAGTTCACACAAACACTCCATCCATGCTTTTGTTCCGGCCCTCCGGTCCAGTTTAAGAACCCATTGTGGCCCTCGAGTCAAAAAGTTTGCCCACCCCTGTTCTAGGTGGTAGTTCCGAGTGCAACACAGCATGGCATGGCATGCCCGTGACTTTCTATGTGAAAACCCACTTGTCTGAACGTATAAGATGAATGCACTTCCTGCAGCAAGTTACGCCTCAGTAAAAGGGTTTTTGAGAGTAAAGTCATTCATGTCTGCAGGAGTGACTCTCCCTTCCACTGGCGCTCTGCGCAGAATCAGGGCAGGTTCTCTCTGATTCAAAAGAATATCACAGACGGATGAGGTCCTTGCAGGGTCCATCCAAGAGCCTTGGGAAGGACTGAGCCCTCCCGGGGGTCACCCAACCCTGTCCCCCAACTCAAAGGGCCTTAGATGGTTATGACACAGGATCACATGGGCTCAGGAGTCAGACCGCTGGGGCTCGAATCCTAGCTCCACCATTTACATCAGCTAGAGTTAGGGCTAGAATTAGTCTCTATGACCTTGGCAAGCTACTCAACTTCTCCAAAGCCTCAGCTTTCTCACCTGTGAAATGGGTAGAATAAGAATTAGCTGCTCACAGGGTTGCTGGGAGGATTAAGTGAGATGCCACGTGTAAGCATTTAGCAGATGCTGGGCTCACGTGCGCCACCCTTTCATCTACACGGGTCTCCCTGGTCTCCCCATATCCAAGCTTGCCCCCCACAACCCTCTCTCCACGAAGCAGCCCAAGGGGGCTTCCATCACAGAGTACAACCATCCAACTCCAGGACTGCTCCCTCCATCCTCACCTCCTGCTGCTCTGCAGCCCGCCTGCCTCTCAGAAACAAGCAGCTCAATAGCAGCAACATGAATGCACCCGAGACCGTTCCCACCTCGGCCTTCGCATGGGCTGTTCCCTCTGTTCCCGGCCACTGTGTGCACGACCCGTTCCTCCTCCTCCTCCAGGTCTCAGCTCACCTGTCACCTCCTCAGAGAGGTCCCTCTTCACCTGTCCCCCACTTCCAGTCGGCCCCGCCCCCATCCACTGCCTATTAGATGAAAATGTTTTATTTTCATGACAGTACTTCGTGCCAGTCTGGAAGCTGCCTGCCCCCTAGTCGGTGTGAGCTCTATCAAGGGCAGGAGCCATGTCGGTCTTGCTCCGCTCTGTATCCCCAGCACCCAGAGCAGTGCATACACAGGAAAGGTGCTCGTACTGTTTTTGTTGAATGAATGAATGAATGAATGACCATAGGCTGCTGGTATTTGTGTCATCATCCATTGAGTTTCATGACAATCACTATTCTGATACACCATTGGTGAAGTATATTCGCATTTCCCCCCATATCGACGAAGCTTGGGAAGGGAGGGATTATCCCCATTTCACAGACATGGAAACTGAGGCCCTAGGTCGCTTAGTCAGAACTGGAGAAGCCAGAGTTCTTTCCCGTGGACCATCAGGAGCAGTCGCACACGAAGGAGATTTCTGTTAATTACACACCAAGGAGGTTTCTCCTCCCTCGGCCTTTTCTTTCCCCTTTGTCTTAATAATTGCAGCCTGAAAATAAAGCAATCAGATGCCTCCCTCCCGTCTCCACCCCTCCTCCTATTGTTTTGTAATTCTCTTCTGGCCCCGGGCTCTGTGACGGCCACAGGCTTCCTGTGTTTATCCTTCCACTTTGAAATCGTGGATGGAGCAATCCACTGGGCGCCAGGTCTGGGTCGGGTGGAAGCTGCCTGCCCCCTAGTCGGTGTGAGCTCTATCAAGGGCAGGAGCCATGTCGGTCTTGCTCCGCTCTGTATCCCCAGCACCCAGAGCAGTGCATACACAGGAAAGGTGCTCGTACTGTTTTTGTTGAATGAATGAATGACCATAGGCTGCTGTTATTTGTCATCACCACCATTGAGTTTCATGACAATCACTATTCTGATACACCATTGGATGAATGAATGAATGACCATAGGCTGCTGGTATTTGTGTCATCATCACCATGGAGTTTCATGACAATCACTATTCTGATACACCATTGGTGAAGTATATTCGCATTTTCCCCCATATCGACGAAGCTTGGGAAGGGAGGGATTATCCCCATTTCACAGACATGGAAACTGAGGCCCTAGGTCGCTTAGTCAGAACTGGAGAAGCCAGAGTTCTTTCCCGTGGACCATCAGGAGCAGTCGCACACGAAGGAGATTTCTGTTAATTACACACCAAGGAGGTTTCCCCTCCCTCAGCCTTTTCTTTCCCCTTTGTCTTAATAATTGCAGCCTGAAAATAAAGCAATCAGATGCCTCCCTCCCGTCTCCACCCCTCCTCCTATTGTTTTGTAATTCTCTTCTGGCCCCGGGCTCTGTGACGGCCACAGGCTTCCTGTGTTTATCCTTCCACTTTGAAATCGTGGATGGAGCAATCCACTGGGCGCCAGGTCTGGGTCGGGAACTGGGCGAAGCGACGGCAGAAAGCACAGCCAGATACCTGACCCCAGGTGTCCCTGGAGCCCAGGCGCCTGGCCCCGGGAGAGGCGGAACTCAGGATTGTCTTTTCCGTGTTTCCATCATGCAGATGTTGGGTGCCCATAGAGCAAACATCTGGATGATTGAATGAGTTTCTGGCATTGGTCGTGTCTACCGGATGCTGGTGCCAAGCAGCTGGGACACATACAGGAAGGTGGGAAAAGGGCTCCCAGCCTTGGCTGGTGGCTGGGACTAGCCAGTGAGCCCCCGGTTATGGCAGGCAATTTATTATTATTTAAAACATTTTTTAAATTGATTTAATAGAGAGGAAGGGAGAGAAGGATAGAAACATCAATGGTGAGAGAGAATCATTGATCGGCCGCCTCCTGCATGGCCCCCACTGGGGATGGAGCCCGCGCAACCTGGACATGTGCCCTGACCGGGAATCAAACTGTGACCTCCTGGTTCATAGGTTGACGTTCAACCGCTGAGCCACGCCAGCCGGGCATGGCAGGCAGTTGACAATGCCCAGGGCACCGCCCAGGCTCCAGGGCCTGACTGGGAAGGAGTGACTGGCGATTGGATTTCAGGCAGAGTGACAGGCGGCCACAGGCAGTTTCGCATCTATCACTGCCTGGCTGGGAAGGAGTGACAGGCGGCCACAGGCAGTTTCGCATCTATCACCCCACTTCATCCTCGCCGGAAACCTGAAGGGTAAACCCAACTTAATTTTAGAGATGGAGACGTTGAAGCTCCCGGAACCATACAGCTATCCACCTGTTGATTTTTGTTTTCATCCTCGCTGGAAACCTGAAGGGTAAACCCAACTTAATTTTATTTTATTTTTTTTATTTTTATTTTTTAAAATATATTTTATTGATTTTTTACAGAGAGGACGCCAGTCGGTGCTAGGCTCTGGGGGATACAACAGCTGTCGCCATCCTTACTTTCATACATCTTTTAAAGCAGGGGTCCTCAAACTATGGCCTGCGGGCCACATGCAAATACAAATATTGTATTTGTTCCCGTTTTGTTTTTTTACTTCAAAATAAGATATGTGCAGTGTGCATAGGAATTTGTTCATAGTTTTTTTTTTTTTTAAACTATAGTCCGGCCCTCCAACGGTCTGAGGGACAGGGAACTGGCCCCCTGTTTAAAAAGTTTGAGGACCCCTGTTTTAATTCATTAGTGCGTAGCAGAGCTGGGATTTGAACCCACCTCTGTATAGCTTTGTGGCTTCTACTTTTCCCCTTGATATCCTGCTTCCTGAGTTAGAGAAGTTAGTATACAGAACAGAGAAGAGAAAGGCTTTCTGTGTAAAGCCATGGATCTCTCAGGAGTTGGAGAGTGAAGACTCACATCTCGGCTGGAGCTGCTGAATTGAGCTCGATTCTGGGAGCCAGGGTGCAGCTGTCAGCAGCTGCTCCCCATCCCCGAGTCCCCCACATAGGAGAGTGATCCGACCCAAAGCTCCTCCCTCCTTTGAAAGAGCAGCAGGGTGATGGAGCGGCGCACGCCAACGTGGGATTGCAGACACCGAGGCAGGTTGAAGGAACAGACCGGGGGGTGGAGCGGTGTTCCCTGGTCCCCTTCAGGTTCATCGAAGGGACCATTGCAGCTGTTGGAATCTGAGACGTCACCCCGTTCTGCTTCCCGAGAGTAAGCCTCGTCCTGGCCCCGACCATGGCACCTTCAAGGACGCAGATGGCTCTATGGCAGTGGTTGGAAGGGACCATTGCAGCTGTTGGAATCTGAGATGTCACCCCTTTCTGCTTCCCGAGTGTAAGCCTGGTCCCGGCCCCCTGACCACGGCACCTTCAAGGACGCAGATGGCTCTATGGCAGTGGTTCTCAACCTTCTGGCCCTTTAAATACAGTTCCTCATGTTGTGACCCACAACCATAAAATTATTTTCGTTGCTACTTCATAACTGTAATGTTGCTACTGTTATGAATCGTCATGTAAATATCTGATATGCAGAATGGTCTTAGGCGACCCCTGTGAAAGAGTCGTTCGACTGCCAAAGGGGTCGCGACCCACAGGTTGAGAACCGCTGCTCTATGGAAACAGCTTGCTCGTTCTTAAGATGCCAGGTGACAAGGTTCTTAGGGCCGGCTGAGCTGAGGATCCCCGATGGGAAACCAGTCCCAACAGAGGTGAGCCAGGGCCGGAACCCAGATGCCCCTACGCCCAGTCCCGTTGTCCCTGCTCTACAGTGTGATCGTCTGTTCCCAGCAACAGCCCCGTCTTTTCCTCACATGCTGGCTCAGACACGTCCATCCACGGAACCTTGAGAAGCAGGGAAACAGAAAACCAGCGCCCCTTCCAAGGCCGGGACTATAAATGAAACGAATAAAAGTCCTTCTTATCCACGCTCGTTGGACGCACAGCTCTTTAAACCCACAGCTTGGCTGAACCGGTTTGGCTCAGTGGATGGAGCGTCGGCCTGCGGACTGAAGGGTCCCAGGTTCGATTCCGGTCAAGGGCATGTGCCTTGGTTGCGGGCACACCCCCACTGGGGGGCGAGCAGGAGGGCAGCTGGTCGATGTTTCTCTCTCATCGATGTTTCTAGCTCTCTGTCCCTCTCCCTTCTTCTCTGTAAAAAATCAATAAAATATTAAAAAAAAAAAACCCACAGCTTGAAACACACCAAGCAAACGTCAAAAGAAACAAGAGGACTTCTTGCCATTAGGACGCATTTGGCTTCAAGTAACAGAAGCCTCCACTCCCAATGGCTGAAGCAAGGAGGACGGTGCCTTCCTTCCCTAACAGGAACACCTGGAGTTTGGGAATTCAGCAGCTGTGCCCCGACCGGGATCGAACCAGCGACCTTTGGGTTCATGGGCCGACTCTCAACTGTGGAGCCACATGGGCTGAGCTGTTGTACTGTTTTGCTCCCCCCACACCCCGTTTACTGGAGCAACAAGACTGCATTTGCTTTGTTATCTCTGGGGGCCGTGCCTAAGCCAGGTCATTGATTCAGGAGGCTGCACCAATCTGCCTAGATTGTGCATTGGAGCTGCACACGGAATGCTGGCTACAGTTTGGGTGTGTGAAGAAAATGTAATTTCTTTGTCTGTAGCTGATCTGGCCTTTCCTCTCAACCCCTCCCACACCACCCTGCATTGGCAACAACAAAACAGCACAGAAACCAAAACAATTAGGCGTTATCCATGGTATGGGTTGCGTGGTGTCCCGCCAAATACAGAGCTTCACGTCCTGACCCCCAGGACCTCCAATTGGGACCTGCCTTACAGAAGTCACCAGGTTACAATCGGGTCGTTGGGTTGCGTCCTAATCCAATATGACTGGTGTCCGTATAAAGAGGGGAAACGAACACAGACACGCACAGAGCAAAGAGGAGGCAGAGAGACACAGGGAGAAGGGAGGCCTGAGCCAGCCTCCCCTCGAAGGAACGACCCTGCTGACACCTTGACCTTGGACTTGCAGCCTCCAGACCCGAGACAATACATTTCTGTTGTTTAAGCCCCCTCCCGCCCTTCCCGCCCCCCCCTCCCCGAGTGTGGTATTTTGTTACAGCAGCCCTACCACGCTAATCTAACCCGTTTCACCATTTTAGTCCAAATGTCCGTTTTGTAGGTTCCTGGGCTAAGTCTCCCCTGGGTCAACACACTCACCCTCTCCAAGACGCCGCGGGCCCTGCTTCTCTCCTGGTGGTTTTGGGCGCTGGAGGGTGGGGCTTGGTCTGAGGGTCTCGGGCGGGGGAGGAGTCTGGAGGTGCTGAGAGCCCTCTGCCCTCTCTCCCTGGTCCTTCGTGAGTGGGAAACTGTGGAAAGTGGACTTCACTCTGGGCCTGGCTGCTCCCAAAGGTAACCTGCCCCCCTGCACCCCGGCTGCCCTCTTCTCAGCGAGAATTGGGGGGAGGCACCCCAGCTTGTCTGAAGGTCACCCGTTCCCGTCCCGTGACTGCCCTGCGGGCTTTCACCCACGTCCAGCTCCGCCACAGGATCTCTGTAACCTGAGGGGGTCACGTCCCCCTTCTGGGTCTCCACCTTCCCTTCTGATAAATAGGGTTTTGACAAGAGTGCTTGTCAGACATGAGCACATGACAAGTACCCACCTTATGCCAAGTGTGTCGATCGCACATCATCTCACTGACTCCTTCCCAAGCCCTGGGAGGCGGCCATGGCCGTGTCTTAAGGATGTGGGGGCTCAGGTGTGTGTGTTTCCAGAGCCTTCTGCTCAGCCAGATGACCTCTAAGGGCCCTTTAAGCTCTGACATCCCAAGATTCCAGGGATTAGACCAGCGGTTCTCCACCTGTGGGTCGAGACCCCTTTGGCGGTCGAACGACCCTTTCACAGGGGTCACCTAAGACCATCCTGCATATCAGATATTTACATTACGATTCATAACAGTAGCAACATTACAGTTGTGAAGTAGCAATGAAAATAATTTTATGGTTGTGGGTCACAACATGAGGAACTGTATTTAAAGGGCCAGAAGGTTGAGAACCACTGGATTAGACGGATCAGGGCTCCAATCCTGCCTCAGCCGCTTCCTTGGCCTGTGACCTTCTGGGCAAGTTGCTTCACCTCTCTGAGCCTCGGTTCCTTCATCTGCAAAATGGGTCCAATCACGTGCACCTTGTGGAGTTACTGAGATAACTAAATGCTATACAAACAGGCGTGGCACAGGGCAAATGTGCCTCTTTGTGCCCCTTTCCTACCCACACTCTGAATGCTGTGCGAGGAGCCAGCCAAGGGAGACCAGGTCTCTCCCCTCCCCAGCAAACCCTGCCCTCCCCACCTCCCCGCTGCCCTGCGCCACCAACTCCAGCCGCAGCAGCTGCGTTTAATTGGATTGAACTTAATAGTTTTATCGGATGCCTTTGGTTCAGGGGACGAAGAGGCCTCTGGGTAATTCGCACGTTTTTTTCCACAAACCAAATAAAGAGCTGCTAACCATAAACAAGTCCGTTTTAATTGGATTAAGGGGAGGCTTGGCTTGGGGACTTTAAACCGTGGAGGAGCTGGAGCAAAAAGGGCTCTTGGAGGTTTCAGATTTTCCGCTTCCTTGGGCCCCAGAGCCCTTGACACCAGGTGCTGGCTTCCTTCCAGAAGATTCCGGTTCCCAGTGCCCCAGTGGAGCAGAGGAGAGCTGTCCCTGCTCTGATTAAAGTTTCGTAAACTGATAAGCGCACGGGCTCTGGAGCCAGCCAGGCTGCCTGGGTTCGAATCCCACTTCCGCCTTCTATTCCCTTTGGTCACGTGATTTTTACCTCCCCGAGCCTCAGTTTCCCCACTTGGAAAATGCCATAGGGTTGCTGCGAGGATTAATTTAGCTCATCAAGTGTTTGGCAGAGTGCCCGTGCCGGTTCAGTTCTTGATTAATGCCAGCTCATCTTTATTTATCATGGTCATTGATTTTCCTCCCAGCAAGTTCTTCCCATCATCGGCACCCCAGTCTCTCCCCATAAGATGAAGGGTTGGTGCCATTCGTTTCCCAGGTTCCCTCTGGCTACGATTTCCTGGCTCTGAGGTCTCGACCCTAGACCACACAAGTCTCTCCCAGCAGCCACCCTTCTAGCCCATGTGACACCCCTTTTCTCAAAATAGAAAAGGCGCCCCTTCCTCCAGTCACTTCAATACCATTTTCCTGAAAGATGTCAGGTGCAGGGAGAGTCAGTGTCTGTTGAGGGCTCTTTTCCTGGTTTGCAGAGGGCCACCTTCTTGCTGTGTCCTCACAGGGTGCAAAGAGAGATCTGGTGCCTGTTCCTTTTTTATAAGGCCCGGCCCTCATGACCTAATGGAATCCTCCTCACTTCTGAAGGCCTGCTTACCCCCAACACCAGCACCCTGGGGGATGGGGCTTCAACATACAGATTTGGGAGGCCGAGAGCCTTTAGTTCATAGCAATCCTTGATCCCGTACGTTAGCCAAGGGCAGACAGGTCCCAGAGTTATTGCAAATGGAATTTCTCATTTGCAAAATCTTCCAAAACAGCATTAATGATAATAGTAAAGATAATACCTTTGCTCTTTTCCTCCCTGTGTATATGGTGACTGTGCCTAGCACAACCACCCCAGTCGTTCTATTCCGTGATAATCTCCATTTTAGAGACAAGGAAAGTGAAGCTCAGAGATGTTTGGCTGCTGGTCCCTGATCACACAGCTGAGCCCAAATGTAAGTCAGGTTAGTCAATGCATGAGGAGCTCCCTGACCCATTCCCACCCATTTCACAGAAGGAATGAATGAATGAATGAAGCAATGAATGAGCAGCTCCTCTTTCATTACATTACATCAGGGTTTGTCAGCATTGGCCCTACAAATATTTGGGGTCAGATTTATATATATATAAAATATATATATTTTATTGATTTCAGAGAGGAAGGGAGAGGGAGAGAGAAACATCAATGATGAGAAAGAATCATTGATTGGCTGCCTCCTGCACGCCCCCTACTGGGGATCGAGCCCACAACTTGGGCATGTGCCCTTGACCGGAATTGAACCTGGGACCCGTCAGTCCACAGACCGACGCTCTATCCACTGAGCCAAACCAGCTAGAGCATGGGGTCATATTATTCTTCATTGTGGCTGGTTGATATGTGCTTTATAGAATGTTGAGCACTATCCTAGGTGTCTCCCTAATAAATGCAATAGCATCTCTCCCTCTCCCAGTTGTGAAAACCAAAAACTATCTCCAGACATTGTTAAATATCCCTGATGCATAATTCCGCGCCCCCCCCCCCCCATAATTGAGAGCCACTGTTTTAGAGATTAGGGTTTCACATTCGGTTTTGATTGAAGATAGAGTTCCGCTGCCCTACTTTGGAAATGGCTAGATCGGATGATTTTTAATTCCCTGCTTTTTGTCCTGAGGGTTCTCCACGCTGCCTGTAGCTACATGCAGGACTCTGTGTGTGGGGGGTGTACGTGTATGCTCACATCTTCCTGGGGAGACGATGCGTGGTTTTCATGCGATTTGCAAGCTGATCTGAGAAGCCCTTTCTGCAGTCCCTTCCCAGTCTGACGATTGGCACTTCGAGGGTTTAAGCACCTCTTTCTCTTTTGTTCTGCACCCCCTGCCCTCAAATTTCCCTCCACCAACATCATCATAAAAGGGTCTCAGGCCATCGTTTCTTCTCCAGCACAGTCTCTCCTGGGGATGACGCTTGCCTCCATCAGCCGGGAGGGCCGGCAGTGGAGGCAAAAAGGAGAGAATTTCTGGAGAATCACTGAGCTGTGCGGAGTATGAGATTATTGCTTGGCAGTTGCCATGGGAACCTATAAACCAACTTTGCTGCTCAGAACCCAAAGTCATCTGGGGCTCCGGCTCGCAGCCTGCTGCCCGAGTGATGGCCTTGCCTCTCTCTCCTTTACCCCACCCCTGGGTCCTCGGCCCCACAAAGGCCAGCTGCCTTCTCCATGTTGCTTTGCCAGACCCATCCCTCCCTTCTTGGCTCTGGGCTCATGCCTCCCCCTGGGATGCAGGATGGTGTTTAGACATAGGGACTGAGGCTTGGCTGCCTGAGTTCAAAGCCCAGTTTTATCATTCCCCGCTGTGTGACACTGAGTGAGTTACTTAACCTCTCTGAGCCTTGGTTTCCCCGACTGTAAAATGGGGGACCTAGTGTTCCCGTCTCCCAGTGATGTGATACACAGGAAGTGGGTAGCATAGCGCCCAGCGTGTAATTAGTACTCAATACACATTAGCTGCTATCATCCCTGTGCGTGGTTTTACATTCCCCGTTCTTCTTGGCCGTTGTCTGGGCAGGTGGATCCTTCTATCCATTCACCCCAAAGTTCGTGGGAGCTGAGAGGTTGGTGGGTGGTGTTAAATGCAATCGATGTATTCATCCTTTGATTGGCTAAATATCTGCTCATTCCCTAGTCTGTGCCAGGAAATCCAAAGGTGAAGTCCCTGACAGAGTTCATGCCCTGTTCACTCACACACACACACACACACACACACACACACACACACACACACACACACACACACACACACACACAATATGAGAGAGACACACACCACATGGCTAAAGCGATCAGACAATGGCCATGTCCAGAGCTGTGACGGCAGAGGTTAGAGAAGTCTCTGAACTTGGTTCTTGGGTCAGGCGGGGGCGGCTGCCTGGAAGAGGAAGAGCTGAGTCTCAAGGGGGCAGAGACATCAGCCAGAACAAAGCTTTCCAGGTGGAGGGGACACCGTGCCTAGAGTCACAGAAAAGACAAGAAATGGCACAGTGTGTGCCTGTGTGCTTTGGGCAGCTGTGTGCTGGTAAATACTTAACAACCGGCTCTCCCCCCAACCCCCCAAAAGAACACCCCAAACCAAAACTAAAAATCCTGACTTTGTTGCATTTGCCATTTTCCCTGGTGTAAATATTCTCACTGTGGCCAATTTCAAGCTACCAATGTGATGTGACTGAGTGTGAATTGGAGAGAATATGTGCATCATTGGCTCTTGAGAGCCCGTATGAGTGGGCCACACCACACCACTCATGGGGTTTGAGGATTCAAGTTGGGGGGGAGGTATGTGGGGGTGGGGGTGGAAAGAGAAAGCCCAGTTCAGCACTACTGAGAGAACATTCCAGACAGTGAGGGGCATGACTCAAGCCTGCTTCAGCTGATGACTGGTCGCTTTTCTCTGAACACCTTTCATATTCCTGATTCAGGAAGTCAACAGCATTTCCCGAGCACCTACTATGTGCCAGGTGCTGTGCTAGGGCCAGGGATGCATGGATCATATGCATGACTCAAGCCTGCTTCAGCTAATGACTGGTCGCTTTTCTCTGAACGCCTTTCATATTCCTGATTCACTGATTCAGGAAATCAACAAGCATTTCCCGAGTACCTACTATGTACCAGGTGCTGTGCTAGGGCCAGGGATGCATGGATCATAATGCATGGAAGGCCAGGGATGCATGGAGGATATTGACGATCCTTTGTGGGCGTCTGCTGTCCTGGTGCCTGGACACGGGCCAGTAGTTATCAACAAGGCAACTGGGAACACAACTTTGCCTCCCGCAGGCCCACAGCATCCCTCCCACCGACGCCTGGCTTTTTTGAAAACCTGTTTCAGAAGGTCTGGGATAAGGGTTGGGCATTCTCAGATTTGGAGGCCCAGGTAACTATGGTTACAGGTTGGGTACCTGCCCCTCCCTCCAGTCCCTCATTGTAGGACACACACACGTCTTGTCCCCACCAAGATCAACCGTCTTTCTCACTTCTGGTGACTGCTCACTCCCCAGCATTGTTTAGTAAATGACTCAGGATACACAGAAACCGTTTCGTTGGAACACACTCTATTCCATAATGACTGTTCAGTTCAATTAGCTCTCAGCGGCCTGAAAGGCAGACGCGGGGCCTGCTCGGATGCCTCCCCACCTTCGTTTGAAATTGGATTTAAGGCGGCGGGTACTGGGGGGTGGGTGAGGGGACGAATATTTTATCACCTCTTCCTCCTCGATGTTCCGCCTGTTTCTTCTCATTTCCATGTTTCTCCCCCTGCACGCCGGCGGATCGCAGACTGTAAATTTGAGGGGAAATTGTCAGCGTGCAAACGTCCATAATGATGTTCAGTTCAATTAGCTCTCAGCGGCCTGAAAGGCAGACACGGGGCCCGCTCGGATGCCTCCCCACCTTCGTTTGAAATTGGATTTAAGGCGGCGGGTACTGGGGGTGGGTGAGGGGATGAATATTTTATCACCTCTTCCTCCTCGATGTTCCGCCCGTTTCTTCTCATTTCCATGTTTCTCCCCCCCTGCACGCCGGCGGATCGCAGACTGTAAATTTGAGGGGAAATTGTCAGCGTGCAAACGTGATAAATAAACATGTTGCTTTCGCGAGGACGATGCGATGATCACCTAGATTTACAGCCCTCCTCGCCGCCGGTGTGTTGCATTTTGGGAGAAGCTGAGCGAGGTTTTCGGTTTTCGTGGGTTCCCTTGACCAACTTTCTGCCCTTTGCCCCCATCACCCCACTCCCCCCCCCAAGTCACTTAAATATCAGTCTAAAAGGGGGGGAGCAATTGGTCTCCCTGGAAGTGATGCATCTTGACAGGTGTTTTCTTTGGGGACATTATTTATAGCTGCAAAAGCAATCCTACGTGGGGCGCTTTTGTCTCCTCCCTCCCCATTTGCTGTTTCTCTGAGATTGAACGTATTTTTATTTTCCCAGTGGGAAAAAGTACCAAAAAATTGATTTAACCACCCCCTCCCAGCCTCTCCACATTTTCTACCCTGTTCTGTCTTCTATCTTTGGGACAGACTCTGGGTTGTTGGTTGGAACCCAAGGGTCCTCCCCTGAGCAAATGGATCACCGTCTCTGTGCCTCTCACGCCCCTAGGGCTGCTCTTGATCTCCCGCGCTCCTCGTCACTAATTTATAGGGAGAACTGAACGCGTTATTTCCGTGTCTGGCTCCACCTCCCC
>NW_005361573.1:789613-791035 GCF_000412655.1 Myotis brandtii
CAGGGGCCTGGGAGTGACGTCAGCTCACAGCCTTTCCGCCTCCCTCCCTGCTGTCAGTCCAAGGACCTCCTCCCAGGAGCTGCCCAGGAAGAATCGTGGAGGCCTCTCGGCCTTGTCATTTCCCCCTGCCCACATCCGGTCTGTCACCAAGCCCTGTGGCTTCCTCCCTCCGCTCTCTCCATGCCATATGCCTCTCTCTGACCCCACACCCCACCTCCCCCCCAACCTCTCAGATTTCTGGTGTCTCCATAATGCCAGGCACGGAGCTGGTCTCGGACCACGGTCCCCTCTCTGGAGGGTCACAACAGCAGTGTCATGACTGACTTCCCTGTGTCCAGGCTTGACGCCCACTCCCACCCCCACCCCCGCCCCCAGTCCTCACTGTAATAGCTAAGGGATGGGGCAGTGGAGCACATGCCTGCAGATTCTGTTGCTAAGGAAACCACTTCCTTGGTTACTGGCCTGGGTAGCATGTGTCTCACTGTGTCTGGATCCCGCTGAGTCACGCCCACTCTCCGGGAAGACGAGGAAGAGGATTGGGGAGAGGACAATAGGGTGGTGAGGAAGGGAGGAAGGGCAGGGAGACAGGACCTCAGAGCTCAAGGGATAGATGTAGAGATGCTTGCACAGCAGAAGCAGAAACCAAGAAAGCGATGATGATGAAATGAGGGAGAGGAAAGAGAGAGGACAAGAAAGGGGAGAGGGTTATGAGCAGCTGGAGGAAATACACGAGACCACAAGAAGGGGAACTGAGAGAGGGGCAATGGGAAGGAACACGGTGAGAGAGAGGGAGGGGTGGGGAGGGGGCAGAGCAATGCGCCAGAGAAGGGGGAAGGGAACTGAGGCCGGGCCCCTGGGGGGATCAGGGCTCAGTCTGTGATCAGGATTCCAGCTTCGTTGTGACTCAGGATCAGTCTGGGACCAGGTCAGACTGGGCATACTGGTTCAGGCTCAGGCTGGGACCAGAATCCAGATGCGAGACGGGGGTCAGAGGTTAGCCTGGGGCCCAGTGGATCACCACAGAAGGACTTGTGGGGCCAACAGAAGCCCCCGGAGGAGGAGGGCCCTCCCTGGATCCTGGAACAGCCCCCCACTCTCCCCTTCCTGAGGTCTTCCTTTCCAGACCTCCACGCCCCGTCCCGGTCCGGGCTCCCCTTCCCCCCCCTGTCCCAGCGGCTGACCGCCCTCTCCCCCACTGTCCACGTGGCTGCGAGCAGTGCCCGGGGCTGCAGCCTCTTCCCACAGAGGCCCTCTGCCTGTGCGGACAGAGGGCAGGTCCTCCCTCCGGGGCACTGGGAGGTGTGGACACGGAGACTCACCGCCCACCCGGGAACGGAGGCCTTTTCTGACCCTTTGCCTCTCAGTGGCTTCCAAGCAGGGGCACCGACACCTCACCCTAGTACCCCTCCCCCCCCTACCCCC
>NW_005361573.1:791122-852605 GCF_000412655.1 Myotis brandtii
GGGTAGAAGACGTCCCTCCACAGGCACCTTCTTGTGCCCAGGTTCACACACACCGGCATTTCCTCCTCCACGCGTGCGTGACTCCAGGCACAGGAACCCCCACACCCCCCAGAAACGGGCAGTGGCGCACCTGTGCTGGGGGGGGGGGGCAGCCACCGGGACAGTGTCTCACACAGAGGCACACAGTTCTCCACAGGCAGTTCCAGAGTCACCCAGGCACAAACAGGTGTGCACCCCAGAACATTCTCACTCACCCAGACACCCCCGAAGAACACCCCACTGTGAGCGCGCCTCACACAACACTCCGCCACGGGTGGAATTCTCAACAAAACTCACTTTTAATGATGGTGTTGACCTGAGGAATCTTCAGACGGAGGCCCGTGGCCCGAGGTGACCGCCGGCCAAGAGCTGGCCCAGGCCGTGGGCCCAGAGGCTCCCAGAGCGAGCTGGCCTGTGGGTGGGAGTGGGGGAGGCTTCCCCAAAGGCTAGACATGAGCCTGGGAGAAAGAAACTTGGTACAAAATACATTCAGAGCCCCTGGGGGGGGGCCCTGGGGTCACCCACAGCCGACAGGGGAGGGGTTCGGGGCGAGAATCGCAGGTCTGAGCCCCTGGCCCCTTCGCTTTGCACAGCCGGCTTCCAAGGGGCGGAATGTATTAGTCATATTCCTCTTAAAAAAATATATCTCTTTACGCTCGCCTTCTCCATGGCCTCCTGGCTGTTTGGGAGTGAGCCTGTCCTTGCACCCCAAGGCTTCAGGGGGGCTGCTGGGGAGGGGGTGCTCCGGACAGAACAGTGAAGAGCTGTGACCTATGGCTTTTGCATCTACGAGATGGGGGCGGTGCAGGAGCGCAGGTGGGAAGCCGCTGGTCTCCAAGGTGGGGAAGCGGAGGGATCCTGATCCATGCTTTCAAAGATCGAGGATAGGGGACACGGGGTCCCCAGGAATCCTTTGGTTTGATGACTCAGCTTCGGGGAGCGGCGTCTGTGCGGAAGTGAAGAGCCATTGCATTCGCTTCATTCCTCAAAGGCCTGGAGCGGGAAGCCACCCCTTTGGGACTGTGATCACGACAGGCCGATGGTGCGGGAAGGGAGCTGGGTCTCTTTTGGGTCTGGTCCCACCTGGTCTGGAGCACCCTTGCTCTCTCGCCCGGAGAGCGCAGGCCCCGTCGGCGGGGGTCAGAGGCAGTGTGAGCTCCACGTGCCGCACCCGTGGTGGAGCGACGTGTGACAGGGCTCTCGTTCTTACTCAGAGTCTGCACGGGCCCTCGGCCATCCTGCTGGGATAACTGTTGGTGCCCGGAGAACCCCGGACATGGGACCAGGGATCCCCAGGTCACTTCCTGGGCCCAGCGGGGGAGGAAAGGGCAGAATTTGACCTTGGCTCGGTCCTCAGGAGCAGTGTGACCTGGGGGTGGGCTCGTGATGCAGGGACCCTACCTGGTGGTGCCCGTGAACTTCCTGCGAGCACTGGGGCTTCCCCACCCACCGGGAGTGTCAGAAACGGGACGCTAGAGAGAAACCTCCAGCAACCCTTCTCCCACCCAAGTGGCCTGATGAACCTGGGCTGCTCGCTGCTGCCTGGAGAGAAGAGCCCGCGCGAGCCCAGCCCGGAGGGCGGAGCGCCGGGGGCACCTTTCCCAGCATCCAGGTCCTCAGCACCGTGGGAGGCACCCGAGTCTCCGGGACACCCAGGAGCCCGCCCTCCCACGGGGAGAACCAGAGTGGTGGGGGCAGGGCCGTGGGAGACAGAAGCCTGTGTGGCTGGGGCTCCCCCATCAGGGGCCTCCTGGGCTGTGAAGGGCTGTGAGCAGGTGGTTGTCCCCTGAGGCTCCTGTGTCACGCAGGAAACGCACTGAAGGCCAGCAGCAGCCGAGGGGGCTGTCCCCAGACCAAAAAGGGGCCAGACGGGTGGGCGGGGTCCCCGGGGGTCTCGAGGCCCCTCCCCGGCGGGCCCATCATCTGGGGTAGTAGTCGTCGGGCACGCCCGTGAGGTTCCGCCCCTTCAGGGCCGCGTCCACCAGCTTGATGTAGGCCTGGATGGTCCTCTGCATGTCCGCCGTGTAGGGGTCGTACTCCAGCTTGCGCAGCCCTGAGCGCTTGAAGTTGCCGTCCTTCTGGCTCTCCACGCACAGCAGCCGGTCCTCGCGGACGGCCACGCCCAGCAGGCGGACCATCCGGCCCAGCTGCACGAACAGGTCCTGCTTCAGGTCCTCGAAGTGCACCACCAGCACCTTCTTGCCGAACTTGAGCCAGTCCAGCGTGTGCGTGGCCCACCACGGGGCGTAGTTCCTCACGAACTCGGGCCACTCTGTGGAGAGAGGAGGGCGGGCCGAGTCAGCGGGTGGAGGGGCTCCCGGGACCCGGGTCTGAGTGGTCGCTGTCACTCACAGCAGTGAGAACCCCTCACCTCCTGGTAGATCGCCACACTCCCCTTGCTAGGTTTGGAAAAGGACAGGATGGACTGTCACCACAATTGGGAAGGTATTTTGGGGATCGTCTGACTTGAAAGTCAGGCTATAACCGAATGCGGGAAATTCCTTGGGGAGCCCTGGAGAGGACCCCAAAGAGACAGCCAGCCAGCCCCTGGGATGGCTGAACCCAGAGAGAAGCTGGGTAACTACAGAGGGAACCAGGGGGGATGCTGGGGAGGGGGGAAGGGAGGCTAGCCCAGGAGGAGGCTGGGACAGAGGGAGGGAGGCCAGCCCAGGAGGAGGCGGGGAAAGAGGAAGGGAGGCCAGGCCAAGCTGGAGAACCATGGGGCAGGCTCTCCGAAACCCTGAAGCCAGACCCACTGCTTTCCACGAGGACAATGCCAGGTGCTCCCTCCAGAAGGAAAAGTTTATGGAAGGAGTGTCAGTGAGTCTCCTCCGCCCTGCTGGGGAGCCCAGCTGGTACTTAATAACTAAGTCTGCACCCCTTGCTGGGTGATGGATCCCCGTGATCTCAGTGCATCCTAACGACTACCCTGGAAAGAAAGGACTACTCTTCACTGTCACCATTGGGTAAACTGAGGCCCAGAGAGATGAAGTGATTTGCCCAAGGCCACACAGCCAGGGAGCACCATCCAGACCAGGCCTGGCTGATTCCAGGTTCTGATCTTGCTCTTTTGTTATTTCGAAGGCACCAGCAGCCTCGCCCCTACATTCTCCCACTGCCTCCCACCCAGCAGGGGCTCAATAAATAGTTCTTGAGAGGAACTGAAATTCCCAGCCGCCCACCCGAGTCGTGATAAAGGACTCCTCTTTGTCTGCAGAAGACACAAGGCTCTGTGGTGGGGCTCCCGCTACCCGAGAGATCCTGCTGGCACACCCTGACTGCTGGGGAAGTATTTATGCTGGTGAGAAGGATATTCTTTATCCCTAAAATAGATTATTTACAATGTATCTGGCTAATTGGGCCTACACTGTTATAATGGGTTGAGACCAGATGTATCTGGGTGATTAGAGAAAATTTAGCATGAACATAGTCTGTTTCACTATTTTTTTTTTTTTTTTAGAATTTCCCTGCTCCCGAGTCACCTCCCAGCATCCCCGGTGATTCAGGACAACTGCTGCTCCCGTGGCAGAAGCCCCTGGGGATGGAGACAGCGCTCAGTCACCAGGGACATACAGATCCTGACTCCGGGCCTGGCCACTCTGACCATCGCAAGTGGTCGCTGGAAGAGGGCTGCAAGGTGGTCCTCAAAGAAAAGGGAGGGGCGTGGTGGCCGGGTCCCGCAGCGGGTTGGCCTCCTTGTTGATTGCACACCTCCGTGGGACGCAAACGTGTGTGGCCTAAGCACCCACTGTGAGTCAGGGCTGTGTTGGGCAATGTGCAGGCATTACCTCATGCAGTGCCCACGAGGAGCCTGAAGAGTAGGAATTACTAGTACTAGCCCCATTTTACACACAGGGGAGAGAGCGGAGGCTCAAAGCACGAAGCCACACAGTGTATCCAAGGCAGGATTCGAACCCACATCCACCCTAGGCTGAGCCTGGCTCCTGCCCTCCTAGCAAACCCTTTGAGCTCCTGATCTTTTCAGCTCCGGCGCTCTTCTCTCCCGATGTTGTCTATGACGACTTTGCAGTCAGACTGCCTGCGTTCAAAACCCAGCTCCTCTCCACGTTAGCTGTGTGACCTTGGGAACATTAGTCGATGTCCTTGAGCCTCAGTTTACCCATCTGTGAAACGGTGACTGCGTCCTAGATGCTGTGCAGATGAAATGGAGTGAGATTTACCAAGGCCCTCGCGCAGGGCCTGGGATACAGGAGAGAAATGTTGGCCCCCAGCATCTCTGAGGTGCCCCCCAGGCCCCATCATTTAGGTCAGAGCTTCCCCCCAAGACCACATGTGATATCCAGGCAGTCTGGGCAGCAGCTGTATCCGCCCCCCTGGCACAGATCCCTCACTTAAAGCTACTTCGTTAGAAAGGAGAAGGATAAAAATAAAAAACAAAAGCCTTGATTAGCTCAGGGTTTCCAGTAATGGGTTGCTGCCTTCAAACTGGGCAACGAAGGCTCACTGAGCCACGGACCACTGGGCACGGGGGCTGGCTGCGCCGGAACTGTCGCGCACGTGGGCCTGGCCACTCGGCTCCCCCTTCCTGTGGATGGGAGGAACGGGGCCTGATTAATAGCTTCACTGGACTCAGTTCCCCACGGAATCATTAAGCACAGGCCCTGTTTCATTAAGCAGACTCAGGACAATTCACCTTGTGTAATCACAGCACATAAAACTTTGCTTTGGACCCACTCCAGGGACACCGTAAAATTAATGTTATGGAACCAAACTGGGGGGGGGGGGGGGGGGGGGGGTGGAACCACTTAGGGTTTCAGAATGAAAGCAGTAGCGCTGACAATGAGTTTAGCTGGAGTTTAAGGAAGGGTTTCCTGGATTGTGAATAAGGGTCAGGAATAGAAGGAACAGGGAAGCACTTGGGACTGACAACAATGGGGAGCTGACCTCAACCCAGCTCTATCCTGGAGGGGACACAGGGCGGGTGGGATGGACACGCTCAACAGCGGGGTGGCCTCTGCTCTGAGGGAGGTGACCCTCACACTCAAGGCTGAGGACATCCTAAAGCAGAGACTCAAACTTTCAAGTGCGCATGAAGCTTCTCATTAAAATGCTGATTTGGATCCAGTAAGACTGGGCGGGGGAGAGGGGTTGAGATTTGCTTTTCCAAAAACCCCAGTGAAGTCGATGCCACTGGCTGACAGGCCACTGCTGGAGCAGCAAGGATGTGAAGCAGCGGCTGGAAAACCGGAGGGCGTGTCGGAAACACCCGGAGGGGTCGCTAAAACACAGGTGGTGGCCGGGCCTCCCCGGAGTTCTGACTCAGCAGGTCAGGGGCAGAACCTGCTGTTCTAACGGGCTCCCAAGTGATCCTGACATGGCTGGTGCGGGCCCTACAGTGAGGGTCTCAAACCCAAGTGCCAGATGCAAACCCAAATGAGAGAGAGGGTGGGTGTGGGCTGTGGGGCTTGGTTCTTTGGGGAAGGCTCTGGGCTAGAGCTCTGGAGGACCTGGGTCAGGCTTGGGAGGGGAAGGTTCCCCCCCAATTCCAGACTCATATGGGGACCCCAGGACCCCAACATGAGATGTGTGTGCTGAAATCCCCCACTCTCTCACCCGCCCGAAGCTTCCAGGCTCAGCCGGTCCTGACCATCCCTTCTCTTTCTTTTTAAAGCTCCCAGTTGTCCTGAATGAGGAAAAAGAGGCAAGGCGGCCCCTTTAAAATGGTCTGAACCCGAGACACTGGGCTATGCCAGGAGAGGAGAAGCTCTGGGCGCCAGGTCAGCAATGCCCGGGCAAGAAAGAGCCTGGTAGCTGATGCCTGGGTCAGCACCCAGCTCAGTCTACACCAGGGGCCTTAGCCACATGACTTCCTCCCTGCGATGGTGTCTCACCTGTGAAATGAAGGTTATCGTGATTACGGCTGCCTTTCTTACCTCCTCAGCCATCAGATGGTTTAAATGAGATAATGAAGGTTAAGTGCCTGCTCCCCCATGAGCTTCTCAAGCGAGTCCCCCCTTTTCACTTGGGCGGCAGGACCTTGGCAGGCCCCCACCTCTCTCTGGGCCTCAGTTTCCCCGTTAATAAACAGAGGATGAGGCAGGGTTCTCAGTCCCGCCTGAACACTGGAAGCAGCTGGGAGCTTTACAAATGCTGATGCCCGGGTTGCAATGCAGTCACGTCCCCGGGCGCAGCCTGAGCACGGATTTTCCCACACTCCTCTGGGGATTCTGATAGGCAGCCGGGCTGAGGACCACAGGGCTCAGTGACCTCTCAGGTCCCCTCCAGCTCGGCAAGCAGAGGGTCTGTTTCCGGGACAGGCTCCTGCCATTTGCATCTGCAGACTTTCCCGAGTGGCCCTGGCCGGTGAGTGCTCCCTTTCAATTGTTCTACAAATAAATAATTCAGAGGCCTCTTTGCTCCTGGGAACAATAGAACAAATGCCACCACCTGTCCAAGTTTTCATCCCCTCGCTGAGAGGGGAAGCAAGGCGGAAAGAGGGACAGATGGGTGAACAGGAACCAGGGCACGGTTGGTCAGGCCGGAGGGTTTTAATCAACAACATCAACATTGAGGGTGTGATTGGTGGATGCCGAGTCGGCTACATCCTGCCAGGCTCCAGTCCTCTCGGGAGGGACCAGCGCTTCGGAGCAGCTGGGAGCCGGGGGAGGGCTGGGAGGAGGAAGCATCCCCCCTGACTTGCGGCTGGACAGCCTCGTTCCTGGATGAATTCTGGGGTGTGTGTGGGGGGGGGAGAGCTTGCATTTACAGGGGCTCTAAACTGGGTGAGGCCTAACCACAGACATTTCATTGAATCCAGCACCGAGGATTAGCACAGTGGTTAAGAGCAAGGGCCCTGGAGGAAGATGCCTTGGGATCCAAACCCCAGCTCCCGGGACTTCCTGAAAAGGCTCCTTGGCCTCCCTGAACGTAGCTTGTCCCATTTGTAAAATGGGTTATTGTGGGAGAATTGATGTGATTCTCTTTACCACCATGGAGCTACGGGTGCTAACTGATAGGGGCGTTTGAGACCCAGTAGGGTTAAGGGCACTCAAGAAGGCAGACGTTGGGTCAGACCTCAACGTTCTCACCACGACCCTGGGCTGCCACCCACCCGACACTGAGACATCCGTCCACGCAGCAGCCACCTACTCACAACGTCAGAGTTGACTCTCAAACCCAGGTCATCTTAATGAAGTTCGGTGGTTGGGGGCCAACACTGCCACTTTCCAGCTGTGTGACCTGGGGGCCAGACACTTAACCTCTCTGAGCCTCCCAACCCAGAGCTGTTGGGCTTGTTCATCAAAGTGACCCCTCAGGACCTCATGGGCGACCTCAGGGCCGCTTAGCCGTTGACCTTGGTCTGGATTTGGGTCTTCTGACTCTTGAACCTCCTCCTCCTCCCATCAATCAGATCACATCAACCTGAGGGTCTCCATTTCCATAATGCATCATGGGTCACATCTACTGAGTGGCTTGCAGGGTTAAACTTCTAGAGCCGCCCTCATGTTACAGATGGGATGATCTGAATTCAGGGAGGTGGGGAAGCTTATCCAGGAAGTGACGGAGCTGGGATTAGAACCCAGGGGTGTCTTGCTCCACAACTATGTCCTTAACCACAACCATGTCCTTAACCACTGGAGCATCCCAGCCTAATTCCCAGAGGGTGATGCTAGCAGAGGGTGGGATGTGGGAAGAGCACTAGAAACTGAGGGTCGGAGTCTCACGCATGCCCTCAAGGAGGCACTCCTGGACTCCTCGCAGGAGACAGCACTGGCCCAGTGCGCTGCCCGCTGCACCCCAGGACCCCTCTCCTCTGCACCCCTCCTCTCCCTAGTCATACCTTTGCCCTTCCAGTGCGCATGCGCAGCGAAGCCGATGTGGCCGCCGTACTTGCGGTTGAACTCCGCCATGAGGGCCTTGTAGGGGTTGCGGATGAGCAGGATGGCGGCATCGAAGGCCTCGATCTCCTTCTGGCCGCTCTCGTGTGTCTTGATGCAGATGGTCCTCCCGCTGCGCCAGTGGTCCCGCTCACCTTTAAACCCTTCCCACAGGGGATCGGGGGTGGGGGGAGGAGGACACGTGGCAGGTGAGCGGTGGAGGGGTGGGGAGATAAGAAGAAACCCACCCCGCCCCCTGCTGGGCCCCTTCTGGAGTCTCACACATTCACTTGTGAAGGCCTTCATTCTCTTATGTGTTTATTGAGCACCTACTATGTGCGAGGCACTGGGATGGGAACTAGGAATAAAATGATTTGCAAGGTCTCTGGCTGACTTAGGTATCCTTCTCCTTTATGTTCCTCTACCCAGGGCACTCCTTCATCATGGCCCTCATTATTACTCATATATTCATGTCACTATTAATACTAACAATTGTTGGCATTTATTGAATGTCTACCATGGGCCCAGTGCTATGTGTGACAAGTGATTTACTTTGGGGGGTGTGCACAGAAGGTCTGTACCTGGCAAGTAGGCCATTCCCCCTTCTACACCCTCAACAGGCATCACTACTAGATCAAGGCACTTTGTTCCTGAAGGAGAACAGAAGCTCATAATCCTTCTCAACACATCGTCCTAAAGCAGGGATTCACTGGAACTGACACATGAGATGAAACCACTCTGGACCCATGAACCAAATGATCCTCAAGGGCCCTTCTACAATTTGTGAGATTCTCGGATTCCCTGACAAATAGCAGTAGGTAATCAATGTCCCCAAAGTGAACGTAGTTATTGGATCTCTGTGCACAGCTCAGAGTTGCTGGTCAGTAAATGTCTGTGTTGAGGTACCTGCACACATTAGGTGTTCAAGGAATGTCTGCCGTGATCTAAGCAAAGGGAAGGTACCAAGCACATAGTAGGTCTCAATAAACATGCTCGGTTGAGCTGAGCAGCACACAGTAGGTGCTCAGGAAGGGTAGTCCCGTGGCCTCCCAGTGTGCCCTTTGGAGCCCAGGCAGCCCCCTCACCTTTGTTGTAGAGAGAACCATCGAAGTAGTAGCTGCCGGTGTAGAAGCCGGTGGCCAGCTCGATGAGGTGGCGAGCCCACGTGTTGCCGGCACCTGGGAAGCTGGCCAGAGCGATGAGCTGCTTGGACTTGGCTGGGAGGAACCTTCTGTCCATGCAGCGGTTGTCTGCAAAGAGCAGGGCATGAGCAGGGGTCAAGGGCAGGGGCAGGGGCAGACGAAGCCTGGGTGTGAGTCCCACCCCTGCCACTTCCTAGCCGTTCGACCCAGTGCACATGATGGAATCTCTTCTGGGCCTCAGTTTCCCCATCTGTAAGATCACCCAGTGGGTCTGTGTTGGAGACCCAGGCCTCCCCCTCCCAGCCCGGATGCGTTCCCACTCAATGCCACAGTCTCCATTTCAAGAAAAAAGCTACCAAGGAGGTTTGCAGTATGAGGGATAGAGTTGAGGGTCCTTGGAACCCACCCCCCTTGCCTGGGCCTCCCTCAGGATCTCTAAGCCTGGTCAAGGTCACCAGCCCTGCCCCTGCCCTCCGCCCTCCGCCCTCCACCTCCACCCTCTGGCCTGCACAGTATGGGTTGTGTGAAGTGGACTGTCCCGGGCACCTCTGGGAGGGAGGCCCTGGGAGAACACGCGGGGCCGCTAGGGGAGGCCTGGCTTACCCTGCACCTGCGTCTGGTACACGATGAAGTAACTGGGGGTCCCGCAGCTCTCAAACTCCTCCGCGCTGCACTTCTGGGCACACAGCTGTTCGTCTTCTCTCTCGTGCAGGGGGAATCGCGTGGTGGGGAAGCCACAGTGGCAGGCGGTGCCCGCAAGGGCTGCCAGCGGGTACTCCTGGGGAGGGAGAGGGAGAGGATGAGGAAGAACTCTGCTAAAGCCCTGGACACGGAGCAGCCGAGTCTTCCTGTCTCCATCCCTCTCCCGAACTGAGGATCCCGAAACTTCATGAGTGAACCCCACTTTCACAACGTGGCCCCATCTGTGTACCTCCTGCACTATGGTATTCTTCCAGCTTAACTGAGGTATAACTGACAAGCAAAAACAGTATGTCTTTAAGATGATGTATACGTGGTGAATTAATCATCACAATCAAGCTAATTAACATACCCGCCACTTTAATGGTAACCATTTTCTGTTGTTTCCCTGCTATTTATTTGTCTCCTTTCAGTCCACTCACTTTTTGGGACTTAAATTTCCAAGGAAGCTTTGTACCACTCCCACGGCTTCCATGGTTTCCATACTATAAATGCAAATACGATGGACACACAACAGTGTAATTAAGTTCTCACTAAGACCTGCCTGCCAAGACTGAGCCCTGTGTCGGCTCCATTTTTCCTGCAAAAGGGAGATTAATTGAGGGTAGAGCATGTTCAAGACACTTCAGCACTGAGATGAGCTTTCTCCTGGAGGAACTGGAAAGAAAACTGAGAAGTAAATGCCTTTCTCACGGCGTGTAACCCGCCACGGTCCATGTCCCTGGCCTGACGGTGAGACAGAACCCATGCCTCAGGGAAAGCTGCCTGGATCCACGCTTTCAGGCCGAAGAGGATCCTGGGACCTGCGTGGACCACAGTCTTCCCTGGGAGAGCGGCTCCTAATGGCCTTGTTTGTTCTATGGGACAGCGAAGTGGGAGCAGGACGACCTGAGAGTCGGAGGGCAGGGGACTGACTGTCCATTGTTCAGTCTGTTTCTACTCAAACCCTACAGCCGAATTTCCCCCGGAGGCTGGCCCAGGAATAACCTGGTAACGAGCCAAGGTCGCTCCTACAAGGCTGGGTCCAACGAGTTTTACCAGAGTAGGTTTGGTGTCTCTCTTAGCAGTGATGGGAACTCACTCCGTCCTAAGGTGGGACTATCCCTGCCTTTACCTGGCAATCTTCCGAAGGCCACGCTTTTAGGCCCAGTTCATTCCTGAGTATTCCTCACTATTGCGAGAGAACCTGACCCTGTGTAACTACTACCTCGGGGACAGATGACACGGGCACACCCTCTCCCATGTCACAGATCACAGGATCCCTCTCCAGCCCAGCATCCTGTTCCTCCAGCCATTCCACACCGCCGCTCTCTGGTCCCCCTGTCTCACCTTCTCTGTGCAGAGGTCCACGCACTTGTCCACGGACATGTTTGGCATGGCGGCCGTCACGGGCAGGGCCAGGGAGAGGTTGTTGGGCCTGCGGAAGCAGCCTCGGAAGACCGCGCTTCCATCTGCAGAGCCAGAGGGAAAAAGGGTCATCAGATCTAGGCTGGGAGAACCACCTTCTGACAGAAGCACTTTTAAACGAGAGCCCAGAGAAGGCAAGAGTCTTGCCCAAGATCGCACAGTGAAGCAAAACGGAGACTAACGAGCTAGATAGCTCAATGCTCTCCTCCACCCTGGCATCCGTCAGCAATCCAGGTCACGGGGATGTTCCTGCTGGGCCACATCACCCCGCTTCTTTGTCAGCACACCTATGTCTCGCTTCCTCATTTTCAACCACGGCAACTCCCCGTTCAGGGAGCTGAGAGATGCTAGGGAGGGTTGACGGGAGAGAGGGCAGCAAAGGGCCCAGGTTTGTCCTGCCTCTCCTCACAGCACCAGGGTAGCCCTCTCCTCCCATCACCTGGGGGTTTAGGAGGAAAACCCAGCCCGTGCTGAGCACCTGCAGGCTGCAAGGGACTGATGTGGGAGGGACTCCCTTTAAAATAACCCCATTTGGAAATATCCCAGTTAGTTGACTGTAAGGAGACTTCCTTCCAAGGAGTGGGTGAGCCTCACCTAATCAGTTGAAGGCCTTAAGAGCCAAACAGGTTTCTCAGAGAAGGACTTCTGCCTGGAGACGGCAGCATTAGCTCCCGCCTGCACTGCCAGCCTGCTGGTCTGCCCTGCAGCTTTTGGACTTGCCCGCTTCCTTAAATAAATATAAATACCTCTACCTTCTATCCCTCTATCCGTCTGTGTGTCTTTCCACCTACCTAACCTCCTCCTGGTTCTGTTTCCCTGGAGAGCTCTTGAGTGATAAGAAGTAGGATTATAGGCAATTTTTATTCCCAACTTTTTTGTAAAACTTTTCTACAGTGAATATGTAGATTTTAATATAATAAAGACAAACTGAAAAAAAGTGGCCCCAGTCAAATTTATTGAAAGGTTCATGAGGCCCATTTAAAACTGGGCTCGGTTGTTTTCAGAACTCCGAGCTGCACATCCCTTTCTAGAAGGGGCGCAAACAAGGGGCGCGGTTGGTGCAGTGTGAGTGTCATTGGTGCCAAGGATGTTACACACACTGTATCGGAATGAATCCTCAATGCAACCTGTGAGGTAGGTGACACTCTGATCCTGCTTTGCAGACAGAGACCCTGAGATGTGACACGACTCCATCACTTTTCCAAGTCCCACAGCGAGCGAGGAACAGAGCTGGGCTTTGACCCCAATCTTGCCTGACATCACATCCTAGTTCCCACCTCTCTGCTGTTCTGCGGGAGGCCTGCCGCTTCTCACGTGGTGGAGCCCCAGGGATCCCGTGCCGGCCCCGTGCATTTCCCAGAAACCCTCTCAGGCCCCACCGCAGGGGCCCGAGGATCACAAGGGCCCATGCCCCACATTCCGACAGAGCCAGCTCCTCACTGCCAGGCTAGCTGAGATGGGGCGTGACCTCCGCGGCTTGGGGTTTTTATGAGCGAGAGGCGAGCAGAGCAACTGTTCAGCAACTCTCTCTTCTGGGGGCAGAGGAAGAACAGCCCGGAACCAGCTGCAAGTGCCTCTGAAGTCCCATTATCTCTTTGTTCTGGGGCTTCACACAAAAAATGAAGTAAATGTCATCAGGCGTCAGCTTAAAGGCAGGCGTGGAAGAGTTCTCCTTGGTTTGAAAGAGGCTACCTCCCGCCCCCCCCCGATAATTAGGCCAAGCTCCACTGCATTAAAGATGCAGGCGAGGAAGAAAGGCAGCGAGCTGGGAGCTGTTAGCAGCTCCCTATAATCAGAGAGATGGAATTACACAAAGAGCCTAACTGTCTGAGAAGAATTCAAACCAGCCATTTCCGGGCACCACTGCAGGCTCCCGTGGGCTTGTGCAAATTCAAATAACCTGAACTGGGTGTTGCTCAGCATAGATTGAGGAGTTTTCATTTTAAGAAGATGGGAGGGGTGTTTACAAATACTCCATAACAGGCACTGTGCTGGGTGCTTTCCCCATTTGATCTGAGGGGGTCCCAGCAATCTTTAAAGGTTGGAATTGCCCCCATTTTACAGATGAGGCGGTTGAGGCTCAAAGAGAATACGTGGCTTGGCCAAGGTCAACAGAGCAAATAAGTGAGAGAGCTGGCATCGAAACCATGTCCGCCTGACTTCAAAACCCGTGTCGCTCCCACAGCCTTCTGGGATTGTGTGGAGGGGGGAACAGCTAAGCAATTCTCCCCCCTCATGATGGAGAAGGAGAAAAGAACGTCTAGTTACCATCTCCTTGGTTCTGCACTGCATAATTCATGAAAGTCTGCATGAATGATAAAATTCAGGACTCCCAGACATACATCAAGGGCAAGGAGAGGCCTGCAGGCCAGGCAAAGAAGGAGCTAGAGTTGGTCTATCCATCAAAATGGGACTTTTCCGGCGATCATCTGAGGCTCCCCTCAGCAGAAGTGGTCAGAATGGAGTATCAGTGGGCATAAATCACCAGCATGAACAAAATTCCCCTTCTAACTTCGGAAGACCAAAAAAAAACACACCAGAACTCACAATGGCACACAAAATCCACTATGTGAATTGTGAACCATGATGTCAAGGATCTTTTTTGTTCAGTGATCATGTAAGCTTTGTGATACTTTCCCACAGAAAAGGCAAAATGAGAGGAAAAAGGGCTGAGCCCTGGGAGAGGCTGGCCTGCAGACATGGAGACTTTAGGCAGAGCTCAAGGATGGTCAGCACCATGGACAGCCGCCACGGGACTGACATCGTTGTTCCGATGGACCTTGCAACACAAATCTTGCAAGAATCTTCCAGGCAAATGACATTTCTTGCAACACCCGATAAAGCCCTGATGTTCTCAAATCATGGCAGGTCTCTGGCCCTGGAGCAGAGCTGCCCTCGCCGACACATTTAGCCGGCTGCTGTGAAAAGTGTAATCCAACCAAGAAGGAAGTCCGTTTCTTGGTTCTTTTTTAACAATGGGGAAGGGTCCGCGAGAGTCGGTGTCAAGGCAGAATAGCAGGGTGCCTGCAGACACTTGCTCTGCCAACCTTTTCATTCGCCTGCTACAGTGGGAGCCTCCCAGCACCTCCCTACGGAAGGTGGATGTCCCCCACCCGCCCCAGCGGTGCCTGGAAGGTAACAAGCCCCCTTTGAGTCCGCACAGTCTTCAAGAGTTCTGTGCCACTGCTCGGGGAAACACAGTCACGACACAGTGCTGATACCAACGGGTGATGCTACAAACGGGACCTGGTGTCCGTCCTCCCTGCCTCCTGGAGGCAGCAGGTCGTGTCTGTGACGGGTGGAATACGAGCGAGTGTCATGTGCTGGTGACCTGGAGCCTCCCGTTCTCCAGGCTTTGCTCACTCTATCCCCTTTGCCTGGATTTCTCTCCCACCTCTTGGCAATGTGTCTTGAGTCTGGATATCTCCCTCTTCTCCATGAGCAAAATCCTATGTGTCTTTCGAGGCCCTAATCAAACAGCCCTCCTCTGGGAGCCTTCCCGAAGGAGGCTCCATTGAGCCACTTCTGCTCTCTGGGCCTCAGTTTCCAAAACTGTAAAATGGGACATCAGAAAGGAAGGCGCTTCCCACACGGTACTCAACACCTGCACTCTGCTGAGCCTGGACTATTGCTCGTGGCTAGAACACAAGGCTCTCTCTTTCACCTGGAAATCTCCTTTGAGGAAGATTCAGCTCCAATGTTGCTCCCTTGGCACATACCCCTCCCCAGTGGTCTTGGGCCTGTCTCTCCACTAGACACTGTAGGGGCGGCTCGCAAGCAACCATCCCGCCCTCCTACTGTTACAAGGGCAAAACACACCCTTGTTTAGGGATCTTCATGTGTTGAGACTTATATTTCAGCTTATTAGAAAGTCCCAGATGATCAGTGAGCATGTTATTATAATAGGTGATCTCAGAAGTGTGTGTGTGTGTGTGTGTGAGAGAGAGAGAGAGAGAGAGAGAGAGAATGTCCAATTTGAACATTAACCAAGAGGACATCTGGCCGATATCTGGCTAATGACACTCACAGCCCCATCCTTGTTACCTGGCTCATCCCATCCACTGGGTTGTTTTAGTGGCAGCATCTCTCCCTCTAAATACCATGACACGAAGGCCATCTCTTCAGATGGTCAAAGCCACCATCAAAACAACATAAATATTGGCACAAGTGTTCAGTGATGGGGATGATAAATCTACCATCAAATTAAAACCTCATTACATGAATGGCCAAACCAGGAACTGGCTGTGTGCACATTCTCCAGCCTGGATTTTTCATACACCACCTGCGCCCTCTGCCAGCCAGGCCTGCAGACCCATAGGGAGGCGGGTGGGGCATCCATTTGCAGAAATTGGCCCCTTTGCAAACTGGCAGCAGGCTCACTCGACCCTACTGCAGAGCAAAGCTTGAACCAGGCTTCAAAAACATGGCGTTTGTAAAACAGAATACATTATCGAGCAGACCATGGATTAATTTTTATAAACAATGGCATTCGCGTGGAAGAGGCCTCTCTGTGCGTGCAGACAGGCGTGAAGTTCTGTGTGGGCAAGCCTGCATTCCAGGCGGGCCTTATCGGCTCCACTGGGGCCTAAGGCCTTATTGCTTATTAAAGTGCGGTCCCTGGACCAGCAGCCTAGCATCACTTGGGAGCTCCTTAAAAACGCAGTATCCCACCCGGACCTGCTGAATCAGAATGTGCATTTTAACAAGATCCCCATAGGCTTCAACTGCACGGTCAAGTTTGGGAAGCACTGGCCCCAGGGTAAACAGGACCATCCTCAGCCCCCATCTTTTGTCAAGGCCATTAGCTCTTTTTACAGGTCTGAAGGTCACCTTTAATTAGACTGCATGGCCCTGGGCAGGTTTACTTAGATTCATTAAACCTCGCTTTCCTCACTGTAAAATTCTCAATGGTAACATCCCTGCCCAGAAAGGTTGTAGGGAAGGTGAATGAGATGGGTCCTGCCGTGGGCTTAGCACGGTGCCTGAAACAGGGCAGATTTTGACATTCAGATATTAATTGCTATTAAACATCCACAGAGGGGACAGCGGGACGGTGTCCACAGCAGAGGCCCGGCTCCCATCCTCTCCATTCGTCCCCCTTCCCCCCTCCCTCAGGTTGGAAACTGAGAACTTTTCCAACAAGACTGAAGCACTGACAAGCGAGGAATGAACTCTCTCCACGGGAGCATTTAAAGACATAGGCTCTGGAGTTGGTTTAAATTCTCTGTTTATGTGACACTGAGCCTCAGTTTCCTCATCTGTAAAATGGGAGTAGGTGACTCAGTGCCTATTTGAAGCATGAGTGTGAGAATTAGCTGTACTATTCCATACAAGGGACTTAGAAGAGGGTGCCTTGTTTGCCACTGTCATTGTTATTGTCATTGTCATCATCATTAGAGACAATCTGCTTTCAGAAACTCAGGAAGGACAGGCTCAGCTCAGGCTCTAGCTCGGATGAAGGAGGAAGATGAGGGCAAGTGGTCCAGCAGGCAACTCAGGGTGGGAGAGAAGCGGGGGGCTGGAAACATGCCAAGCAGCTGGAGCAAAGGGCTCTGCACGGGGTGGGTGGGAGGTGAGTCTGGGCAGGACTACGGCAGTCTTGGAGGGCAGCCAATAGCATGGGAGTGATGGGAGCCATGGAAGGTGCGGGGTAGACGTGCAGGTAGGCAGGCGAGGGCCAGGGCCCGCTGGCCAAGGAAGGAGCCGCAGAGAGGGGCAGGGGCCAACTCACGTACACCTGCGGGCCGACTCCTGGGCCAGCTGCAGCCGGTAGACGGAGAGGCGGTTGGCGCCGCCGCACAGGCTGCCTCGCTCGCCCTTGCACTCCATGTCGCACTCGGCCTCGCTCACGTTTGTCGCCTGGATCTTGTGGCCGCAGTAGCACTCGGCGCCGAACTCCAGCCCGGCATACAGGTAACCCCTGGGGAAGGCTGCGGTCAGGCCAGGGCAGCTGCCGCCATGGAGACCCCGGGGACAGGGAGACTCACCCAGCGAGGAGACCTGGGGATGGGAGGGCTCTGGGGGCCAGGACCCCTAGGGACCACCCACCTGCCTTCATCCCCGCCTGGTGTCTTATACCCCCATTCACCTCTCCACATACACAAACCATGGCCATATTGACTGCCACCTGTATACACCTTCAGCACAAGGCATGCCACACACACACACACACACACACACACACACACGCGTGTGCGCACGTGCGCACACGCACGAACTTATGCATCCACAGCCTTACAAAACCCTTTCTTTGTGGCCACATGCTCACCCTCCATCACATGCTCCCATGGAAAAGAACACCACAGGCAGGAACCTGAGAAGGAAGGGGTCCGAAATGAATGGAGCCTGGGACGTCGGGGCCCTACCGTTCTGCACAGTTGTCCTGGCAACGGAAGACGGTCATCTTTTTGTAGTCGAAAAAGGACACGCCTCGCAGGGCCCGACTCTGGGTGTCGTCCAGGTAGCAGCCGATGTACTTGGCTTTGGGGAGAGGAGAAAAGTCAGATGGGGCTGAGGTCAAGGCTGAAAGGTTGACAGGAGTGAGCAGGTCCTTGGCTGTGTGGCCTCCTGGACTTCTTGGTACCAATTCCTTCCTCTCAGCAGAAAAGCAGGCAGGAGAGACTGACAGTCATGGGCATTGGTAGAACCTGGTCCCTAAGGGTAGTGGGGTCCCAGGGGTAAGGCTGTGGACCCCGGAGGCCAGTAGAGCCGAGGAGGGGACTCCTCTGTGGCCAGGGTTAAGGTCAACCCCGAGCTCCACTGGTGACAAGTGGGCATGAGGGAATCCAAGCAATGAGGCCCACACTGAGACAGCTCTGAAGAGCCTGACCCTCGACATCATGTTATTATTTCTACAAGAGGCCTTAAGATATTTCCCTTAGAACGAACACGGGACTCAAGGTCAAGGCCTTCCTCTCACTTTGGTCACCTTCTAGCCCTGGCCTGGGGGGATTGGGCCAGTTAACCTCTCTTAGCCTAGCTTTCTTCATAGTGGGGATGAGAATACCAACCCAGCGAGGTTAAAAGGGGACGACTTGTGGCGATGTTTCTACCATCGTGTCTTGCATACAGCAGGCCCGACGTTAAGGGGAGGGGATAAGACACTGGCCAGTCACAGTGCTGCGTGTGAACTTTACAGGTTGCCTTCACTGTGGGCCAAGGTGAACGCTTCCATCCGAAGGGAAATTTTAAATTACATCCAATGACCATCTACTAGGTACTTCATTTTCTTTTTTTTTTAAAAATATATTTTATTGATTTTTTACAGAGAGGAAGGGAGAGAGATAGAGAGTTAGAAACATCGATGAGAGAGAAACATCGACCAGCTGCCTCCTGCACATCTCCCACTGGGGATGTGCCCGCAACCCAGGTACATGCCCTTGACCGGAATCGAACCTGGGACCTTTCAGTCCGCAGGCCGACGCTCTATCCACTGAGCCAAACCGGTTTCGGCGGTACTTCATTTTCTTAAAGGTAGTAAATGCCTCCCTGTACTTCGTGGTAAATAGCAATTCTCACCTACGAAGATCACACTTACCATTTATAAAGTCCTTTCCCATAGGTCTGACAATTACTATTAATTTGGACACAGAATTTTCCAGGTGCTTTACACGTTGAGTTTTTACAATGATCCTATGAGATAAGTACTAATACCCCCATTCTACACAGAAGAGGAAACCAAGGCCAGAGAGGTTAAGTCACTTGCCCAAGGAACCCCAGCTTGCGCATCTGAACCCAGGATTGGACCCATACACTCTGGCCCATCCTTGCTGCTTCTTAACTCTGGGAAGCTTTGCAATGACCCACGTGAAGGGGGAAGTGCTGGCATGCTCACACTCTTTTCTTTTCTTTTTTTCAAAAATGTTTTTATTGATTTTAGAGAGACAGAGATAGAAACGTCAGTGTAAGTGCAACATCGATGAACTGCCTCCTGCATGCCCCCCACTGGGGACTGAGCCCACAACCCGGGCATGTGCCCTGACGAGGAGTTGAACTGGTGACCTCTTGGTGCAGGGGATGACACCCAATCACCTGAGCCACACTGGCCGGGGCACTCACTCTTCTTAGATGACTGATCAGAGGCCCAGAAAGGTGAAATGGTCTGCCTGAACGCTGCGGCTAACTGGGACCAGAACAAAGGTTCCATGGGATCCCAAACCAGTGCTCTTTCCTCCAGTCCACTTGGAAGGAAGTAGCTGGAAATTGGACGAAGGATCCAGCCAGCCCTGGAATTACACGGCCCCCATAGGGATGACCGAGGCCAATACCACATGCCGCTTGCTCACTCTCCCTGGCTGGCTGCTGTCTGTCTAAACTGCGGGCTTCTCGCCCCCCTCACTCCTGCTGCAGAGCAGGGTCTAGCAGAGGGAGCCGGCTCACTGCATGGTGCCCCTCAACACCACTCTGCTAAGTGCAGGATTTGTCAGCCCCGCAGGAGATGCGCCTCGACCTCCATCACCTTGAATTTCTTGCGAGAGACAGAGGTGATCTGGTCGACTAAGAACAGTTCATCTTTTAAGAGAAGCGTCGCCTCCCTGGAGCAGGCGTATCACACGGTGACAGCTCTAGGGGAGCCCACGTCTCATCACTGTGCTTGTTCAACAACGTATGTCCCTCCTGCCACAGATGGGATCATGCCCTGTGACCACGGGGAGACGCTCACCTTGGCAGGGCCAATCAGTATTGTCTCTCCCACCAGCCAGTGATGGATTGCTCTGGGGAAGGGCACATGACCCATTCGTTCGATTCTTATAAATTAAAGCTGAGTGGGGGGGGAGAGGGGGGAGAGGATCGGTTTCCCTTGGGATATGATGTTGGCATTCTCTAAGGCCAGAGCTACCAACAGCCACAATCCCTGGTACCAAAGTCACTCTGTGTTGAAGAACCAAGCTCAGGCAGACACAGCAGAGAAGAGAGTAAGAAATCATTCATTTAAAAATCCAGCCCCTTCCATAGCTGGGGACAAGTCCCAGTACATTTTCCTCTTTAGCTTAAGCTGATTCAAGATTTCAAGATGGGTTTTTGCCCCTTGACTGATACGCTGATTCTCAAGCTGAGTGGCTTGGGTCTGTGCAGCTGTGAGGGTCTAGACCAGGGGTGGGCAAACTTTTTGACTCGAGGGCCACAATGGGTTCTTAAACTGGACCAGAGGGCCGGAACAAAAGCATGGATGGAGTGTTTGTGTGAACTAATATAAATTCAAAGTAAACATCATTACATAAAAGGGTACAGTCTTTTTTTTTTTTTTTAGTTTTATTCATTCCAAACGGGCCGGATCCGGCCCGCGGGTCGTAGTTTGCCCACGGCTGGTAGTGCATTCGAGAGCTTGAATCACCTTCCGATTGAAAAAAACCGGGTACCCAGGTGCAGCCGCCTTGTGCTGGCCTCCGTACCTCTGTTCTTGGCGCCTGGGGAGAAGAGCTGGGATTCAACTGTAGGTCATGTGCCCCCAAACCTGGGCTTTTAAATGCTGCTGCACCCCCTCCCTCTCCCTCCCCTGGGCCAGGCATCAGGATGAGATGCCCCATGTAGACTTGTTGCATGGCTGGCTGGCGTGGCTCAGTGGTTGAGCACTGACTTATGTGCCCCCAAACATGGGCTTTTAAATGCTGTTGCACCCCCTCCCTCTCCCTCCTCTGGGCCAGGCATCAGGATGAGATGCCCCATGTAAAGACTTGTTGTATGGCTGGCTGGCGTGGCTCAGTGGTTGAGCACTGACCTATGAACCAGGAGGTCACGGTTTGATTCCCAGTCAGGGCACATGCCCAGGTTGTGGACTCAATCCCCAGTGTGGGGCGTGCAGCAGGCAGCCGATCAATGATTCTCTCTCATCACTGATGTTTCTATCTCTCCCTTCCTCTCTGAAATCAATAAAACTATATTTATAAAAAGAGACTTGTGGCACAGACAGATGATGCTCTGTTCCCTTATCTGTCAATAGGAGGGATAAAAAGACACACGGCCCATGGGCATATTACACACTGCGACCTGCCGAGTAGCTGAGCTCTCCTGGCCAAAGTATGGATATGGGGGCGGTTTCCTCCCCATCCTGGGCCAGGGCTGGGGATGCCTTCCCCACCGACACTTCAGTGCAGGCTGTGACAAACACAACGTGGTCCCTGTCCCCGAGTTCTCCCTCCCGCCGAGCTCACCAGTGTGGGTGCCTCCAACCCACTTCAGCCATTTCCCCAGAGCCCCGCCTTCAAATCCTGCCCAGGCGGCAGAATCCCTCAGACAAGAAGGGGAGGCCAGGGGTCTAAGACAGACTATGTCACAGGCCACTTGAGGGTAGATGAATGGCTGAGGCCACACCATCTATCAGCTCGTCTCCACCGTGGTGCACATATCGCTGAGATGGCAAAGTCGCCCCAGCTGGGCTATTTGTCTCAAGCCCAGAGACCAGCAAGGGCTGAGCTTGGGAAAATGCCCTCCCCGTGGTGTTTTTTCATTTCCTTTCCTTTTGTCTTTTGCTTCAGTTAATCTTCTTCTCCAAGAAATGTTGCTCTCTTCAATAAAGGTGATTTGTTAAAAGGGTAGCTAACTGTGACTAATTTGTATTCCTTTTATTCACTGTCTGTGGGTAGATTCACAAACAGGAGGCAATAGCACATATGAGAAGAACGGTTTTGAGGTCAACCAGATCTGGGTTCAGATCCTGACACAGCAGTGGCCTTGTGCTATTTATTACTCAAGCTCCCAGAGACACTGTTCTCCTGCCTGAAAAGTGGGAATAAAATCAGAGGTGTTGTGTCCCCTCTAAAATCCATATGTTGAAGTCCCCCCCCCCCCCCCCCCCCCCCTCCCCCCCCCCCGGCTTGCCCCTCTTACCTCGCTCCTCCTCCTTCTCCCGGACAGCCCTCCCCTTGAGGGCTCGGCTCCAGGCTCCACCTCCGTAGTCGCCCAGCTTGGCTCTCTCATTCCCATCTTTGCCCTTGAACCAGGGTCCGTGTCCATATCTGTGGGCGAGGCTCAAGGTTTCCCCCGCGTCCCTGAAGCCTCTGCCCAGATGCCAGTCTCCCAGGAAGGGCAGCTCGGCGACCTCGGCCGGGGCCCTGGCGGCAGGGCTGGCCTGGTTCTGGGAGACGGCCGGCTGGCCCACAAAGCCAGCGTGAAGGAAGACGAGGCTCCCGGCCGTCAGGTAGAGCACCAGGAAGGTAAAGAAACGCACAGGTTTTCGGCGGAAGTACCGCTGGAACTTGAACCAGAGCTTGGCCATAGCGGGATCATTCCGGACTGGCTGGCCGGGGCTTGGCTGGAGGGGCCACAGGGCAGGGATGGAGGGGGCTTCCTTTCCCCAGCTCCCCTTAGGGTTGGAACCCCTGGGAGCCTTCAGTCTTCTTCCTTCTGCGAAGGCAACTGCCAGGATCAGAGCTGGAGGGCGTCTAGCATGTGGCTGAGGCCAAGAGAACGGAATACAGAACTGGCCAGCCCACCCAAGGTCAAGGTGAGTGTCTTTGGGCCACAAGAGGAGTTTTGAGGCTCAGGACACCCAGGAGTTGGTCCCATTTTCCTACATCTTGTTCTTGGCCTCAGAGAGCCCCAAAGAGCTTTGAGAGGAGCAAGTGGAGGAGGATTCTCAGGTCAGCAGCAGCCACAGTGCCCTCCTCGCCTTTCTTAGCTGCTCAGGCCGGTTGGGGCTGGATTATTTCACCAAGGCCGTTTCCGGCTTCTTTCCCAGCTGGGGACCACGCTCTGTGTGTCCACTCGTGGAAACAGAAGCTGGCGGGCTGACATCCGGTCAAGCATCAGGGCTCAGGTCTGCCACCTGCAACGCAGCACAGACACAGGCATGAGAAGCTTCCACACAGAGGTCAGAGCTCGAAGGCTCTTGAACATTTTCAATCATCGATCGGTTGCCTCTGGATCAGTTGCCTTCTGTGTGCACCCCGACCAGGGAACAGCAACCTTTCAGTGCATGGGAGGACGCTCAACCAACTGAGCCCCACCAGCAGAGCCATTTAAAAAAAAAAAAAAGTTTAGTGAGCAGCTACTATATGTTGCAGACACTGTCCTGGGTGCTGGAGATAAGCTGTGAATGAGAAAGACTCACATTCTAGTGGGAGAGATCAAGTCCATGGTCCCTCTCCTTTATCCAAGGAAGAAAAGGAAAAAATAAAAGGTTTATTTAGCAACATATTCATTCACTACGATTTACCCTGCTTTGTGCCAAGCCCTCTGTGTATTATCTCATTTAGTCTTCCCCATGGTCCTATGGGAAGTCATTATTTCCCCATTTTACATCTGAGGAAACTGAGGCCACAGACATGGTGAGTGGTGGCATTGGGATTTGAACTCAGGATCGTCCAAATGTAAAACCACAGCTCTTACCCACTGCCTTTTGGACCGTGTCCTATTCCCACGTGGTCTGGACGTCACTTGGGAATTTGGAGACGGTCCCTGAAGCAGCAGCCCATCTGCACTGCCTCCAAGTGACCAGCAGGGGCTCACACTTTGGACAGGGTCCCTCAGAGTGTGGTCTGAGAAGCATCGGATTCAGAGTCACCTAGAAGCCTGGTTAAAGATGCCTGACTTCTCCAACCAAGAGAAGGGAAAACCTAAGGTGTAACAAGGTGCCCTCAGGTGATGGTGATGAGCACAAAGGTTTGAGAACCACTGCTTTAAGAGTAAACCTTCAGGATCATCACCAGGAGAAAAATAGAACGTAAATTAGAAAAGAGAAAAGAAAACTCAGTTTGGCGGGTGTTGTTTCATATTAACACCAGCAGGGGGCCTCATCACAATCTTGGTCAAAGCATGGATTCAACTGTCAGCCACTGGGCCATCTGAATGGTAACAGTCCCTCCTAATCCAGACAGTAGCACGGGAATTTAATTAACTGTGGTTCAAGGTAGAGATGGCCAATCCCCCATATACCTTTCCATTCACCCAGGAACTAAGTACTGAGCACCTACTATGCACCAGTTACTATTCTGATCAGTGAACAAAACAGCCCCCAATCCATGCTCTGGTGGGGTCAAACTATCTGTTCACCCATTGATCCATCCATCGCTCCATCATCCTTTAATCCATCCATCAGTCCACATACCCATCCATCTATCAAGTCACAATCTATCCACCCATCCATCATCCATTCCTTAATCCAACCATCAATCTACCTACACCTCCATCCACCCACCATTAATCCATCCATCCACCCATCTGAACTGTAACAGCACATTCATCTATCTAACTCTCCACCTATCCACTCAGCTACCCATTCTTCCATTCATTTAAAAACACGTGTTTCTTGCCTATCTGTGTGTGCTTGGGATGCAGAAATAAATAATGCAGAGTCTCTGCTTTCAGATAACTCAGAACCTCCCCTGGGAAACAGCAATTTAAATAATCACTACACTAAATCACTGTACAGATAGACAGTGATAAATCCTGTAGTAGATGTAAGTATAAGATATAGAACAGCAATTAATATGAATAACTCATGTTTGTTGAGCACTTACTGTGTGCCAGACATTGCTCTAAACACATAATACTCTGATTTCATCCTCATAACAATTCTATGAGGGAGATCTGTATTGATTTTACAGAGGAGAGAAATGAGGCTCAGAGAGGTTAGGTAACTTGTCCAGGGCCACACAGTTAGTAAGCGGCAGCTGAGGTGTGAAACCCAGGGCCAGTGGATTTCACAGGCTGTATTCCTAACCTTGTGTCTAGACTGGTCTTGTATCCCTTTGAGAATCTGATGAAAATTACAGACATACGCACAGAAAAGAATGCTTGTACATAGGCCCTCATATTTGGGTTTACAATGTTAGGGGGTTTGAGGACCAGGGGGTGAGGAGTCCTTGGAATGTGAGAGCTCAGAAAAGTAAGGGTTTGAAAAATAAGGGTCTTTGAGCTGGCAGGTCTCTCAAGAAGGACACCCCAGGGAGGAGGAACTGCACAGATGAAGGGGGGTTCCTGTGGGGGAAGGAGCTTTGGGCATGGTTGGAACACAGGTAAGCAGTGGGCAGGGGCTGGACCGTGGGGAGCCTGGGACGCCAAGCTCAGGAGCCTGGGCTGGGCTCTAACATTGCACATGGGGATCACGGGAGTTTTGTGATCACACTGTCACTTGGAAGCTTCCTGGCAGAGGATGGTGCCTCCTGGTGTTCCATGTGCAAGAACATGCTAGATGTTTTTACAGCTGTGTCAGAATGAGAAAAGGCCAGCAGCCCTCATGGGATGGACAGGGGTCACCAACCCTCCAGAGGCTTTCAGGCAAGAGCATGGACTCTGGAGGCAGGCCGACCCGGGTTCAAATCCTGCCTCTCCCACGGGGGCAAGACACCTCTTTGCACCCACTGAGGTGCCTCATCTGTGAAGTAAACATAAGAATCTTGACATCACACAGATACATTGCTGGGAGGATTGAATTAAAAATTGCAGGAAGAGGTCCTAGCTGGTTTGGCTCAGTGGACAGAGCATCGGCCTGCGGACTGAAGGGTTCTGGGTTCTATTCCAGTCAAGGGCACATGCCCAGGTTGTGGGCTCGATCCCCAGTAGGAGGGGTGCAGGAGGTGGCTGATCAATGATTCTCTCTCATCATTGATGTTTCTATCTTTCTCTCCCTCTCCCTTCCTCACAGAAATCAATAAAAATACATTTTAAAAAAACTGCAGCCCTAACCGGTTTGGCTCAGTGGATAGAGCGTTGGCCTGAGAACTCAAGAGTCCCAGGTTCGACTCCGGTCAAGGGCATGTATCTTGGTTGCGGGCACATCCCCAGTGGGGAGTGTGCAGGAGGCAGCTGATCGATGTTTCTCTCTCATTGATGTTTCTAACTCTCTATCCCTCCCCCTTCCTCTCTGTAAAAAATCAATAAAATATATTTTTAAAAAATTGCAGGTAAGAGTGTCTGCACATAGTAGGTGCTCAAGAAAAGGGCCCCGCTCCCCCCCGCCTCTCATGGGCACACGTGAGCAGCCTCTGAAGCCATTTGCCAAGCAGCTGTCGCAAAGATTTGGGCTGCTGTGTTCTCCCTGGCCTTTTCTCTCTCTGAGGGTATTTCTGGGCCCACTCCTTTACTGTTGTCCCCTTCTCATTCTTTTCTATTTCAGCACATCTTTTCTCTAAGTGGGTGCCAAGTGGGTTTTAAGGGGATGATGAGCTCATTGGGAACTGTCAGGGAACAGACGGAGGCTTTGGTGGGGTGGGGAGTGAACGGGCCTCCCAGGAAGGGACTGAGGAGGGGCTCCTCCTGGGAAGGGGGTGCTGAGCCTCCCATACCACCCTGCCAGTGCTGGGAGGCAGGGGCGAGTCGGGAGGGAGAGCAATCTGGATCTGAGCCCCACGGGGTAGGACCGTGTCTGTTCTCTCACTGCGTTAGCCCCAGCATGTGGTGCGGTGGGTCCCCAGGAAACACCAGTGGGGGAGATGAATGCAAAGAATCAGGGACCAGCCTCCCCACCAGGGCTTGAGTTACACCCACGGCTCCACGCCCGGTGTCAGAGCACCCGGTGACCGCCTCGGAGCACTGTCCATTCAGGCTCTGTGGAGGTGACATCCTGCATTACTCAGCTCTGGCTGGGCCAGGGGTTCAGGGTCCCTGCTGAGCCGCAGTCTCACCTACCCAAGGGAACCCCAAAGTCTTCTCTGCCTCTCCTATCCATCCATCGTTTCCGCCCCACACAAGCACCTCTCTCTCTCTCAGACAGAAACTCTACCCCAAAGATCATGGGGAAATGAAGCTAGCTGCCACTTGTTGAGCGCCTACTATATGCCGGACACTATTTAAAGGTTTTACAAACACATTCTTACAACCTTGTCCCTCCTGGCAGCCTGTGAGCAGGTGTGAAGGTCCTCCCTGATCCACAGGTTGCGCATCCACAGCCTCGGGTGGGGGCTCGGTTGGCCTTCAACAAGCCCCTCCGCCTCGCAGTCTCCACTTTTTCATTGCACGTGGGAAACCGCGACCGCATTAGCATCCTCCCTGGTCAGCACAGCTATGAGGCCAGGGCAGGTGTCATCACCTCTGAGCTGCAGCTTTCTCTCCATTAAGTGGGGTTTGACCGTAGACTCTCCCTCCTGGGGCTTGGGGAGGATTCAATGAGAGGCTCCCTAAGGCTGGATGGAGTGCGTGCTTGCTAAGAGCTGGTAACCATCGCTTCATGCCTCTTTGTTTTACGTGAGACCCCTCTGAGCCTCAGTTTCCCCATCTGTCGAGCGTGGCAGATGACGCCTACCCTGCTCCCCTCCCAGGGCTCGCGGGAGTTTCTTCAGGGACGTGGCCCAGGGTCCCCCTCGGCGGGAATGGTGGCATTTGGTTACTGCAGCCCGTGTTTCCAGGCGGAGCTCCGAATGTCTAAACACAGCCTATTTTTAGCACTGCAATGAACCTCTGGGGTTAAGCTGCCAAGAAAATGACTGGCGGGCAGAGCTGCCCTGCGGGAAGGGAACACAGAAGGTGCGGCCGGCCTCGCCCTCCCTCCCCTGAAAGGGCCACAGTGCTGCTCCTTCCAGATTCCGGGGCAGGCGGATCTGGCTGGAAGCCCGTGAGGCTGGGCAGCAGTCCAGCCCTCTCTCCACAGCCCCCTGGACTCTACTTAACGGCACAGGATCGGGGACCAGCTGACCCCCTGGTCATCCAAGCTGGGCCAAGATAGATCCTGAGAGAGCGGTTTTGTGATTTCTTCACAGGTCTAGGTAGGAAAGGCAGCTGGGGATGTCCAAGACACTGGGAGCCCCGGGCAGAGGTGAAATTTTAGTCTTGGTCTAATGATAAAAATATCAGAAATCGCTGGTATTTGTTGAGCATTTACTATGTGCCAGGCACTGTGCTGCGCATCTTATTCCCACTGAGCCATTTAATCCTCACGAGAACCCCCACGGAGGTAGCTAGTCATCTCTCGGTGTCTCAGTTTCCCCATCCATAGATTGGGGAAATAATAGTACTTATCTCATAGGGTTGGTGTGAGGACAAAACGAGTTAATATATGCAAGTGGCACCTAAGTGTTACCTTTCATTATAATTTGTAGGGAATATGTGTGGTTTTGTGTCCATTTTCCTGGTGTAATGGCCCCATTTTCCTTCATGGGGGTTCTCCACCATCAAGTCTCAGCTCATATGGCTTGGGCAGAATGGAATCCCTTACTAGCTGCAGGAAACTGAGACACCGAGAGCTGACTAGCTACCTCAATCCCCATTCTAGTGAGGATTAAATGGCTCAGTGGGAATAAGATGCCCAGCACAGTGCCTGGCACATAGTAGATGCTCAACAAATACCAGTGATTTCTGATATTTTTGTCATTAGACCAAGACTAAAATTTCACCCCTGGCCAGAGCTCCCAGTGTCTTAGAGATCCCCAGCTGCCTTTCCTAGCCGATACACGTGTATAAGAGTTAATGTGGCTTGTATATATGCCTACAAGTGCAATTGCTAGGTCCTACTGTGAGCATCTTATGACTATCCTGAGAAGTGCTGACTCGTTTTGCAAAGTAGCTGTAGTGACAACTTTCAGTAGCCTGTGAGCATTCCTGTTGCTCCAAATCCATGTCAACACTTAATGCTATCAGTCCTTTTCATTTTGGCCAGCCGGTAGATCGGTACAGATGCTGTATGTGGCCCGCCCATAGAGGTAACTCCCAAATGCCATACGAAGGCAGCCTCAGTCAATGACTGATAGATGTTGGGGTACACATTCCCCAAGTCTCTCCTGCGCTAACCCTCTGGCTGTGTTTATCCTGAGGCTCCCCAGAGGGGCTCAGCCTCGATCACTCTCTGTGGTAGCTGACTTGACAGCACATGCCTTACGGGTTTCTTCCCCACTCAGGGAAGGGAAGGAGCCACTGCGCTCTTTGCCTCCTAATAAATGACTTATCAATGATACCGATTACTTGGAATATACCAAGATTTGTTCAACCTTTTCCTTATCATTAGACAGGTAAAATGTTTCCAGTGTCCCTCCCTTATAAACAAGTATGCTATGATTCACCTCCTTTTGTCCTGATTCCTGAGAAGCAACACAGGACCTCTCAGCAATGATGAGATGTAGGCACGCTTATACCCATTTTACAGATGAGGAATTTAAGGCTCGTGAAGATTACGTAACTTGCTCAAGCACACAGCCTGCCAGAAGTGGAGCATGAATTCGAGGGCAGAACTATCTAAGCCTCAATGTCATGATGCAATGGCACACACCCAGTGGACCACCAGGACAGCCGGCCCTCAGCCCTCCCGTACCCACTGCATCTCTCAGTTACATCCCTCAGCTGAATCCCGGCCGCAAGGGAAGGACCCTTCCTAAGCTTGTAGACATGGAACACCGTCCCTCAGACACTTCTCCAGGTAGATGGACACACCGCCCCCCCCAACTCCTTTCATCAAAGTCCCTCTCCTCCTTCTAGCTCCTGGACCAGCCACTTGGCAAGTGAAAGAAGTGATCAAATAGTCTGAGAAATACCATTATGAATGTCCATCTTGTGGCTTTCCCTCACACTCATAAGGAATCCAGAATTTTATTAACCCAACTAACCCTGGGAAGAATTTGGCACCCTGACATGGTGTGTGGACACCCTGTTGTTTTGCCAGTTTGGGGCCAGTCTTTGCAAAGCTGCAATGGGCATTTCTGTACAGACAGACTTACTTCCAGGGACAAAACAGTGGGATTGCCATGTCCGAGATTCCACGTATGTGTGTGTGTGTGTGTGTGCGCGTGTGCGTGTGCGTGCATGCACACAGGCTCCGAATCTCAGGATGTGCACCCTTGAGCACCCTCATGCAGCTCCATGCACCTCCTAGGAAGAGTCCCCAAGACCCCCCACACTGCCTCCTCTGAGTTCCTCGGTCGAGGACTTACCCGCCCCTACCTGGCATCACAGCATGCCGTCTATATTCATTTCCGTTCATCCTTCCAAAACTCGGGAAAATAAATGAGAAGGCAAAGTGCCATTAGCTAAATGGCCTTTAACACCCAGCCATCTGCCGTGATGTAATTAAATAAAAAAATCAGAGGGAGCATATGGTGCCCATTATAAATAAATATTAAAATTTTGTTTCCCTGGGTGATGACTCCAGTGCCTCTTGCTCAAACTTTATGGCCACTGTCACTTGCTGTGGGGAACCAGGCTGGGCCAGAGAGAGTGGATGTGACCGCCAGGAAGAAACACATGCAGTGGCAGATCCAGTGTCAGACATTCCTGATCTGAACCTGCCTTGGCCACATGGTGGCTGTGAGATCTTCGGCAGGTGGCCTCTCTGAGATTCAGTTTCTTCACCTGCAAAACAGCCCAATCCACTCTGCCTCATGAGGGAGGTAGGGAGCTTAAATGAGCTCACATCTTTGAAAGACATTAACACAGTAATACTATATGTGCTAGTATTTATTGAGCACCTACTCTGTGTCAGGCACTGTCCTAGAAATTAACTTATTTAATCCTTACAACAATCCTATATAATAAAGAGGTAATATGCAAATTGACCCTCATGCCCTCGTGTCATCACAAGATGGCTACCCCCATGTCATCACAAGATGGCCACCCATGTTGTCACAAGATAGCAGCCCCCACATTATCACAAGATGGCCGGCAGGGGAGGGCAGTTGGGGGCGATTGGGCCGGCAGGGGAGCAGTTAGGTGTCAATCAGGTTGGCTGGGGAGTGGTTAGGGGGTGATTAGGCTGGCAGGCAGAAGCGGTTAGGGGCCATCAGGCAGGTAGGCAGGTGAGTGGTTAGGAGCCAGCAGTCCTGGATTGTGAGAGGGTGCAGGCTGGGCTGAGGGAACCCCCCCCCTCCACCAGTGCATGAATTTCGTGCACCAGGCCTCTAATCCTATATAAAATGTCTTATTTGTTAGCCCCACTTTACAGATGAGAAAACTGAGGTTCAGGAAGGTTAAGTCACCAGTGCGAGGTCACACAGCCAGGAATGGTAGAGCAGAGTTCAAACCCAGGCAGTCTGGCTACAGAGCCTTCACTCTGCTAAGCCTGACCTAAGAGTTTCTCAATAGACAGCCATTCTCTGCCCCAACTCCGGCCAACAAGCCATCTCCTTCTTTCTCATGACAATACCACTTGCCCAGACTTCATCTCAAGAAAAGGTAAGAGTCATGAATTGTGATGATTAGAGACCACCCAAGGTACGTGCGGAAGATACATTTGGGAGGGAAGGTCTCTGTAGTGAGTGACCCCCACTCCCTGTGCAGCGGGGTAGGTCCCAGTGGCCATATTTGTGCCACACAACCCTGCCCGTTGGCATTGCTGATGGACCACAGGTGGGCTCAGCTATGAAACTAGTCAACCGATTCTTGCCTTCCGGAATGCGGAGTTGAGATTTGAGACATTTGATCTCTGCAGGTCATCTGGACTAAGGACCTGCAGCCTGAGGAGCTCTCAGCAGGAGTTCAAAGGAAGAGCAAACGTTACTCTGCAAAGAGAAGAAGTAGAAAGCAAAGGGGCAGAGGACAGGCCCAGCCAGAGACGCAGAGGAAGCCTTGGGTTCCTGGCTTGTAGAGAGCCTTCCAGGGTCACAGGAGCACGGAACCCGAAAACCTGGGTACCTTTCTTCCCACGGTGCTGGGTATACAGCAAGGACTCCATACGAGTTAGCTACATAAAAGGGCAGCCATGCAAAACTAAACATCCTCTTACCATATGACTCAACATCCACTCTCCTCGGTATTTACTTCAAACAGTCGAACGTTTATGTCCACACGAAAACCTGTGTGCAGATGTCTAGAGCAGCTTTATTCATAATCGCCCAAACCAGGAAGCAACCGAGATGTCCTTTAGGAGGTGAGTGGATAAATAAACTGTGGGCAGCCATGGAAATATTATTCGTCATGAAAAGAGATGAGCTATCACGCCACGAGAAGACACGGAGGAGCCCGAAATGCATATTGCTACGTGAAAGAAGCCCATCGGAAAAGGCTGCGTGTGGTATGATTCCAACTGAATGACATTCTGGAAAAGGCAAGACTAGGAAGACAGTAAAAAGATCAGTGGTTGTCAGGGGTTGGGGGGAGGGAGGGACAAGTGGGGACACACAGGGGGATTTTAGGGGAGTGAAACAACTGTGTGAAACTATGATGGTGGATACATATCATCACATACATTTGTCCAAACTCACAGAATGTACAAGACCAAGGGTGAACGCTGATGTAAAGTCTGGACTTTGGGTGATAATGATGTGTCAGTGTAGGTTCATCCACTATAATAAGTGGACCCTCTGGTGGTAGTGGTGGGGGGTGTTGATAGTGGAGGAGGCTGCGTGCAGTTGGGGGCAGGGTGGTCTATGGGAAATCTCTGCACTTTCTGCTCACTTTTCCTGTGAACCTAAAACTGCTCTAAAAATGAAAGTCTGTTTTTAAAAATGAAAGGGCAATTATATACTTGAAAAGGCAGGAACCCTTGGGAGAAGGTGTCAATGAACCATCCAAATTCTGGGCTTGGGGGGAGAGCCTGATTTGCAGGAAGGGACAGGGGGCAAGAGGGGGCATAAATGGGTGAAGTGACAGTGTCCCTTGTCCCGGGGTTTGATGAAGGAGGCCCAAGGCCCAGGTCAGCCAATCAGCTGGCCTTCCCCGTTAGGTGGCTGGCAGCCCTTCCCTGAGCCCAGATCACTTGCCCCCCAAGAGGGACCCCTAAAGAAAGTTAGCAAATCCATATCGTGAGCCATCTGCCCTGGCATCACCTCCTGCTGCAGCGCTAGCCTCTGACCTTTGAGGGTGAGTGGGGTGATTTGAGGTCCCCCATGACCAGGGGACATTTCCCAGGGAGACCCTACAGCACTCAGCTGGGAAGGAGGGAACTGAACCCCTTCTAGAAGGCACAGGGGTCCCCAAACCCCTTTAGTATCTTCCATGTCCTTCAGGGGCCCAGGGACCCTGCTGACATCCTACAGGGGTGTCCCTCCCATGACAGCAAACACTGCCAGAAACTGATCAATGCTTCGCCATCTCGGCACCATCGGGAAGGTGGACACACACACACACACACACACACGGTTAGTGCTGCAAGTACAGTCAGAGCTGCAGTGTTCGTTCTCACCAAACGTGGTTTCTTATTGCCTGGGATTGTCCACAGATTAACCCAGCACATGTCCTCAAAAGTCTAGGCCAGGGTCTCAACCTCGGCACCACTGACAGTTTTATATATATTTTTAAAAAATATATTTTTATTGATTTCAGAGAGGAAGAGAGAAGGAGAGAGAGATAGAAAAATCAATGATGAGAGAGAATCATGAGTGGGGGCGTCCTGTGCATCGTAAGATGTTACGCAGCATCCCTGGCTTCTACCCACTAGATGCCAGCTTCGTCTCCCCAGTTGTGACAATGAAAATGTTCTCTAGACTTTGGTCTAGACCTTGCCTTTGTGGATACACTGAAGAGTGGGCCCATCTGATTGGAGATTTACAAAATCTGAGTCTCAGATTCTAGAGCTCAATTCTAGATTGAATCCCAGGGCTCTATCATAAGATTCTACTGTAAGGCTCCATGCTGGGACCCCAACTTCTAGCACCCTATGCTGGGACGCAGGTCAGTTTCCACGGTGGCGAGTTCTCTGATTCTGAAGTTCTGTCCTAAGCTCCTCAGGCGCCATCGCCTCCTGTGTCGAGGCTGAAACTCTCCCTGGGAGACAGCCACGCCTCGCTGCCTTCCAGTGACCAAGGGAAAAGATGCGCCCGTGAATTATATATTTCAAGTCATCTCTAAGTTGCTCGGCAATTACAGAACACCAAGGGTCAGTGGCCAGGAGCACGAATCTCCCTTCAGCAGGGAGAAACAGCGGGGTAGAAACACACCAAGGATACTAGCTGTCACCTCTTTTGGGGTGGGGTTAGGAGTGATTTTTTAATCTGTATTTCCCTTTTCCACCACACCTGTGGTTTAAAGAGAGATGCAGAAAGCATGAGGTCTTTAAAAAATGTTTTTTTTAAATCCATTTGAGAGAGAGAGAGACAGACAGACAGACAGACAGATGTGAGAGAGAAACACTGATCAGTTGCCTCTGGTACACACCCTGACTGGGACCAAACCTGAAACCTAAGCATGTGTCCTGACCAGGGATAGAACTGGCGACCTTTCCGTGCACAGGACGATGCCCAGGGCCAGAGAGCATGAGTTCTGATGTCAAATAGACTTGAGTTGGAATCCTTGCTTCACTACTTACTAACACAGAGAATGTAAGGAAGCCACTTATGGTCTCTGAGCCGCAGGTTCCTCATCCCTAACATGGGGGAGAATGACGGTGCCCTCTGCACGGGATGTGGAGAGGGTTAGGGTAGCACGAATCATGTACATAAAATGCACAGCATGGGGCCCGGCACACGCTGGGCCTAACACTATCATGGCGCTTATTAAATTCATGTTTGAGTCGACACAAGCAGCCATGGCCTGGCCGAAGACATGTGGGTTCTGGAATGTGCTGGAGCCATCCGAGCCCTGGTTCAGCACTGTCACTTCATGACTCAAGACCTCAGGAGGGCATGTCCCCTCTCGGAGCCTCCATTTTCCCGACCTGTAAAATGGGCACAAAGCTGCCACTTCTCAAGGTCTGCCACAGGCATCGGGCAGCAGTGGGCGTGCCTTACTATTATTACCCCAGCCAGAGGGGCTGGCAGCCACAGAGCCAGGTGGGGTGGTGGTGCGGAAGCAGGTTGGAGGGGACCGGGCAGAAGTTAGAACTAGAGGTGGCACCTTCTCTCTCGACTTACTTGTGACTATTCTCAAAGGAGACCTCACCAGCCCCAACATTAATAAGTCCTTGCTGTCACAGTGTCTTTAAATTTGGAGGAACCCCCGCCCCCCATTCACAAACACACATCCACCCACACAGCCCCAGGAATAAACCTCGCCGGGTGGGAGGGAGGAAGTCTGTCTTCTTATCCAGGAGGGAGAGGGAGACAGGAGCTGGCTGGGGGCGGGAGGCTCCAGCTCAGGTGCCGGGGTCAGGGAAGCACCTCTCAGGCTGCACAGGCCCTTCCCTGCCCAGGGCACTGGGTGGGAGTCACAGCAATTGGATGCTCAGATGATGGGGAAGGGGAGGGGACTCATTGGCCAGGCCAGTACAATGAAGGGGTGCATGAAATGACCGCTAAGGTTCATGGGTTTGAATCCCGAGGCCCCCCGCAAAGCAACCTATGGAGCCACTAGCCTGGTCTCTCACTTCCCTCCCTCTTCCCGCCCCACATTTCAAGCTCTATCACTGTGTGGCCGGGCAAGTGGATTACCCTCTCTGTGTCTCAGTTTCTCTTTTATAAAACACAAACAAAAACTACAAAATTTCTTCTGGCTCCTACTTACTGCCCTCCACATTGTTTGTTCATTCATTCATTCATTCATTCATTCAATAACTCATTCACTTCAAAATTTCTTCTGGCCCCTACTTACTGCCCTCCACATTGTTCGTTCATTCATTCATTCATTCATTCAATAACCCGTTCACTGAGTGCCAGCCACCTGCCAAGCCTGGCCTGAACCAGGGGATCTATCCATGGGGAGAGTTTATCCTGCACAAACTTCACAAATGCATCATCTCTGGACAAAATTTCTCTTTCCTCACCTCAAAAGACCTCTACTCCGATCCACAGGAGCCCAGTATCCTTCCCTCAAACCCAGCCTGGGATGCAGCTTGCTTTTATCAACAAACATTTACTGAGTGCCTACTGTGTGTCAAGGCTGTGGATCCACCTCTGAAGAAGACGTGGCTCCTGCCATCAGGATAATGACCACCTTATTTTGTAACTTTTAAAATCTCGGGGGTCTGTACTGGGTTTAAGTGCTGACAGTGACAGTTTCCGTTGAGCTTCCAGACCTAGAAATGACTTCACAAGCCCTAACCAGTTTGGCTCAGTGGATAGAGCGTGTCTTGGGGGTCTGTGTTGGGGTTAAGTACTGACAGTAACAGTTTCATTTGAGCTTCCAGACCTAGAAATAACTTCATAAGGTGGGTTCTAGTCTCCCCACTATACAGGTGAGAAACCGAAGGCTCCGATAGGTCAAGGACTCACTCAAGGTCACACAGCTCCCGAGTGGCAGAGCCAGGAGTTCAACCCAGGGCTGTGTGGCTCCAACAGGCTTTCTGGTGACACCACTATCTCTTTGTGTAGAAGTTTATCTCCCCAAGGAGAACATGTGCTCCTGGGGGTGGGGGCTTGACCCTGTGTGTTCACCTCATCTCCGTAGCTCACTCACAGCTTGGGACACGCACCTTCCAGCCAGCCCTAGGTGAGTGTCTGGAGCATGCTGTTCCTGAAGGAATCCCCAGTGCAAATGCCAGCCCCACCCGACAACGGTGGGGCCCTTTCCGGTGCTCCTCACGCAGCAAGACAGTCCCTGAAGTCTCCCGAATCAGAGAGAGGAAAACATTCCAGGCCAGAGAAAGCCATTGGCCAGGAGCCACTGGAGATTGAAGCTGTGGGTCCCAGCTGAGATGTGAGGTGGCCTTTGGATCTGGAGGCAGTCTGGCAACTCCGTGCTTCCCTATGATCCGCCGGGAGGGTGCACAGTAGGAGTTCTCAGACTGGAGCCTGCGTGGGAAGCCTCTGGAAGTGGCTGGGCCCCGCCCACGAGTTTCTGACTCAGCAGATCTGGGGTGGAGCCTGACAATGCGCATTTCTCATAGGCTCCTGGGTGAGCTGCTGCTGCTGGGCCAGGGACCAGACGTTGAAAACTCCCTGGGTAGGGAATGAGAGCAGCCCTCGTGGAAATGATTACAGGAGGCCGGGAGGAACCAGGACGTGATGCTCCGGAAGGGAGCCGAGCCCCTGAGGCCCACCAGACCTTGATTTAAATGCCAACCCCACTGTTGGCACCCATGAGACACTGGGTGTGTCCAGGAGCCTTTCTGAGCCTCAGTTTCCACATGGTAAGTGGACAGCAACTCCCTCAGAGGTTGTGGTAAGCACTGAATGAGTGCTACCTTAAAATACTAAGAATGAACTAATACCCAGAGAGTCTTCTATGTGCTGCTATGGGTTGAATGTGTCTCCCCGAAATTTATTTATTATTTAAAAAATATATATATATATATTTTTTATTGATTTCAGAGAGGAAGGGAGAGGGAGAGAGAGATAGAAACATCAATGATGAGAGAGGATCATTGATTGGCTGCCTCCTGCACGCCCCACACTGGGGATTGAGCCCATAACCCGGGCATGCACTCTTGATTGGAATCAAACCCGGGACCCTTCAGTCCATAGGCCGACACTCTATCCACTGAGCCAAACTGGCTAGGGCTGTCTCCCCCAAATTTATATGTTGAAGTCCTAACCCCCCAGAATCGCAGAAGGTGACCTCATTTGGAGATTTCCTACAGAGGGAATCACGTTACAATGAAGTCAGGAGAGCAGGCCCTCGTGTCCGCATGGGGAGGGGTAATTTGTATATAGACAGGTACAGAGGGAAGATGTGTGGAGACTGAGGAGACGATGGCCATCCTCAAGCCAAGGGGAGAGGCCTGGAACAGATCCTTCCCTCAGGGCCCTCAGAAGGCACAAACCCTCCCAACACCTTCATTTCAGATTTCCAACCTCCAGAACTGTGAGACAATAACTTTCTGTTGTGTAAGCCACCAGCCTGTGGCACTTTACAATGGCAGCCCTATGACACTGACCCACGGGTAGGTGCTCTGTGGAACACAGCTCAGATTTTTTTCGTGTGTGTGCGTGTGTGTGTGTGTGTGTGTGTGAATGAGAGAATATACATACTGTCTGGTAAAAGTGCATGCATCTTAAGCACAGGTTACTGGACTCTTACATATGTACACACTCAAGATAGAACACTCCCCTCACCTGCAGAGGTTCTCTGGTGCTTCCCTCAGCTAATCCTCCCTCTCCAGTTATAATCTAACTTCTATTTCTATAGACCAGTTCTGCCCATTCTTAAGCCTCATAAGTGACTGAATGATATGGAACAGAGCAAACAAGCCCTTTACATTTAAACTCACTTGAAGCTCATAAAATTAAAAAACAAACAAACACAAAACCTGAAAAAGGCACTATGGTTATCTCTATTGGACAGATGAGGAGTTAGAGGCCCAGAGAGGTTCAGGAACTTGCTCAAGGTCACACAGCTAGGATATATGTAGCAGAGCCAAGATGTGAACTCTGGGAGTCTAGCTCCACTCAATGTACCTATTGCTTTGTAAGTGCCCAGGAAATATAATCACAGTGACTTCTACCAAGTAATAAGTTATGTCCAAGGTCACGGGACCAGTGAGTGGCAGAACGGGGATGAACTGTGGCTGCTTGTAGAGGTCACTGACTTCGCCTGCCTCCTGCCAGCTCCTGCTACACAGCAGCCCCAGGACCACAAAACTCAACAGCCTGTACCTCCATTAAAACCACACTGACGAACTGTCGCTGCTTGCAGAGGTCGCTGACTTCGCCTGCCTCCTGCCAGCTCCTGCTACATAGCAGCCCCAGGACCACAAACTCAACAGCCTGTACCTCCATTAAAACCACACTGAGCTACCACAGCACACCTGCTGGAATGGCTCAACTCTGTAACCCAACCATACCAAGTGCTGGAGAGGAAGCAGAGCGACAGAAACTCTCAGACACCAATGGTGGGGAAGCCAGAGGTATACAGCCACTTAGGAAAGTAGTGTGGCAGTTTGTTAGAAAATGAAACATCCACTTACCATACAACTCAGCAGTCCTACTCCTAGAAAAGAAATAAGAACCCCTGCTCCCACAAAAACTCGTATGCAAATATTTGTAGCAGCCCCCCCACCCCCGCCTCTTTTTTGGTAATTGTCCCAAAGGAAACCACCAAAATGTCCTTCAAGGGTGAATGGACCAATCGTGTTGCATCTACATGGTGGAGTACTATGCAGCCATAAAAAGAATACATTACTGATATGTACAACTGCATGGATGAATCCTAAAGCCATTACGCTGAGTGAAAGAAGCCAGACTCAAAAGGCTGTGTCATTCCACTTGCTAGACAAGGCCAAAGGGACACAGATTAGTGGTTGCCAGGGCCTAGGATGGGGGCAGAGAGGGATTTTTGAGGCTGATGGGACTGTTGGAGATCTCAATTCTGGTGGTGGTTACATGGCTGAATACATCTCTTAAGACTAGTAGAACTATAAACTACAATGGTCGGATTTTGCTATAGGTAAATTATAGTAGAACATTTTGTTTAAACCCACTGTGCTTTTTCTTGCTATGCTGGCTGAGCCCCGACGAAAGGGATGCTCCCTTCTCATCCGGGGACCTAGGATGCTCACCTGGAGGGAAGGGGGAGGGGCCCTTTCTGGACAGGGACAGCTCCCATGAGCACCTGGGTTCCCACGTGACCCTCATCTCATCGCCTGCTCTGTTCCGGGAGCAGGAACATTGGGGTTATTTTTGCTCTGAGAAGTACTAGCCACCGGGTACTTTCTCCACAAGCAGCCGCCACCCCCTGTGGTGTTTACATAAAAACACATTTGCACTGGGTTTTGTTTTTACATTTGCCTCAGCTGCTTGGATTCTATTAAAACCTGGGGAGGCCTGATTATTTGCTTGGAGGCAGCTGAGGAGAGGGGGCAGGCTAAGCAGGATGCTGCAGGCTCGTGTGGTTCCGGTTCCTCCCAGTCCTTTGGAGCCCAGGGGGCTGGATGATTTGTTGGGGGGTGGGGAGAAGCTGTCCAGGGCATTGCAGGTTGTTTAGAAGCATCCCTGGCTTCTGCCTCCCAGCACCTGTCCACCAGTCGAGACAATAACAATGTCTCTAGACATTGCCCAGGTTAAGAACCACTGGCGCACACACACGAAGATGCACACACAAGCTCAGCTCAGCTCAGCACCCCTCTGCCTTCCAAGACCCACTTAAGCAGACAGCTTCTTCACCTCTATATCCCCGGTTCCTTCCACGGGGCCCAGATATTCACAGAGCAGACGTCCAAGACATTGGTTTCGGGGGGACATTGTCTAGCAATCCAGCTCTGGCCACCATGTGTGGGTTTGTACCGTGTGTAGGCTGTCCCGTATCACCTCACCTAGTGCCCAGATCAAGGCCCATGATTCACCCCATGTTGCAGGCGAGGAAACGGAGGGACTCAGCTAGTGGGTGGTGGAGCTGGGACCTGAGTCTAGACAAGTCGGACACCACAGCCCAGTTTCTTAACGATCACGCTCTACTTAAGGCAGCTGCCTTTTTAAAGGACAAGATGGGGAATGAAGAGAGACAAAGATTCTCTCCCTATGCAGTCTCTACTCGTGCTCCTCTCGGCTCTTTTTCACGTAGGCGTCTCTGCATTGTCCAATTTTAGCAAGAATCCTGCCAACTTGGTTTCGCCAGAATCCCCATCCTCCACATCTGATCAGCCTCGACATCTAACTGGGTTTCCCACGCCCCTGCGGGATTCAGAGTTGAGCTGGTTCTGTCCTACGGCCTCTTTCCCTCCATTGCAATAGTCCTGAATAAAATCGGTTTTTTCACTGTCCAGCTCTGGTTTTTCTTTAACAAGAGACCCAGGCACATGTATCACGACACGTGGGGAGGGAACATGGTCCAAGATGAACATGGTAAGGAGTGTGAAGTCTGGTGCAAGACAGACCAGCCTCTGAATCCCACTTACCAGCTCTGTGAACTTGGGCAAGTGCCTGGGCCTTGATTTTGCCATCTGTAAAATGGGGACAAGGGCCGTAATACAGCACAGGATTTTTGTGAAGATGAAATGAGACAATGCTATAAAGTGCTGACTGGAGCCTGGGAAAGAGCCAGCACTCAATACATGCTGGTTGGATGGATACACACACTAGGCTTGGAGGAGAATGGCCCCCCGGTAAGATGGAAACCAGAGGCAGAGGTAACTTTACATGAAACTACCCAGCAAGGCAAGGGTGTTGGAAACCCAGAGGGTCCTCACTGCACACACACACACACACACACACACACACACACACACAGAGTGAGCCAGGAACTGGCTCTTCCTCAATGGCCTCCTGCTCTCTGATTGGACCAAATAAAGGCCCACTGGGCATGCTGACCAATGACAGGCCATCAAGTTGGGTAAGAGACCCACTCAGGCCCCTCTGCTGGAGGGGTCAGAAGGCTGCTGGCCCCTTAGAAACTGCAAAGCCTAATTAAGCATCCCTTGGCCCCTTCTCAACAGACACGTGGAACACAGGCGACTTGGACCTGCCTGAAGCTGAGCCCGCCCTTGTGAGAGCCACCGACAGGCACAGCTGTCCCTCCAGGCCTGACTGAGGGACAAGACAAAGTGGGCCTCGGGCCATCAGCCGTAGAGGGCTCCACTTCTCTGTGTTAATTCAAGAGCATCCACGTCTCCTGCTGAGCCTCTGAAGAGCCCTCCTGGAGCCTCTTTTCAACTGAAAACAGTAATTTGCAAGAACTCATAATGCACGGAACCGACAGGATGGCGCAGCTGAACCTCAGCTGGCCTTTCTCTCCGCCCAGAGCCCACAGGGCCCCCGCAAGGCCCAGCAATGGCTGCGGGCTTGTGGGACGGTCTGGAGACAGGAGGAGGGACAGCGCCACAGCTCCCTGGACAAGCTGGGGCTTTCACAGCAAAGGGGCTGCAAGTGTGTGAGGCCTGGTGTATTTGTTTTCAAGAGCTGCCCAAGTACCAGAACTGGGTGGTTCAAAACAACAGAAACGCACCCTCTCAGGGTTCTGGAGGCCAAACATCCAAAATCAAGGTGTCGGTGGGGCTGGTTGCTTCTGCAGGTTCTGAGGGAGGATCTGTTCCCCACCTTGCTCTAGCCTCGCTCTAGCTCCGGTGGCTGCAGCAACTGGTTGTGACAAATGTGTTGCCTTGTAAAGGTGTTACTCCAATCTCCCTCTCTGTCTCCCTGTGCCCTCTCTCTGTGTCCCTATGCGTCTCTGGTTTCTCTTCTTGTAGGGCACCAATCACTGGGTTAGGGCCCATGCGAACTGATGTGAGAGAAAAACACCAATTGGTTGCCTCCCATAAGGATGGAACCAGCAACCTGGGTATGTGCACTGACCAGGAATCGAACCCGAAACCTTTTGATGTACAGGACGACGCTCCAACCAACTGAGCAACTGGCCAGGGCAGTCATTCCTAGTGGAGAGAACATGCCACTGTTCTGTAAAGTCAGGGTCATAATAACACCTCCTTCTTCGCAGAGTTGGCAGGGGGATCAAATGAGGACCTATAGGAATCTCATTTATCTCTTCAACACTGATCCAACTATCGATTGAGCATGTTACAGGGAAGTGCCATTCTATCCCTGTTCTATGGGTAGGTAAGCCGAGGCTCTGAGAGGTGCAATAACTTGCCTAGTATCACATAACTAGCAAATGATGGATTTAACTATAATACACCTTTTCACATGGGGTGGTTGTGAGAATTAAATAAATTCGTAAATTAAAGAAAAACTGGGCACATAGTGTGGGCTCAGTAGATTTTTTGCTCTCATCTTCATCACCATCATCACAGTCATCACCATCAACATTCACATCATCATTGACGTTATCATTATATCATCACCACCATCATCACCATCACAGTCATCATCATCAACATGGACATCATCATCAATGCTGTCATCGTCCTTGTTTTTGTCATCATCACCAAAGCTCTCATTGTCATCATCTTCTGCCTCCCTGTGTGTCTTATGAACACAAAGCACAGAGCTGGGCACAGAGTTGCCAAGCTCACCTTGAACAAGTTTCTTGACAAGGCCAAGACATAAATTGTGTTCAATCCAAATAATAACACAAATAGTAAAGGTAAGGCTGCAAGATGAGTCTTGTTTGGAGTGAATGTGTGCGTATGCACACATACATACACACACGCACGCACCCCTACATCCAGGACGTTTTCTTTGGCCAGAGAACACTGGCAGCACACAGCTTTGACATTGTCTTTGGGGAGAAAAAAATAAGTCACCGGCCACAGGTCCTGTGAAGTCTATTTTCTCCTTCCCAGTACAAGAAGACCCAGGGAGCACTGTGTCCATCTTCAGCTTCTTGGCTACCCCTGGGGGAAGCTGCCAAGTGAAATAACCCCCCTTAAGTCTTAATGGGCTGCTCAAACAGAGGGGGCCTTGTTTGGGGGCATTTTATTTATTTATTGTTAGCCCTACTGCCAACCAAGTTTATCCAGAGTCACTGCAGGTCAAGCTCTGGGCGGAAGCGAAGACATGCTCTGGCTCCCTCTCCTCTCACCCAGGGAGGTGCCCTCTCGATGACTCTCCCTTCCTCCATCTCTGACCCTGCAAAACCTCCCCGCCCAGAGTCCTGCTCCCCCACAGGCTGCTCTCCTAATGAACTCTTCAAAACCAGTGACACGCTCGTGATAATGACTTTAGATGCAGCTATTAGCATGTTAGCCGGGTTTTCCTGAACATCAAGGCTCTGGGGTGGGGGTGGACGGGGAGTGGATGGCGTGGAGAGTGGAATTTCAAAGAAGGGAAGCAGTTCGAGACCACTCAATAGAGGAAGACTCCCACTCCCAGTTCACACTGGCCTTGCAAACTTGACATTTCTGGTGAGCCCTGTGGACAATCTAATTGTGCAATTCCGGGCTCTCAACAGAGCCAGGGGAATTCCCTAGAACATGCCGAACTGAGACCTTTAGTCCACATATTCTTTTGAGCATCTGCTATACGCCAGGCACAGCTCTAGATAACGAGGTGGAAAAGAGAATGACAGGAAATCCCAGTTCCATATATTTGACACCATAAGGGAGGAGAGGTCAATAGCTTGATATTTCACCCGGATTTCAGAGTCATCATTCTTTGAAGCTGGCGTTCCCTGAGCCCAGCCCTGTGTTCAATGCTTACAATTATCCAATGCAACAACCCCATGAGACAGGTATCACTTTCATTATCCCCACTTGACAGATGAGAAAACTGAGACACAGTGAGGTTGATAAACTTGCCCCAAGTCATTCATTGAGAAACTGGGAGAATTAAACCGGGGAACTTAAAACTATAGAAGAAGATGGAGGGGTATCCAACCCAGTCCTGGGGTGAGAAGTCAGTCTGCGACCCGAGAGCTGTACAGAGAGGGGGTGCCTAGTGGAGGATGTGGGGCAGGAGGAAAGGACACTGGGGGAGGGTACGCCCCCTGTGAGGGCTCCAGGTGGACAGGAGCAGAGCATGGTCAGGACCCAGGACTTCTGCCTCCAAGACCATGTTTCTGCTCCTGTTTTATACCCTTGACCTGTGAGTCCCACTCTCTAACCGGCTAAGCTAAACCAGGGCTCAGCAGGAGCCCAAAATAGCTACGGCTTCCAGGCAAAATTAGTGCCGAGTCAATCTTGCCTCATTCATCACTCTGACTCCAACCTTGTTATTTTCAGGCAACAGGGTGCTGGGAACAAGTTGGGGTGGGAGAGAGCGAGAGCAAGAGCTAGAGCGGCTCCTTCAATCCTGCAGCATCTCTGGGTTTCTTTTGGAAAGTCTGTCCTTCCTTTGAGAAAGGTGTCAGCACGCTGGTTGATGGCAGCCCCAGCATCCTGTCTTCAACATTAGTACCTGCAGAACCCACATCTCCTCCAGCCAGTGGTTTGGAGTAGGTTGACACATTCAGCTCCAAAAAAAAGGGTCCTGACTGGCCTGAGCCAATCAACATAGCCCATCTCCCTTTCCCACACGGTGATTGGTCCAGAAACAGGCAGGTAATCTTATTAGAACCAACATTCTGGCTGAGGGAGAGAGGTTCTGGTTTCTTATGGATGAGGCATCCAGGAGAAGTGAGCGTGGGTTCCTGGGGACATCTTGCTATATAGTCAGGACAGCCGCAGACTGGGGAAAGGCAGAGATGCAGAGAAACTAAAATCTGACGGTTTTGGTTTGAACCTGGATCAAGCCACACCTGAAATAAGATGCTGGTGGATTTTGATGTCTGTGAGCCAAAATAAGTTATATCCTTTTTAGAAAGTCCATTTGAGTTGTGTTTTTGCCACTTTCAACATAAAAACATTTTACATGCATCAGGGCTGTTGCAGGATTCTCACCCAGGTTCGGGAACACCCATGGTCCGGGCTGTGGGGAGGCATAAATCTGGAGAGAAATTGAACTTGGGTGTGGGGGGTTTCTGAAACAAAGATCCAGGATGATCATGAGTTACAAGAAGCAGAATCAGCTCTGCAGAGAATTTAAATGCAGCCCATGGCTCCCTCAAGAAGGAATAACTATAACCATGGTCCATACCTATCAAATATCTGGCTAGTGTTCTGTGCATGATCTCACCCATTCCTTCTTACCACCCAATGAGGTAGGGGTGACTGTTCCCATTTACAGATGGGAAAACTGAGATGCGGAGAGAAGTGGTCTATCCTAGGGACACAGGAAATAGACAGCGGAACTGGACTAGGGACTCACATGACTCGGACTGGGAAACCACCAGGCCTAACACATCACCACGTCCCTGACAGCAGGTGCACTGGGGAGATCCTCTTTACCCGCCAGTGGCTGGGATTTAACGTCTGTGCCTGCAAGCAAATGACTAAGTATGTGAATGTCACCAGGACCATTTTCTCCACTTAACCTTAGCAGGATCCCAAGGGCAATAAACATTCCCCAGAATGGCAGAGAACTTTGCTGAAGCTAACAGATGACTCCGTTAGGAGGGCAGCCCTAGAGGAGCGCAGTGCAGAAATGTCCTGGGTATTCCCTCCCATCATGGTAACACCAAGACCAGAGTCATTCAATGGGTACCTCACTGGCCTGCAAAGCGTGTGCTGTGATGGTCCCATTGTACAAGGGAGGAAGTTGAGGCTCAGCGAGGGGAAGTCTGATCCAATGTCACAGAGCTAATATGGGATTCAGAGGGCTGACCCCCATACCAGTAGGACCAGCCTTGGCAAGAGGAAGAGTCCAGCATGAAGTAACATCCAAATGCACAGTGAGAAAGTTATTCCTTTTTCATTTCCTTTCAACCCTCTGATTCCATCAGTGAAGAAGTCTCACTTTGGTGTAACAGATCTCTAACACCTCCTGGCTGACCTGCCTTCATGGCAGAGAGAGGCTTCGGGCTCACTGCCCCATGCTGGTAACAGTGACCGGCTAGAATTGATCCACCTGCTTCTGTTTTTGTAGTGTTTATAGTGATTAACCTCTATTTAGGCAAAGTCATATTGATTTCATATTTGCAGGTAAATTAGCTTCTCAAACAAACCATTCTCAGGGAAAAAAAAAGTCAATTCAAAGAAAAGTAAGCAAATGAGGCCCTGGCTGGGTAGCTCAGTTGATTAGAGCAGCTCCCAATACGCCAAGGTTGTGGGTTCGATCCCCAGTCAGGGCACATACAGGAATCAAACAATGAATGTATAAATAAGTAGAACAACAAAACAAATTTCTCTACATCTGTCTATCTTTCTATCTATCCATCTCTCTCTCTCTCAAAATCAACTTAAATAAAGAAGAAAAAGCAGCCGATGTGACAAAAATCATGAAGGTATTGGGCTGATGAGTTACGTTTGGGAGATGTCTCCACCATACTCTCAACGGAACCCCAAACTTCTGCCTCATCAACTCAGCCAATGGGAGGGTCCAATATAAAAAGAATGGGGCCCAAGTGAAAAGAAGAGTGGACCCCTTTCCTCTCCATCCTTTCCCTTGTCCCACACCCCAAACCACCAGGTCCGATGATGCTCTCCTGGACCAGAAGGTGAAGGACTGCCTATGATGGTGTCCTACGAAAGGGGAAATGTGGACACAGACACGGGGAGAAAGCCATGGGGAGATGGAGGCAGAGGTCAGGGTGATGCTTCCAACAAGCCCAGGAAGCTGAAAACTGCCGCAGACCACCAGGAGCCAGAGGAGAGGAAGGCGGAGTAGCCCGCCCTGCTCCGGCGTGACCTCTGACCTCATGAATTCCATCTGCAATGACCCTGGTTCCAAATAAGGCCGCATTCTGAGGTATTGGGGGAGGTTAAGACTTCAACATATGGATTTGGGGGGGGGGCATAATTCAACCCATAACAGTCCCTAAATGCACTCTGTATGCCATTTTCTCTTAACAGCTTTGCAAGGTAGATTAGAATCAACATTTCATTTTACAGGTGAAGAAACTGAGATTCACAGAGGTAAGAAACTCACCCAGAGTCACACCCGGCATGTGTGTGGTGCTGGTGCCGAGATTTGAATACCAGACCCCACAATTCCAAACTCTATTCTCTATCGCACACCCGGCTGCCTCCCTGTGTGGGCCTCACTCAGTCTTCCCAATAATGACCCAGTGAGGCGGCTTCTGTCATTATTGCCACTTCACAGGTGAGGAAATTGAGGCTGAGAGAGAGAGTGTGGTGAAGCTAAGGGCTCCACAGCTCATCAGTGGCAGAGCTGGGATTCGTATCCAGGCATCGATCTGCCTCTTAAGTGTGTGTTCTTGATCATGTCACCACCACCCTGCTTCTGTGAGCTCCTGGGTTTAGTACATAGTATGGAATATTGTATTATATATCATATCATACCATCATATCACATCACATAATCTCCATATCATATCACATCACATCATATCATATCACATCATATCATACCATCCTATCTAGCTGAAGAGTAACCAGGAAAGGATTTAGAGCAAGCTCTGCCCACCCCAGACCTCAGGCTCTAACGCAAGTCTTTAGAACAGCCCTGCCTTTCCCCACCCATCACAGAAGGGGAGCGCTTCACCCTCACTTTGAGTCTTGAGAGAAGCTAACACTCAGCGGTGGCCCAACACCCAGCAGCCCTCACCCCTCTCCAGCCAAGCCCCTAAATTAACCATGAGGCTGCAAGGAGCCTTTGTTCTCACGTTGCCATACCTGTGTGTCTAATATCTCCACTACGTCCCCCAGCAGGGCCCCAGGCAAGCAAATTCCCTGTGTCTCGGTACAGGGGTAGGGGGAACCTCCGGAGGCCCCACAGCCAGAAACTCCCCATAATATTGACTCCTTGGGTTCCATTGCCTGCCAGGGCAGTTTGTATTGGGAGAAAGCCAACACTGAGAAAAACAAATGATGGCAAGGACCTTCCTCCCACGCCCACGTTCCCTGGCAAGAGATGCTTCAGGGACCGCCAGGGGCTCTCTGGAGCCAGGAGGCAGATTCCTCCCTCGGCTGAACCAACTTCGAGTCCAAGAGGAATAATAAGAGTCCCCTGCAATCACATGGCCCCGGGCAACGTGAGCAGGACCATCCTTAGCCCTTTTTCAGCTATAAGACAGTTATTTATCATTTTGTCAGTTTGTTGAGCACGTACTTCATGCCAGGCCCTGTGTGTTACAGATGCAGAGACAAGTCAAGTCAGAGTCCCTGCTCCATGGGACTCAAGCTGGAGTGACAGAGGCAACCGCCATATTGTGGAATCCCAGCATAGCTACTTTCCCCTTTGGGCCTTGGTTCTCTCATCTGTAAAATGGGCAGAGAGTTGCTGTGAGGACTAAAATGCTTTGATACAAGTAAGAGGCTTAGGAGAGAGTCCGATACACAGGAAGGATGTATGTTGGCTATCGTCATCAGGGTGTGATGGGGAAACAGAGAGGGCCAAGGAGGGCTGGCTGGAGGATGCGGTGTCAAGAGTGACATCCGAGAAGACGATGTTGTATTAGGAAAAGGAAACCAGGTGGAGGGAACAGCCAGGGCAATCATTCAGAGACAGGAAAGGGCTCCGTCAGTCTCAAGGGCAAAAAGAGGCTGGTGGGTTTCGATTTCAATCCAGGGGCAATGGGAAGCCACAGACGGCCTCTAGCGATCAGATCTGTGTTTCAGGAAGAGCTCTGGCTGCAGTGTGGAGGGTGTTTCAGGAATCTAGGCAACAGACAGAGGTGGCCTGGCTCCGGGGAGTTGGAGGGGAGGGTGCAGGCATGGAAGACACAAAGAAGGTAACTGATGGGATGGCTGAATCGACAAGAGCAGAGATGGGGACTTTCTTGTTCCCTGCTGTGTCCCCAATGCCTAGAACAGTGGCCAGCACATAGTAGGTGCTCAGCAAATATTGTTGGATTGAATAAATATGGTGAGAAAGAAGGGGGACAACAGACTGGGACAGGAGATATAAAGGAACCCCCTGGGATACGACAACCCATTTATTCCCCTGTGACCTGTGAGAAAAACATTGATTGCCACCTTCTTTTTTTATTTTATTTTTGGTTTCTCTGAGTCTCTGCTCCAGAGATGGAAATGTAGACTCAGAGAGACAAAGCAACTTGCCAAGATCACACAGCACAGAAGGGGGAGATAGTGGACCTGCACCAGGTGCTCCCCCCACCACTCCTCAGCCTGTCCCCGGGGCCCTGAGCATAAGCATCAGCCAGGGACCTGCTAGGTGGAAGGATGGGGGCGTACTCACATCATGCCAGGGAGCGTTTCACTTAGAGACTCAGGTAAAACCCTGCAGCCTAATTAAAGGGCCATCTTCATTTCTGGCTGGGCCTTGACGGGCGATGCTCGGGCCTTGAGCCTCCCATGGTGTCCCTGTCCACCTGCCACCACCCACTCCACTACCGGCCACTGTAGGGGCAATTTAATCTCTGGGTGTCCAGTTCCCTGATACGTTCCAGGAAGGAGGTCAGTCGGGTGAATTGCAGCATTAGCATCAATTATTGACCCAGAGCTGTGGCAGCCACGGAAGGACTTGGTGTGTAGCCCAGGCCGGGACCCACAGCCTCAGACAACAGGTTGGTTCAGGTTGTGCAGAAAACGTGGAAGAAATCTGGCGAATGTAGGCTGCTGGCTGACCTGGTTCCAGCCTCAGATGAGCCTCCCATGGGTTGCAGGATAATTTTCAGAGGAATTAATTTGTGTTCGATTTCCTTGGATGTTTCTCTCACCCCCAGTTCAAGCAGGTGGCTAGTCTTGTTGTGACCCATGGCCTCAGGGATGTATCTGTAGGAATTAGATGCAATCCCCCAGTCAAAGGCTGTTCAGGTCCTTGCAGGAGGCCAGAGCAGGGTCCAAAAATCAAATGCCTATGGGAGCCAAGGGAGGGAGATGATGTCATGTGTACCTTGACCTGGAAGACGGACTGGGAGGGGCCCCACCCCTCTGAGAGGGCAGCCTCCGAGACTAGGCTCCAGCCCAGTGTGACCTGGGATATGTCAATTTTTCAAGAGATATTGGACAGTCAGGTTTTTATAGAAAATATTCCACTTTTGAAAATTTGGAAGATAAATTAATTAATTAAAACACCTGGGAAAGACAAAAGTATGGAGTCAGGACAAAGATGGGTGGTTGCCAGGGGTTGGGAGGGAGGCAGGGCGGGACACGGGGGATTTTTAGGGCATCGACACTGCTCCCGCAGAGAACAGTAATGGCGGATCCTGTCATTATACATTTGTCAAAACCCAAAGAATGTACAGCACACTGTGACCTCTAAAGTAAACGATGGACTTTAGGTCATTGTAATGATCACTACTGGCTCATTAGTTGTAACGAATAACCACACTAACAGAAAACATTCATCAGAGAAGAAACTGGGGGCAGGGGGCGGGGAGCAAGATTGAAAGGGGATGTGGCAATTCTCTGTAGGTCGCGCTCCATTTTCCTGTAACCCTAAGATGCACCCCCCCAACAAAGTCTATTAAACAAATAAACAAGCCCAGCAAGCAAAAGGGTAACATCTGGGGCCTCATTCAATCTTCAACTGTCCTTTTACAAACTGCCGAAAGGTCACCCGTGAGCCTGCGAAGTGGTCTGGGGAAGGAAGTTGGAGGTTAGGAAGTCATTTCTCCGTGGCAAGGACCTGGCCAGAGGCTGCAAGTCCTGGCAGTGCCCGAGCGGAGGGGCTGGTACCTTGATGGCAGAAATACCAACCTGGGCACAGCTTCCCATGCTCCAAGCGGGGCCCAGAAGAGAAGAGTTTCCAGACTTGAATGAAACATGCAGGGTAAGTGCATGAGGTTGATGCTGACCAGGTAGACAGGGTCAGTTTCGGGGGATATCCATCTATCCTGGCAGGAGGGAGCCCAGTAATGACACATACTAAGTTTCTGGCCACCCAGTAGAGACTCCGAGTCTAATGTGAATTCATTTTAAGATATGTAATAAAGTTGCTATTTGGGGTCCACCTGAATTTGTGGGCTTAAATAAGATTCCTTGATACCCACCACCCACACCTGTCCGCCTCAACGGAACTCAGCAATCTGTCAAACCAGATTCTTAAAGGTGGCGGCTCCTAAAATACACAGAGAGAGCTGAATTTCAACCCATTCTTAGAAAGGCGCTGCTTGCCCTGGCTGGTGTGGCTCAGTTGGTTGAGTGTAGTCCCATCCACCGAGAGGATGCCAGTTCAATTCCTGGTCAGGGCACATGCCTGGGTTGTGGGCTCGATCCCCTACAGCAGAGGGTGTGCAGCCAATCAATGTTTCTCTCCTCTCTCTCTCTCTCAAATCAATAAAAACATATTTAAAAAAAAACAGAAAGGCTCTACTCAAATCCAAAAGAAATCCACTTGCTGATCCCCCTTCCAGCTTATGTGGAAACTAACATCAACAAAGCTCCTACTATGTGCCAGCTATTTCACAAGTTTTGTTTCAAACAGCTTTCACAGCTGCTATTGGTTGGGCTTACTCGGTGCTGAGCTACCCCGCTGGGTTAACCTGTGAGGGACTCATCGCACAGAGGAAGCAGCAGCTCAGAGCTACCAAATGGCTGTTGCTGAGGTTACCTGGTCACAAGTGGTAGAGCCGGGTGTGCACTCTGCACACACTCGTTCTCCTCCTCCTTCAGATGAATCGAACCAAATGCCTCCATTTTCTCTCCCTCTGACAATCTATTCGCACAATGCAAAGCCAATTAACAATTTTATTTTCTGTTCACGAGGGATTTTTAGAGTTTTGGCAAGCATTTCAGACTATCTAAAAAACAGTTGCAAAATATTACATCTGAACAATATTTGAACAGCACCAGATAGGTTTGTTGGTGCAGAACAGTGGAGGGGGGTTGGTCTGGGAAGTCAGTGTATATTTCAAAGAACCCTATAGGCTTCCTCAGATGTGGGGTGTCTCCAACAGTTACCTACTTCCTCTGGATGGCCCGGGAGAGGCATGGGGTCCTATTGGATCATCTCCATCTTCCCCAAACAGCGTGGAAGCAAGATGATAATGATAACAGTTGCAGCTGTTAATTTATGGAGCACTACTTCCTGCCAGCCCCTGGGCTGTGCACTTTGCATAGATTATCTCATTTAAATATCAGCACAGACTTATGAATTTGGTGCTATTATTGTCCCCATTGTACAGAAGAAACCACTGAGGCTCAGATAGGTGAAATAACTTGCCCTAGGTTGGTCAGCTCCTAAGTGGTAGCTCTAGGGTTTGAACCCACATCTGTCTGACTCACAGGTGCCACATGCTCACCACTAAGTTTTCTGGGACTCAGAGCTACCAAATGGCTGTTGCTGAGGTTACCAGCAAGCATTGATGTTTTGGGACTATCAGGTGCATCTTTCTGCCAGTCAATTGGTCATTCAACAACCAGATAATATACTGAGTCCTTATACTAGGCCTGGTGTGATGGTTACAAAACTCAATAAATCTCAGTCTCCCCCCAAGAGCCACGATCCATGTGTGCACATGGTGAGGCCCCACAAGAACAGGTAACACTGGTCCAGGGTGGGTGGACCCCTCTGATGCCTCTAACAGCACCTCATACTCTAGCCATCCATGTCAAAACCTGCTCACACTCTAGCCATCCACATCAAAACCTGCTCATACTCTAGCCATCCATGTCAAAACTGCCTGTCCCATGTTCCAGACTCATTGCCAATATGCTAGGAGCAATAGTAGAACCGCAGCAGGTCTGAGCTACAGAGAACCCAAGGAATTGTCCCACTGAGGACACTGAGGCCCCAGAAAGAGAGGGAAACTTGGCCAATGTCACAGAGCAGAGCCAGTCCCAAACCCAGGTCTCTCCCCTCCTCTCTCAGAGCTTTTTCCCCAGCATCACATTGCACGTGTCCACGTGGCTAGGCCACGGGTGCCTAGAGGCTTGGTCAAACATTACCCTGTGAGGGAGGGAGTTTCTGGATGAAACGAACATTGAAATCAGTGAACGGAGGAAAGCGGATGTCCCTCCCCAGGTTGGGTGGGCCTCATCCAGTCCTCGGGAGGCCTGAACAGCACATGCAGGTGCAGTGAGGGAGAAGCTGCTCTCTGCCCGACTGTCTTCAAGCTGGGACACCAGTCTTCTTCTGCTTTTGGACTGGGGCTCAAACTAGAACTTACACTATTGGCTCTCCTGGGTCTCCAGCTTGCTGACTACATAACGGTGTGAGCCAATTATATATCTCTATTTCTATTTCTATTTCTATTTCTCTCTCTCTCTTTCTCTCTCTCTCTCTCTCTCTCTCTCTCTCTCTCTCTCCCCCCCATCTCTATCTGTGTGTGTGTGTGTGTGTGTGTGTGTGTGTGTGTGTGTGTGTGTCTGTCTTCTATTGGCTCTGAGTCTCTGGAGCACCCTGACTCATGCAACCATTCTGCAGGCAGCAGGCTGGGACTCAAGGTATATCTGACATCCAGGCAACATAACTGCCTTTTCATAGGGCGATCCAGACTTCGCCACCCTGCGGTATATACACAGTCATAGTATTCCACCAGGCACTTTTATGAGGTTCAGCTATCAGCTTTTCTCAAAATGTCAATAGTTATGTAATTATTTTAATGGGAATAGTGAGAAAGATTATAAGTGAACATCGAGCCTTGATTTTACATGTATTATCACTTAGGGTGAAGCTGAGCAAAACAGTGAGTTGATGTAAGACCCACTTAAAAGGCAAACAGGCAGCCCTGGGAACATTCTTAAAGGGAGACGAAGACATGCGGGAGGTTGGAAACATCGTTATTTTCCAAAAAAGAGACATTAATGGGGGGGATTTCAGGTAATTGGGAATGGCAATGGGAGGGTATTTTTCCTTTGAGAAGCCTCCGAGAATCCTTTGGTGGTGAGCAGAATAATGCTCCTCCCCGCAAAGATGTCTACTACGTCTTAATCCTCAGAACCTGCGAGAATGTTCGCTTCCACACAAAAGGACTTGGCAGGTGGATTTAGTTTAGAGATGGGGAGGTGGTCCTGGATTACCCAGTGGGGGTGCAATACCATCACAGGCGTCCTTATGAAGAGGAAGGCAGGGAAGGCAGAGTGAGAGAAGATGTGACAGAGAAGCAGAGAGGAGCTTGATAGACTTGCTGGCTTTGAAGATGGAAGGGGCCATGAGCCAAGGAATGTGGGCAGCTTCTAAAAGCTGGAAAACGCAAGGAAACGATTTTCCCATAGGGCCTCACGAGGGAACTCAGCTAGGCAGACACCTTGATTTTAGCCCAGGGAGATCCACTTGGGACTTCTGACGTTCAGAACTGTAGAGAATAAATGTGTGCAATTTGTTACAGCAGCAATGGGGAACTAATACACCCTTCAGCACCTCTAAGGGGCTGTTTAAGTCACTCTGAGGACACACAGAGCCCTCGCTTGCACTGCCTCTGCTTTCCCTCCTTCATTAGCAATGAGGATACCTTCAACCTATTGCTACAACGGTGTGCTGAGCATTATCCTTTAGCCAGAATCCAGGCAGGTGATAGCATCACCTGTATTCCACCTGCCCCTTGACACCTACTCCTTCCCTTCTCCTCCGTGCTCTCTGTTGGGGGAGGGGGGGTCTGCATGGACCACAGCAACAGGTTCTCTGACTTCCACTTGAATTTGGCCAATAGGAGGCGCCAATAGGAGGCACCAGCAGGAGATGGGAAGGTGGGTAGAGAATGGTCAGGGCATGCCTTCCCCCAGCACCTCTCTCTGTGGGGCCACCGGGGTTGGCAGGGCCCTTCAACTAAAGACCACAGCTCCTAAAGATGGCCTCTCCACACACTCCTTTCTCCAGGTTCCTGTTGCTGCTCCTGCCCTTTGCCTTCTCAGGACTAGGGGCGCTAACAGCTCCCCTCCATCAGCAACCTTGAGCGCTTCACAGTCCCTTGCGATTTCCCCACATCACGCCCCCACCAGTATTAAACTCGCACCCGCTGCCCAAGGTCAGTCAGTCATCGCTTCCTGCCAGGCTCCCAACTAATGGCACGTGATGCAAACGCGACCCAGACACGTTAAGTCACTTGTTCAGCCTGCGTCTGTCCAGCACCCTCGGCCAGAGGCTGCCAGCCTGGCCCCTGGGCTGTGGTCTATAGTGAGCCGAAGCAAAGACTGCCGTTACTTATTTTTCTATTTGAATTCATTGCCAACAGTTAATGATGTGGAACTTTTTTATGATAAACCCAGAGTTCCTGCTTCTCGTCAAAGATAAAATGGACCAGCACTGTTCTAAGTGCTTCTCTGTGTTAACTCACTGAATCTTCACCATCACCCCACACGGTAAGTACTAGCACTAATTCGGTTGTCAATACGGGGAAACTGAGGCACGGAGGGAAAACTGCTTGTCTGAGGTTACTCGGCTCTGACCTAGCTCGGCGATCGGCACTGGTGAACCGAGCCCTTGGAGGTGGCACGGGCTCCCTGCTTGCTCAGGTCTGTGACAGACCTGCCTTTGGTCACCTGCCTGGCTCCTGAGGACTGGAGTTTGCAACCCCCTCCCTGAGCTCTTCTCTGTCTCCAGGGGAGGAAACCCTACGCCCTCTCCTGGGGCTCCTGGGACAGGCCTGGCTCCTTCCTGAGAGTCATCTTCACCCGAGAGCAGGCTCAGCCACCGAGAGGGGCACTGGTTCCCCTCCCCAATGCGCTCACTCTGACATGCTCTTCCCACAGCTCAGTTACACGGCAGCCAGCGGTGCCACCCTGATCCTGTCTCTCCAGCCACACTGGGGATTGCTGATCGCATGCCTGGCTGGGGCCGGTGGGAGCCCGGGGCTCACATCCCTGTGCCCATGAACACAGAGCCCTTGTTCTCCTGGCCCCCACCCTGCCCCGCTCACGTTGGACCCTTGCCTCGGTTTGCCCGTGTTGGGCCTCTAATTTTATCCTTCCTTGGGCACTGCCCCTGATCAGACCGCCAACGGGGAAAACAAGCCACGCAGAGGCACTTTCTAAAACATCTCTGAAATCAGAGCTGGCCCGGCCTCATTCTCCCCGCTGGTCGCCTTCGCAATGGGCGGTTTGGCCGGGTTCTGTTTCCTCTCTCTCTCTCTCTCTCCCTCTCCCTCTGCTCTTCCTCCTGTTTCTGCCTCTGAGCATCCCGGGGGAGGAGAGTTCAGCTAAATGCCCTCATTGTGAGGGTAACTGAAGCATCTCAGACGCCTCGAGACGGTTCCAGGAGGGCAGTGACGTTGGGGAAGGGGACCGATAGCCCCTTATCGCACAGCGGCTCTCCCATCTGGCCCTGGGGTGGGCAGGGGAGGGCGTGGAGAGAATGAAAGAAACCACTAGAAAGAACTGGCTGGATCTCTGGGGAGGCCAACGCAATTTCTAGAAGAAAAAAAAAAAAGATGAGAAATGTTATCTGACCAAAGAGAGCAATTAATTGGCCATTAGTCTGTGGAGTAGGATTTCATCTCCAATACTCCTGGAGTTTGGAAAGAGAACTGGATGAGTCCCAGGGAGAACCACAATGGAGTCCCCAGTCCCCAGGGGTCACTAAATATTTATGTGGTACCTTTGTGGGCAAGGCATTCTGGGAAATGCCTGGGAGGGCCACTTGGCTGGGGGCACCGGGGAGAATGAGGCCAAGATTCTAATCTTGACTTTGATTCTAACTGGCTATGGACTTTGGCAAGTCCCTTTCCCTCTGGGCATCAATTTCCCCCATGGAAACTGAGAGGGTGGTTCCAAATGATCTCAGCTCACCCACCTTTGATCAAGAAACTCTAAAAAAAGAGTTCTGGAGATGAATGGCAATCACGGTAGCAGAAAATTATGAGTGTATTTAATACTACCGAACCATACACTTAAAACGGTTAAGACGGCAACTTTTATGTTGTGTGTATTTTACCAAGATAAAAAAATTTTGAGAAAAAATAAAGGTAAAAAGGTCTTTCAAAAGCTGACTTCTTGTCCACTGTACAAAGAAGGCAGCGGAAAAATATGGCAGTTCCTGCCTTAAAGGAAGCATTTTTAAAAACATTATTTTAAAACGTTGATTTTAGAGAGAGGAAGGGAAGGAGAGAGAGAAAGAAACATCAATGTGAGAGAGAAACATGGATCGGTTGCTTCCCACATGCACCCTGACTGGGGATCGAACTCACAAGCTGGGCATGTGCTCTGACCAGGAATCACACCTGCCACTCTTTGGTGCACAGGACGGCGCTCCAACCAACTGAGCCACACCGGCCAGGACTACAAATGTTTTAAAAATTAAATGAATGAACAAAGTTCATCATCAAAGAGTTAATAATCCAGAACCATTAACTACACTTCCAGAAGCCCTGAAAGACCCCAACCCCAGACCACCCTGACTCGCGCTCCAATGGCCTATGAAAACCACGGCGCTTGCCTCTCCAGTTAGGGCCTGGCTTCCAGAACAGGGCCCCGGCCCACCCTTCCGTCTGCAGAGAGAACAACTGTGGCCGTCAGTCCAATGACCTCATTGTTCGGGGCCTAGAGGCCAGCCCACCCTGGGCCTGGCACCCGGCTGCCCCCCTTTGGAGCCCCAGATCCCCATTCTTCTCGGGGCCCAGCCTGTTATCTGACCCTCCATCCAGGACAGCTTATCTCCCGGCTTTCAGTCGCCTGCACAACTAGAAACCCGAAAATGTTTCTCGGGTTTTATTTTTCTCTCTCTTTCTTATTTTCTTCTGGGGCAATCAAGCCTCCATCTTTATCACATTCTGAAAAGAGAAGCTAACTGTGTCCTCTGGCCGGGTGGCCTCAGTGCCCAGCCACAGCGACTAGCGTTGTTTGTGCACCTGCACGTATGGATCCCTAAGGAGGGCTTACAGGACAGAGGTGCCATACCCCTGCTCTTTTAAGGTGAGAATAACTTGGCTTAAGACAGGATGGCCGAGAATGCTCTGTGCATAAGACTGAGCGATATGGTCCAGGTGGGGTCCCCACAAAGGTAAGTATCTGGGGGGACACAGGGGATCCTTTCATGGGGCCCATGACCCATATACAAAAGAAAACACAAAACAAAATGTCCAGTTTGATGAATTACTGCACAATGAGCATGCGCCCATGTAACCACCTTCCAGGGCAAGAAACAGAACGTGGCCAGCTCCCCAGAGCACCTTCTGTGCTCCTTCCCCGGCCGAGGTAACCGCCATCCTGACCGCCAAGGCCATTCCTCCCTGTTTTTCTTCCTAACGCTCCCACCTAAGCGTGCACGCATCCCTAAACACTCTAGTGTGGCTTCTATTTTGAGCTTTTTGTAATCGACATGATATACAGCATAGGCTCTTTGGTGTCTGGCTTTTGTGCTCGGCATCTGCTTTTGCACGAGCCATCCTTTTGTGGCACGTGGCTGTAGCTTGTTCATTTTCCCTGCTGTGTGCTATTCCATGGCATGATGGAACCGCACAGCACTTGTCTGCTATACCACGATGGATGTCTAGTTCTCAGCTGCCCCACCTCAAAGATTTTCACTATCATGACATATACATCTCCTTTCCACATCCTTTGAGTCTCTATCTCAAAGTGGAATAGTGTCGTGCTGCTTTAGTAAATATGGCCAGGTGGTTTTCCGAAACAGCTGTACTAATTCACACTCCTGCCAGCAGCGTATGAAGTTCTTCGAGCCTCCTTTTACATTTCAGTGAATAACCACATCTCTGTGCTGTATGCATGTGGCGGGCTTAGAGTATGAGCACAGGAAGGGAGCTAAATGATCCCCCGGCCCCCTCAAATTGACAGGCTGGTAGAAGACACACAGGTGAGCGAAATCATCACCACGGCGCTGTAATCACAACCCCTGAAGGAATGATGTGGAGCTTGGAGAGTTCATGGCAGGGAGATGTGACCTGGTGCAGGGGAGCTCCAGAGGAATTCTCAGAAGCGATGCTTTACCCAAGACTGGAAGGAGCTTTACCAAGTAAAGGTGGAGAGGGAAGTGTTCTGAGCAGATACACAGCATGTGCAAAGGCCCTGAGGTGGAAGGAAGCAAGGTGAGTTTATGGAGCTGAGGGAAAAAGGCCCAGAGAGGTCAAGAAAGCCGCCTGAGTGACACAGCAAGTTAGTAGCAGAGCTGGGTCTAGGACTCCACTGCTAAAGGATCCTGGGCACCCATGGGTTTGTGTGGATGCGACTGATTCCCTTAGAAGTCAGGGCCCTTCGCAAGAGGCAGGACCTCTGGGGTCAGGTATGCTGGGGTTCAAACCTTGGCTCTGCCACGTCCTAGCTGTGTGACCTCGGCAGATCCCTTCACTACTCAGTCTATTTCCTCATCTGTAAGAAAAAGAAGACAGTGATCGCAAAACCACTACCCTCAGGGCCCACCTGAGTAGAAAAGGGGGCGGTGCTTGGAAAGGGCCTGGCACGAAGTGAGTGCTCAGTACCTATAAGGAGCCTGAGCATCAATCTCCCTGTCCCCAGGCTGCTGGGGTTGAAGTTTTATAGGAGCTTTGTTGAGTGCAAACTATGTGCCCAATACCTCCTTATAAGGCAGGAGCAATGAGGACCCCATGCTGCAGATGAGAATACTGAGGCTCAGAGAGGCAAAGTGACTTGCCCTTAGTCACACAGCAGCGAGTGGGAGAGCCAGGATCAAATCCTCCCTCACGTGGAGGGATGGTGGCTGAATTACCTTCTCAGCCTTTGCAGAGCAAGTTTTATCCCAGGAAACCAGGAGTGTGAAGCAGGAAATCAGAGAGAACATTAATAATCTCAGGCAGCGAAATGAACTGCTTTGAAGCAGCCGTTCTCGCTGAATCCCGTCCACGGAGCCTGTTAAAAACGGTGCGGCTCAGAGTTAAAAGGTCTGCCCGTGGCCATCCAAGGGGGTGCTGAAAGCATACAGCACATGACTCCGGTTTCTAGAACAATGGCCCGGGTGTCTCCGAGGTCATCCGCAACACGAGGTCTCTGCTGTTCAGACAGAACCAGTTCTGTGTCCCCCATGCTGGCAAGACCTGCCCTGACAACATAGTCCAAGTCCAACTGAGCCACAGACAGGCTTGCTTGGTCTGTCCTGAGTTTTAAAATTGCTTGAATTGGTGGCCAACATTTACAATCAAGGGGACTTTGCAAAAAAATAAAAAATTAAAAAAGGACCAAAAAACTTGGAATGCAATTCTCTTGGAAAAAACAATCAAGAGATATGGTCACCCTGGGCTTGCATTTTCTCAGAGTGACAGTGGGCTGGGGGTTGGAGCAGGATCCCCCCTTCTATACCCTAACAAGGCCCCTGGTCTCTGGTTCACTACTGCCCCTCTGCTCTGTCTCCCTTCTAGGGGACCTGTCCGGTTTTGCATTCCTCTCTGCATCCTCTGAGCCATCACAGCTTTTAGCTGGTGAAGTGACCCACGAGGTGGGGCTTATTAAGGGACAGTGGCTTTCAGCATCCGAAGCCGGAGGGGAAGGGGCAGGTCCAAGGCTCACAGGCAACAGTGCGATGTCCAGGCCGAGTCTTCTGGTTGTAAATGTCTCCCGTGGCCCTGAATACTTGCAGAGTCCCTGCCTGGCCTATATTATCACCACTCCAAGAATCATCATCGCAGTAGTAATACCAGGTGGCACTCACTGAGGACATTGCATGCTGGGGTCGGGGCTAAGGACCTTGCATGCCTGAGCTCATTTCATCCTCATGACCACCCTCTGAGGTGAGGACGAGACAGCCTGCTGGTCTATTGCTTTAGTCTGACCAGCATTCACTTCCCCCCTCTTCGGTTCTCTGGGTCCTGATTTTCCTTTGGGAATCTATCCCTCTCCCCCTACTGGTCTTTGTGACTCAGGAAGCAGAAAAGGGCAATTCCCTCCCCCCCGCCCCAATGAGGCTCCAGGGTTGGTCCCATGACCTCAATCTGGCCGAACATCATAGAACATTTCCCTGGCTATGGTGATTGGTTCCAGGAGGCCCAGGGTCCCAATTCCAGGACTTGATGGAACGGAGCTTGCAGCTGGCACAATGCAGGCATGGAGCTGCTGATGGGCATTTGTGCCCAGGAGAAGAGACCCAGAGCCAATCTCAGAAGGAAGCCACAGAGAGAAGGAGAGCAAAAAAATTCAGAGGGAGGGAGGAAGAGAGAAAGAGAAAGCTGTAACACTGTCAAGCTCCTGGATCCAGCCACGCCTGAAGCTGGACGCTACTTATATGAACCAATATATTCTGTTTTATGCCTGCCAATACGAGTATATTGATATATTTACGTTGTATTTTCTGTCTCCTAGAGCCAAAAGAATCCTGATGAATATAAATACTACCATTATTTCCATTTTACATGAGTAACTGGAAGCTAAGGAGACTGAGGTAAATTACCAAGGCCACAACAGTTGTGAATTGGTAGCACTTGGATTGAGTGCTACCTAAAGCCAGTAGGTCAGAAATCCTGGTCTCTTATAGGCCTGTCCCTCTTCCTCTACCAGCTGAGAGTTGGGGGATTTTAGAAACAGCATATGTTCAGAGCCGCTGGTATATTGTGGTGTGGTGTGTT
>NW_005361573.1:852708-862032 GCF_000412655.1 Myotis brandtii
GGGCGGGGGGGGGGGGGGACCAGGAAGAGAGTGGAGGGGGGGGCATGGAGATGAAATATATAATTATTATTTAAATCAGTTCTGATGCCATAAGGAGAAAAATCAAAGCTTTCTGTGGCATTTCCCCAGTGCCATTTTTTTATTATCTTATCAAACATGGCTGGCATTTGTTTTACAAAAAAACTCCTTTAATTAAAAAAAAATGTCTCTAATAAAAGTTAAAATAGCCCACAAGCCATCGGGTGACAATGGAAGGAAGACGGGCATTTCAGCAACTTAAAGCAGATTAAAAAACTAATTTGTTGACTCTCTTTTCGAAAGCTCACCTCTCCCTTGGAAGGCTGTGTGTTTTGCATAATGAGCCAGAAATCCTGAAATCGCTGATGCCTGCTCAGCTCCCTCTTTGTTGGGATTTCAATGGGCTCCCACCTCACGTGGGGGCGAGATTTCTTCTTGTTGCTCTGGCCAGGGTTTAATGGAATCAGTTCACTCCCTGTACTTAAAATCTTTATAAAGCTTTCCCTGCTGCTGGGAGGATAAAGAGCAGAATATTTATGGGGCCCATAAGGCCCTGAGATTTATCCGCTTTCATTGTGGACCAGTTCCTCCCCACCCCAAAGATCTAGTGTCCATGTCCTTGGTTCATGCACTCGCCTTCCCACCCCAGGACCTTTGCACGTGCTATTTCCTCTGTTTTCCCATCCCTCTGCACCTGGTTAACCCTAATCATCCTTCAGAGTCCAGCTCACTTTCCCTTTCTTGGGAAGCCTTCCTTTTAAATGCTCTAATTTGTGCCTCCCCTTCCTCCAGAGTCAGATACTTTCCTTCCTGACAGTTACTCTGAGTTGTAATTACGTGACACTTCCCAGAGTTCTCTCCAGACTGGTTTCTGCAGGTGAATTATGGAAGCAAATGTCATGAACCAGAGTCCAAACACAGACAGAAGGTTTGGTTTTCAGTAGTAGCTTTAGCTCCCGTGCAGCTGGCCTCATTTTACAGATGAGAACACTGAGGCCAGAGACTGAGCCATTGGCTGTTGTTAAGTTGCTAACATTGGAACCCACTGTCTGATTGCAAAGAATGTTTATTTCTTGAGGGCCTGCCATGTGCCAGATACTCTTTCAGGTGCAGAAAGATGCCACTTACTCAACACGGTGAAAAATGAAGAAGAGTTCCAGGTAAGTGCATTTTCCAGACATCACGCACAGAAATAGTTAACCATGGGATCAAAATATTTTATACAGTCAACTATTCTTTGCCCTTTCCCCTGCCTACTGAGTGGGAATTAACTGTTTCTTGGGGCCATCACAGCAGCCAGCAACATTTTTGCTGCTCTATAACATAGCACATTGATTGCATAACGGTATTCTTGCCTTATCGACGGTTTTACTTTCCACGATTTCAGTTATCTGTAGTCAACTGAGGCCCAAAAATATTAAATGAAAAAATTCCAGAAAGAAACAATTCATATGTTTTAAACTGCACACCATTCTGAGTCACATGATGACATCTCACACCATCCTGCTCCATCCAGCATGCTCTATGTGCTCCCTGCCCGTGAGTAGTTTAGTAGTTGTCTGCATTCTCAGATCGACTGTCAAGGTATCACAGTGCTTGTGTACAAGTGGCCTTTATTTTACTTAATAATGCCCCCAAAGCACAAGGATGGTGATGCCGGCAATTCGGATATGCCAAAGAGAAGCCATAAAGTGTGTCCTTTAAGTGAAAAGTTCTCTATTTAATAAAGTAAGAAAAAAATCCAATACTGAGGTTGCTGGGATCTATAGTTAAGAATGCATCTTCTATCTGTGAAACTGCCTAATAAATAAGTTAAACTTGATTGCAGGAATGTATTATGGGGGAAAACAGATATTATAGGGTTCGGTCCTGTCCGCGGTTTCAGGCATCCACTGGGGGTCCTGGGAAGCATCCCCTGTGGACAAGGCTACTGTTCACTGTTCTCTAATTGGTGACCTTGTTCTATAACATTGAGATGAGCATAAGCTGAAGCTACTGAGATGATGAGGTCATTTGACTCCTGCATTAAATCCTGCCCCCCTACTGGGATCCTTTCATTTTCACGTTTCTTCTTTTTATGATCTCTTCACCTGTACCCTCATTCTCTGGCTGCTATCACTGTGCTTTCTCTACCATCCTACACATGTTAATTTGTCTAATTTGCTCCTTCTATAGGCTGTAAGGCCGGGTAACCAGGTCACTGAGCTTGTTAGGATGGTGTTCGAAGTTGAGAGTAAAGAGGCTCCACGTGGAGAAATGTTGGCTCTTTTCTGATATGGACACTGTGGCGATTCAATGGGATGATTTCTCTTCCTGCTTCACAGGGAGTTGAGTTTCTAGGACAGTGGTTCTCAACCTGTGGGTCGCGACCCCTTTGGCGGTCGAACGACCCTTTCACAGGGGTCGCCTAAGACCATCCTGCATATCAGATATTTACATTACGATTCATAACAGTAGCAACATTACAGTTATGAAGTAGCAACGAAAATAATTTTATGGTTGGGTCACAACATGCGGAACTGTATTTAAAGGGCCAGAAGGTTGAGAACCACTGTTCTAGGACAAACGGGGACGTCTCTTCCCTTCTCTGGGCCTCCATCTCCCCATTGAAGAATTCTCCCAGCTCCCAAAGTCTCTGGAGCTGCTGCCCCTCTGGATGCCCGGCCTGTGGAGAGATGTGAGCCTGATCCAGGGTCACTGACCTGTGGACATTGATTTCTGGCCTCCTCTCTTTTCCCTAAGGCCCAGGACCCCAGCTGGGCTTTTTAGCTCAGAAGTCAGCACATTTTTCCTAGGAAGAGCCAGATAGTAAATATCTTAGGCTTTGCTGGCCACATGGTCTCTGTCACAGCTTCACGACTCTGCAGTTGCAGCTGCAAAACAGCCACAGACAATCTGTAAACGAAAGGGTGTAGCTATGTCCCAATAAAACTTTACTGACAAAGACAGGAAGGGGGCCGGATTTGGCCTGGGGGCCCTAGCTCGTCAAGCACTGTCCTAAAGCATTCCAAGAGGCGTCCAACCCTCCTCTGGGGCTAGGGCAACCAACGATCACCGGTTCCCATCGGGACTCTCCTGGTTTGAGCACTAAAATGTGCGTTTGGGAAATCTGTCCGTTTCAGACGAAGCGGGATGGCTGGTCTCCCTGTCTGGGATCCCGTGGCCTCTGGTTTCTTCCATCTCGACGTTGCTCTGGCTGTGACATTCAACCGTCTCCTCCTCAAGAAGGAAAAGGAAGAGAAAGAATAGGAGGAAGGGCTCCTGTTTCCGATGTGCCGGGCACTGTGTGAAGGGCCCTGTCAACATGACCGCCTTTGATCCTCACAACAACCTGGCTGGGTGCGGTGGCTGGAGATGGCCACAGGGAGGGGTCGAGGCTGGGCTGGATCTCGGTCTAATCTGCCTCCAGAACCCAGGTTCTCCTGCTTCCCCTCGGGACTGTAAGCTCCTTGAAGACAGAACTGGGGTCTCCCATCTCTGCATCTTCAGTGCCCACACAGAGTATGACACTTAGAAGATTCTAAGCGAATACTAAGTGTCAGCAAACACTGATGCGCAAGAATAAAAGAATGAATGAGCAAATACCCCTATCCCCCCCCCCCCCCCACACACACCCAAATAGGCACTTTCCACTTCTACGAAAGATTCATTCCTGCCTACCTAACCTCCAGGAGAGTGAAGGGGGAAATGCTGAGTGGATGCTAGGATGTCAGTATGTCAAACGTGCCTGCTGGCACTGGGGAGGCAGTGTGACATCGTGGTTAAAAACATGGTCTCTGACATCAGGTGATCTGGGCGCAAATCCCAAGTGTGCCTCTTCCAGGCTGTGGGACCCGTGCAAGCGAACTCCCCTCTCTGAGCCTCACAGATTATAACGGAAGATTATAAAAGAAACTGTCTTGTAGACAAGAAACTGCCTGTTGGAATAGATAAGACATATATGAAGCCTCTGGCTTGGGGTATGGTATCTGGTGAACACTCCACAAACACCTATCATTATTATTACTATTGTATTATTACTGCTAATGTTGAGATGAGCAGAAAGCGAGGTAGGAATGGGACATCCATGGTGAGAAGCACAGGTATTCATTATGCAGTTCTGAGTGAGTACCAGGCGTCAAACAGGACAAGGAAACACAGACTGCTTGTAACTGATTAGTTAGCTATCACCACACTAATGCTGCGTAACAAACACCACCAAATCCCAGCGACGTGCAGTGAGAGGCATTTATTTCGCTACCCAGATAGTGGCTGAGCTAGGCTCTCTCTTCACTGAGGTGTGGGCTCAGGGAGGCTGGACATGAGTTCATTCTGGGGCCAGGCTGCGGGGGCAGTGGCCACCTTCGGGGAGCTCTTCTCCCAGTCATGGCAGAAACATGCAAGGCTCTGAGTCCTCGGCTAGGAACAAACACGCTGTCACTTCCGCCTCACCCGAATGGCCAAAGCTGGTCACGTGGCTGGACCCAAACAAAGGACGAGGAACATAAACCCTGTCTGTCCCTTGAGTGGGAGGAATGACGATGGTGCGTGGCTGAGGGTATGGACACCGGGAGGAAGGAGGAATTAGAGCCTCTGATGCATGTGCCCCGATAACCAAACAGCAGCCACACCCTGCCTCACACTGCCTTGCGCTGCTTGCCTCACCAGCTTCCTCTTCAGCCCCTGCCTCACCAGCTCTTGGTCAAAATCTGGGAGACCCTTAGCGGTAACATGTGTAGGCCTTGGGGACCCTAGCCCCACCTTCCCAACATCTGGACCTGCTCCAGGGAGCCATTCATCTCGGGCAATTTCTTTCCTCACTTGATTTGTTTATTTAAGGAAAACAAGTTGCTCCTAATTAGAAACACTGCTGTCGAGATGCGCGGCCCATCCCAGGCTGCCGACGTGCAGACCTCCTGCCTGAACTGATACCTGCGCTCTTAACATCTGCGCGTTTGCTCAGCAGCAGTCCTCAGGTGCAGGCTTCTGGCCACAGCGACTGGGGCTGCTGCGGGGGTTGTGGGAGCCGGGGGCAGGGGAATACACCGGCTTCGGGGCTAAGGCGCAGAGAAAACGAACACGCAACATCCCGGCGCGCTGCTCAGAGCCGGCACCGATCGCTGAGCCAACACTCGGAAGGTGCACAGCACGAGCACAGCTCAAACCTGAGGAGCAGGCGGAAGAGTCGTTGTAAAGGTTCGGAAACGTTTTCTGCTTGGAGTCTCTCAGTTGTGTTTACACACACACACACACACACACACACACACACACACCTTTACCCCCCTATGGATACTTAGATCTGCAGAAATGCACATCTCGGAAACACACACATACACACATGAGACATGCACAAAAGTGACAGGGTCTGATAGACAAGCAAACATGCTCAGAAACATACATGGCCACCCAGAGACATGTGAGAAAGTACAGTGCAACAGGCCAGGTACACACACTCAGAAACATGCTCATACACAAAAGTTACACTGCAACATCCCCAAACACACTTTGAGAGACATTCACATACACACAGAGACACACTCAAATGTACACTGGAACCAACACACCCAGATACCAACACCGGGAAACTCACACATACACATAGAGATACAACTGAGCATGCAATGCTACACACAGGCACAGACACTCAGCAACATGTGTGCGCACACAGATGCTCAAAAAGTGTACACTGAATACACATATGTGCACACCCACAGAAGCACGTGTATACTCAGAGACGCAACCAAATGCACCCTCTAACACTCATAGATACACATGCCCTGAACATCATACATGCTCACAGAGACAATCACAGAGGTTATACCATGACCAACAGATGCACACACTTACACAGAGACAACCAGGTGTGCAGTGCTATACACACGTATGCACACAGAGACATGCACAATGTACACTGGAAACCATGTAGACAGATATGCCTGTAAGTGCATACCACAGCTCACACTCACATAATCAGTGCACACACATATACACTCAAAAGCACCCACATGGACATGTGCAGACAGCATGGACAGCTAGCAGAGCGTGCACCAGGCAGACCTGCACAGCTTCTCAAACACAAGTATTACCGCACAGACCCACACAGCACATGCGTGCAGCTGTGTAGCCATGCACCTGCCCAGTCACAGAGACACATCCAACTCACATACAAACAACTGCTTAACACTCACAAGTGCACACGCACCCTGCACTTGTGCTGACTCACACAGGCACGCGTTCTCTTGCGGGCATGCACACGCACACGTAACTCATCAACCCATGTTTATGCGATCTCCTAAATACACACTCATATTGACACTGTTCTCACATATGTGCACATACACTAAGGTTTTTATGTCAGCCATACTCACAATGAGCACATGTGCCCCAAACCTGCATGAGAATATACACATGCGTCTACACACACACTCACATCCTACTCCACCAGGAAAGCAAACTGTTGATTTTTTCAGGCAAGCCCACAGACTGAGCTAGCCCACGGCGCACTGCTCCTGCCCAGTCCCTACTGCACGCCCATGAACTCACTCGTCAGCAGAGATGAAGTCTGCCTTCCCACAGTGATTTCAGCCTGGGCCCTGGGGAACCCTAGTTTGGGGAGGGACAGATGTCCCAAGCCTCAGAACCACTCAGCACGAAATAAGACTGACCAATCTTCTGCCTTCCCCCACAATCTCAGCAACACCCCGTCCCCTGCCTACACACACACACACACACACACACAAACACACGGAAGGCACTTTCCCCAGCATGGCTGTTCCTGCAGGGAACAGCAGCCTCACCAGCTCAGACAGCCTCAGCAGACAGTGCCTGACACCCAGACACACCTACTAACTTCTCTGCCCTGGGTCCCTACATAGCTGCAAAGTTGAAGCCATGGAGACAGCTTACCTCCACCTCCTGTTGTCATGGTGACACAGCAGCTGGATGCCTCAATTCCTCCCCAGATGGCCCTGGGCTCCCCACTAGGAGCTACTGGTCCAGCCATGCTTTTATGAGGCAGCAGCGAAGGGGTGGGGACTGCAGGTGCCAGGTGATTGCAGAGGACAAAGGCCCTGCCCCCCAGCCAAGGATCACCTGGTGCGATAGGGCCAGCCCCTGGGGGGAAATAGCAGCCGGATGCCCATGCACAGGACCTGAAAACAGGGCGCTCTGCTGCTGGGTGTGTGGAGCTCCACTCCAGTCTCCGCTCCATACACTAAGTGCTTGCATGCACCATCTCAGTTAGTCCTCCCAACAGCCTTCTGGAGCCGGAACTATGAGCTCCCCATTTACAGTGGAGGGAGCGAGGTTTGGAGGGTGGAGTGTTGGTTAAATGCAGAGGTGTCCAAGTCCCAAGCCTCTTAAATTACACCAACTTTTGGGATTTTGAAAAATCTCATCTGTAATAATTGCTCAGGGTCATAGAGTGCCTGAACTGGGACTTCTGAGGATCCATGAAATCTCTTCCTTTTACAGAAGCAGCTATGGAGGCCCAGAGAGGTCTAGCGATTTTCCCAAAGTCACACAGCAAATTGAGGGCAGACTTGAAACTGAACCAGAGATGGAGTTCCTGACCCAGAGATGGGGTTCCCCCAGGACATCAAGAACCGGTCTCTGACGCTCTGTAAGAATACCAGGGTCTCAGCAGCCTAGGGAAGCAACTCCTAGGCTGGCCCCAGGTCAGAACCCCAAGCAAGGGCAAGAGGTCCTCAGACTCCCACCTCACGCCTCAAACACTTTCCAAGAACCACGCGGCAATGCTATTCCCCAGAGACAGCCTCTGGCCCCAGCAGGCGACTGCAGGAATATGTCCCACCTTCTGGTCATGGCCAGAAGCAGGTCCACAAACAGTCCATCGAGAGGACCCCAGCCTTAGGCTGGAACCTCAGTGAGGCAGCACAATGCCTTCTAGAGGTCTGTGGCCGCAAGGGTGGCTCCAACATGATCCTTGGAGACTAGGTGGCCTCTTTGAATCATGCTTTTCATTAGGAGGAAAAATAATCTGGCCCAACTCGTGAGCTATGTGCTGGCCTCAGCACAGCCTCTAGGGACATGGAGCGTGGGGGGACCACCCACATCCTCAGAGCTGGGGGTGAGCATGCCAGGAGTCCTTAGACAACTGTCCATTCCAGCTCCTTTTTTTTTTGCAAAAAAGTTTGCACCTCCCCAAGCTCCAATCTGAATGGTCTCATTGAATGGCCCAGGAAACTTGCCCCAAATCTTTTGCTCATCTAAGGAGCTGCAAGGAACGGAAGGTGATCCCCGCCTCTCCTAGTGGCTCTGCCAAGGAGGTAAGTCCTCTCCTGGGATGACACTCGGGGTTTGGATGGAGGTGATCTGACTGAACTGAATGGGTCCCCCTGCCCTTCAGTTCCCTCTCCCTCTCCTTACACACACACACACACACACACACACACACACACACACACATACACACACACCCCAGAATGGACACAGGCAAGCCTGCAAAGCCCTGGACGCAAAGCCCATCACCTGGGCAGCCTGGATGCTGGCTCAGATAACGAGGAGCCTCCTCCACCAGAGTATCATCCCCAACGAATACCTTTAAAGCCAACTGGAAAATATGACCAGTGCTTCCTCCCTCAGAACTCGGAACTGCCCAAGAAGAGGGTGGGTGACTCATGAATCAAATGAAAAGGGCCCGCTGCCTTCCTCCTGGCCCAGCTCAGCGGGAGAAGCCCTCGAGTGCCTGCCTTTGGGGACCCGCAGGATGTCCAGGGAAAGGCTGCCTGGCTGAGCCAGAATGTCCCACCCTCTGCCAGAGGAGAGAAAGTTTGTCATTTACCCGGAGCTGGGCTGTCACCGCTCTGGGTTCTTTACTCACCTGGCTCTGGGCGCTGAACCCCCAGCCTGCGGAGAAGCGGCTGGAACTGGAAGCTGGATCATTTCGCAGAGGCTCCCCACCCTCTAACCCGCTTCGCGGCCCTCAGCCCTTACCTGCGGGGGTGTCAGCCACTTGCAAACTCTGCCAGCGGAGCCGAGCAGGCGCCTGGGGTCTCTCTCAGAGACTCCCTCGTCCCGCTTGGCGTGCCCGCTCTGTGGGCGCCTTCCCAGCTGCCAGCTGCTGCAGTGGCATCAAGGAGAGCGGAGTCCAGATTTCCTTCCTCGCGGCCACGGCTCCTCCAGCCGGGCTCGGGGCTATTTCTCCGGGGCTGGTGCAAGGGGCATCCTCCGCCTCCAGCGGGAAAGTGAAGTGTGCGTCCTGGCTTGCAGCAGCGGCGACAGCGGTGGCCGGAGACCAGGAGGGGTGGCGACGCCAGCCGGCGAGCTGGGGAGGCGGGCGGAGGCGAGAGGAAGTGAAAGCCCGGC
>NW_005361573.1:862299-871521 GCF_000412655.1 Myotis brandtii
GCGCCAGCAGAGCCCGGCGCGCTCCTCACACGGAGCCACAGCACTGCCTACCGCTTAACTCCTTGCATGCCACCTGGCCCTCCCGCCGCCTCCCGGGTGGCTGGGCAGAGCCAGGGCCAGGCCTGCTGGGGAGCTCTGGCAAGGGCCGCCTCCTCCAAGCCTCAGTTTTACTCTTCTGGAAAATGGGCTGCGGAGACCCATGTCCTAGGGTCGTTTGGAACATTCACCGCGACTATTGTGCCAAATACCAAGATGCCTGGCACTGAGTAAGCACTCAATACAGGCAGAGTCTTCACTGCTGCTGCTGTTGCTGTTCAAGAGGCTTAACTGGGTGACTCACAAATAGTAAACATCCCGATAAAGGGCAGTTTGGTTTCTGGTGTTTTGTTTGTTGTTTTAACAGGCAGTAGGTTTAAGCTGTGTGGCCTCTGGCTGGTCACTTACCCTCTCTGAGCCGGTTTCAGAGGACCCCTTCCGGGCTCTGTGACTTTGGGTATGTTTCAGCATCCCCTCTAGACCTCTGTCTCTTCATCTGTAAAGTGGGAACAATAAATAATGATAGACACGCCCACCTGCAAAGGACCCACAGCAAATCTCTGGGGAAGGGGCCTGTGACAAGATCCACCACTGACTGACAGCCTCCTCAGTGCCACACACTGAGTTATGTAGTTTTAAACACTTGATCTTATTACGTCATCTTAACAACCCAGGGGGAAGTTCCATTTCTCAGATGGGAGAACTGAGGCCCAGAGAGGTTAAGAGGCTCACCCATCGGTTGGCACAGCTAGAAAGTAGCAGAGCTGGGATTTGAACCCTGGGCTTTCTGACTCCAAACCAGTCCCTGTTAAGCTTGGGCTCAAGGAGAGGTTCTAAGGTGGCCATGGGCAGACTAGTCTTTGTTGGGACTAGCCACAAGAATCGGTATCTGCACTTATTTTATTAAAGCACATTGTTTTCCCAACTAATTCTCTACTGAAAGATCATTCAGAAAATGCTGAAAAGTATGAAGGAAAACTAGCGAAGCCAATTCCCACCACCCAGAGATAATGGTTATTAACATCTTCATGTATTTCCTCCCAGTGTTTTTTTTTTTTTACACCTCCATGTAAAAGCTGTTGACACAAAGAGAATCTCCCTAATCCCCCATAGGAATGGGAGTTGGGCTCCCCACGAAGTAAAAGAGCCCCAGGATTGCAATGAAGCAGATGAGACTCAGCTGCTAGGCAAGGTCCTTGGGCTGGTCACTTGTGCCTTCGAGCCTATGCTTCATCATCTATGAAAGGATGAATAATGTCTTCCCTGCCTGCTTGATAGGGCTGTTGGGAAAATGACAGATTAGAAAACACCTTGAGAGTGGCAAAAGCTGTAAAAAAAACATAATGGTGATGTTATAATCATCACTCTCATCATCATAAAAACATGAAAGATCAGAGCATTGCGGCATCGTGTCGTGGTTTGTTCTTCCCACCGTATGGATGTCCAATGGACCCATCACAATTTACTGAAAGAACTATCTTTCCCCCACTGCTCTCATAAAGCATACGCCCCCGTGTGTGGAGGGGCCAGGTCAGGGCTCTCCATTCAGTTCCATTGGTCAAACTGGTTATCTTTGTGCTATCTATTTGGTTATCTTTATCATATGGTCTCAATTGCTACAGTTTTATAATAGTCTTGATATCAATTAAACGTATTCTTTCTCTTTCCCCCTGGAAAATTATTCTTGGCCTTTTGTATTAGCATATACATTGTAGCATATACAGTGTAGCATATACAATTGATCAAGTCCTTTATTCAACAACAACAAAAGACCTATTAGGTTTGGATTGGGATGGTACAGAGTCTACAGGTCAATTTGAGGACACTTGCCATCTTTCTAATATTGAGTTTTTCCATCCCCCTACCTCACACCATACACACAAATTGACCTTGGTTGGGTTGCATATCCATAAAGAAAAACACTGATATATTTCATTACATTAAAATCAGAAGAACCTCTCTTTATTAAAAGACACCATTAAAAAGAGAGTGAAGTCAAACCATAGAAAACAGATGCAGTGTTTTCAACACATATAACAAAATAGGGGCTCCAGTCCAGAATTCTCTCTCACATCATTGTTTCTCTCTCCCATTTTCCCTTCCTCCCTATCCTTAGGTGAGGATTAAAAAGAAAAATTCTGGTAAAAGAAGGGATTTATTACGGTACATAAATGTAGTAAAAAGCATTCTGCAGCAGATTTTAATGGCAGGAAAGTGAAAGAATCTAAATGTCCATCAACAATGGAATAGATGGATCAATTCGAATATATCCTTAAAGGGGAACACTAGGCAGCAGTGAAAATTAATGAACTAGAACTCTATCATGGTGGAGAAAGCTCAAAATTATAGTGTTGAGTCGGGGAAAATAGTTAGCAGCGAAAAGGACATACACAGAACAGTACCACTGAATAAAATTCAAAAACAGGAAAAACAACTCAGTATATTTTTATGAGTACATACATGTATGGTAAAAATATAGAAACATATGTGAGAATGATGAACACCAAATTCAAGAGAGAGGTTACCACTTCTGGGGGAGGGGTCGGAGCAGAGAGGAGTCCAGAGAATTCTAACTTGTGTTTTAAATGTTTCATCTCTAAGACAATTTGGTGGATACGTAGAAGTTATGTTCTCTGCATTTTTTTGTATGCCTGAAATAAAGGAAAAAAACAACTGAGGCAGCAGTTGAGAGTGAAGGCTAGAGTGGCACTGGCCTTATTCCTACCCCTGTTCTGACATTTGCTGGGTGTCTTTAGTAAGGGATTTAACCTCTCTGGGCTCCAGTTTTCTCATCATTACAATGGGGCTAATAAATCTTGGAAGAATGAAATGAAACAATTTGCATAAATTATTTAAAGCAATGTAATCACTCAATGAACGATAGCTATTCTTCTCATAATTAATCATTGACAGCAGTCAATTTCAAATTATTTGAGAACTGGAAACATCTAAAAAGATCCCCCATTTCTAACCTTCTTTACAGATGAAACCCCTGAGGCTGGAGAGGTTGAATAAATGGTGTGAGGTCATGTTGTGGGTAAAGGCAGAATCGAAGATCTGAGGTGTGGAGGGACCCCAGTGGGGAAGGCTGCGCCTCTGCTGCGGAGCTCTTCCCACAAAACCTACTTCCAGGGGCCAATGATGGTCATATGGGGAACATGCTAAGGTTGAGACACAGATCCCAGAGGCAGCCGGGCACCCCTAATGTGGTTGCGCCCTTTATATCCCAACCCTAAAGTATATTTATATCATCACGAAAGAGATCGAGAATAATAAGCCCACCCATTTCTAATTTATATGTTTAAAGTAAAAAGCCTGACGCCTAACACAAACATGCCGCTGTGATCACAAAAACACGCGTGGTGGGTAGAATGCACTATTTGTAATAGCCCCAAACTGGGGACAATTCAAATGTCCATCAATGGAAGAATGGATGGTGTTGGATTCAACAGAATACTACCCAGCAATGGGAACGAAAGAACTACTGCCTCTTGGGTAAATGTCACAAACATAATGTGAACAAAAGAAGCCAGCCCTAAAGATGTTGTCTGCTGCCACTTATAAAAAGTTCCATAACTTCGAAACTAACCAGGCTGCTAGAAGTCAGCACCGTGGTTATGCCTTGGGGCGGGGCGGGGGGGGGGGGTTCTTGCTAGAAGGGCCTTGGGGCTAATAATGTTCCTTTCGTAGACCTGGATGCTGGGGACTTGGGTGTTCTCTGTGAAAATGCATGAGCTGACACTTCTTATTTGTACTCTCAGGGACATGTATTGCACTTCAATTAAAATGTTTTAATGTGAAAATTAGCCAGCTCCAGTCATTTTAACCTTTACTAGTTACCGATGCCTATGGACCGTCATGAATCAAGCCATGTAAGAAAGCGGGTGAATGTAGGCCTCTAAATCAGCATCCTCTCCTAAGCCTTGACCTTGAACATACCTGCTGAAACCAGCTTTCATTTCAGGCTCACTGAAAGGGGGATTGTCCGCCCAGGACCCGGCCAGATGCAGATAAGGGCCATTACTCAGGACATCTGATCCAGAGAGGCGGGCAAACCATCCGACTTATCTGATTTGGCAGTTGCCCAGGATCAAATGACCCAGATAATGGTCAGTCTGCCATGGTGACACCACACATCCCCGCCAAAACACCCAGGAGGTGGACCCTTTCCCCGGGGCCATATTTGTGGGCAGAGAGGAGAGAGGCTCATGCCAGCCTCGTCCGGTCTAATTTCTGCAAGAGGAGCTGGAGGAGCTCATTCAGAGTCTGCAGAGGCCACTGAAAAGTAAGACATCTCCAGGCAGGCTCCTCCTGGTTCTGCACTAAGGCTCTCTCTCCCATGGCCTCCGAAGGACACAGCTGAGCCATTAAACATGCATTTCTTTTATTTTTATTGATTTCAGAGAGGAAGGGAGAGGGAGAGAGAGAGATAGAAACATCAATGAGAATCATTGATCGACTGCCTCCTGCACGCCCCCTACTGGGGATCGAGCCCGCAACCTGAGCATGTGCCCTGACCAGGAATCGAACTGTGACCTCCTGGTTCATAGGTTTACGCTAACCCCTGAGCCACGCCAGCCAGGCAAGCATGCATCTCTTTTAATCTGACAATTCTAGGAAGGAGGTAATATCCTTATTATTGTTATTCCCATGTTGCAGGGGATAAAACTGAGACACAGAAGGGTTAAATGAGTCATGCAAGTGTGAACACCAGAGAGGAGCAGACTCTGCCCGGCTGGAGTGGCTCAGTGGTTGAGCATCGACCCAGGAACCAAGAGGTCACCAGTTCGATTCCCGGTCAGGACACATGCCCAGGTTGCAGGTTTGATCCCCAGTAGGGGGTATGTGGGAAGCAGCCAATGGATGATGTTTCTCTCTCATGGATGTTTCTATCTCTCTGTCCCTCTCCCTTCCTCTCTCTCTAAAAACCAATAAAAACGTATTTTTAAAATAAAGACAGAAAGAAGCAGACTCATTTACTTTTGAACTTATTCTCTTTCTATCATGCCCTCTCCCACCATCCCATCCTCCAGGAACACTGTTCCCATCTGAGACCCCAGCTACTCACCCATCGTGACTCCCAGCAACCCTCATCTCCACGGCATGCCCAATGAGTTCGGGGCCTCTGCAAAGCAGGCACCGAGATGGAATTAGAAGTGCATGGACTCACTGGAGGAAACCCCTGTGGAGGTTAAGGAGAGAGGGAGCAGGATTGAGTAGGCAGAGCCTTCAGACTGGGGTGCGGGCCTAACGCCTGGGAAAGGAGAAAGAGAAGGAAGAAGACTGGGCAGGAAGAGCCTCAGGCTACAGCAGAGTTCTGAGAAAGACCAGTCCCGCAGGGGCCCCAGAGTAGAGACTGTCCATTGGTGGAGTCCCAGCTTGGACAGGGATGGCTCAGGCTGCTAATCTTTAGGAGGTCATGGATCGGTCAGCATGGATCAGTCAGAAGGCAGAGTGAGCATCAGTTGATTTGGTACATTGGTTGTGAGCAGGGGAGCAGGGCCTCTTAAGAGCAGCCATTAGAACTATTATCGCATGGTTATCTTCCCCTCTGGACTGCAAGCTGCACAAGGGCAGGAATCAGCCCGTGCAGACAGCAGGTCTGGAATGGAGTGGATGCTCAACCATATTGGTGGTCTGACAAACTCCCCTGGCCAAGCCCCTCAGAGTTCACTGACTGCCATACATTTCCTGAGGCTGTTCCCTGCAGTGTATTTTAGCAACAAGGAGGGGGTGGGGGTGGGGATTAGCTCTTCTGATCTGTGTGACCTTAGGCAAGTCATCTCACCTCTGTGAGCTTTTGCTAACTCATCTGTAGAATAGGGACAATAACTACCCATTAGATACTATGTCTGTTTTAAAGACCAAGTGAGATATGCTATCACAGTACTTTATCATTATTACTAGAGGCCCGGTACATGAATTCGAATTCTTGCACGGGTGGAATCTGGCTGGCCCGCCCTGATGGGGGCTGAATGGGCCGGCAAGGGGGAGGGGCCACGGGAGGTCGGCCGGCCAGCCCCGCCCCCAATCCGGGTAGGGAGGGGGACAATCTGGGGCAGGGCCGGCCAGGGGGAGGGGCTGTGGGAGGTTGGGGGGCGGCCAACTGGGGCCTGATTGGGCTGGTTGGTTGGCTGCTGCAGTGCACATTATAGCAACTGGTCATTCCCATCATTCCGTCATTCAGGTCACTGGGCTTTTATATATATAGATGACATCAGCAGACTTATGTATAGACAGTTTACTTTTAGTGTTTGTGATGATTTAAATAAACTCTAGGGCCCTAGCACCTGAAGCATGAACACTATCTCAAAGTATATCATTACTTCATGGAAAAATCCTATTCAACATACACTGACACACCTGTCATAGAGAAGAAGAGTACTAAGCACTGACTATCTCATATCATTTATGGTGCGTTCAGTTACCTGTACCCCAAGACTGCTCTTGAAGCCAGGATCCATGCCTTTCTTGTCTGTATTGTTAGCACTTAGCAGGGGGCTTAGGCATCACAGGGACCAATACATGCACATTCCTGATCCCAAACTGGAGACACGGTCACGTGACCATGTACCACATGCATTAGGTGACTTAATCCTCCAACAGCCCCATGTGGATGATACTGTACCCATCTTCTGAATGGAGAAACTGAGGCCTACCGAGGTGAAGTGCAGCTGGCCTGAACTTGCGAACTTGCAGTTCCAGGCCTGGTTCGTCCTGGCTCCGCGCTGGGGTTTTTCCACTGGGACATGTGGCTTTCAGGACTGCCAAACAGGTCAATCCCAGGTGCAGTCTAAAATGCAGGACGATGCCCTCAATTCTCCCTGGAGACTCCAGCCTGGCCTCAGGGAAATGCTCTTGGAAACCAGCCTCTTCTGGCACATTCCAATTTAGACACATGAGTCTCCGGGGAGAAGCAGGGAAGGACCATGGGCATGTGAGCTGGAGGATTTTTACCTTGGAGTTAAGGAGACGTCAGCCTGACCTGGTTACAGAGCTGCTCCAGGTAGCTTCGGTAATTTGAATATCATTTTCCCTCCATGTCTTCACTGTTCAAACTTTTCACATGCAAGTACACTCAGGTGCAAGAGTCCATTCGTAACAACAGCACCACCCCTGGCTCTTACTATGTGCAGGTCTGGGGTTTACTGGTCTGGGGCCATCACATACATCCATGCTAGCCTTGCAATCTCACAACTGCCATGTACATGGACAGGTATTCCTGCCCCCATTTTCCAGATGGGGAAATTGAGGCTCCAGGAAATAAGGTAACCTGCCCAAGGTCACAGAGCTGGGAAGTGGCAGAGCTGAGACCAGGATCCAATATGATTGAGGTCTGCACGCGAGACAGGGAGAGAGGACACCAGCAGCCAGAACAGAGCTTGGTGTTCCACCGCCCACCCTGGAGGCAGCAGTTCCTTAAAGACATATGGGGACAGCCTTCGTCCTTGGCACCCTGCCTCCCATCACCAGCTTGTCCATCCTCCAAACCCAGACACAGCAATCTTAGAGCACACACAGCTCTGACGACACCACCCCTCTGCGTAAGACCTCCAAATGGCTTCCCATTTCCCACTGCCGACAGCCCAAGCTCCTTCAGTCAGCACTCAAGGCCTCCTGCAGTCTGGCCTCAAGTCCACTTCCTGCTCCCTTGTCCACCACTCCTGTCCACGCCCCTGAGGGGACTCTGCATTCCTCCCCCACAGGCAGTGTTCGGGCCACACCCTGCCTTTGCCTATGCTGTGTCTCCTCCTTGGAACGCTCTTTCCTTCCTTCCACGTCTCAGTCCAACAAACTCCTGCTCAGTTTTCAATATCCAATGGTGCCTGCCCATGGATGCCTTGGTTTCCAGAACCCCATGGCCTCACTTACATGGCGCCAGGGAGAGTAGAGGAAAACCGATTTGGCCAAGGGAATCTTATTCTCATGCCTTTAGACATCATCAGAGAAGGCAATTTCCTATCTTCTGTCTAGTTCAAAGAAATACGTTTCAACAACTATTTACAGAAGCTGGAAACCCTCACTCCACCCCTCTCCCCACACTTACTGTTCTATTGGCCTAGAAGAGGATACCCCATCTTTGTGAGAACTGCTTCTCCTCACTCCAACCTGGTGTGTCTAGAGGAAGACATCCCTGACTGTGGAGGGGCATCCTTGAGTCCAGCTGGGCCAGTAGAATCTATTGCTTCTGCCACAGTGATTGGTCAAGGAATTAGCACATGACCCAGGACTAGCCAATCAGAGAACTTCCCTGGGAAACAACCCTATTTCATGTGATTCTAGGTTTAGAGGCCCAGAGCTACCTATGATACTGGCTTGGATCCAGTGAGCATGACTAGCTTGAGGGAATGAATCAACATGCATGCAGACAAAAGGCTAGAGAAAAAGTTTGTTGTTGAATTAGTTTCTGGCTCCAATCCTCCCCTGATCTTTACGCAATTGCATTATAAGAGCCAATAAGGTATTTGGTAGGTTCAAGTTCAAAGTAGGATTTGGTCACTTATAACCATTCGGTTCTAATAAACATGGTTTAAAACTCCTTCTCCAATTGTATTATGTCATTATGTGGTCCATAAATATTTATTAAGAACCAGATATGAACCGGGCACTCTGCTAAGGGATGGGGAGTTGAGAGTGAGATAAAAATATGGTCCCTGCCCACACAGAGCTCACTGTCTAGAGCTGTGCTGTCCAATGCAATAGCTGCTAGCCACATGTGGCTATTTGATTTTAAAATAATTAAAATGAAGTAAAATCAAAAATTCAGTTCTTCGGTTTCACTTTCCACATTTCAAGTACCCAACAGCCATGTATGTCTCTGGTGGCTACCGAATTGGGCAGCACAGATACAGAACGTTGCCATCCGCACAGAATATTCTATTGGACCGCGATAGAATGGTTTAGAACACGGTGCTGTTCCTAAAACCAGCAGCAACAGCCTCATCTGGGGTTTTGTTGGAAATGCATAATCTCAAGTTCCATTACCTACTGAGTCGGAATCTGCACTCAACAAGATTATTGTGGCTTTGTTGAATGAAGATTTTAAATTGGAGGGGGGGTGGGGATGAATGCTAAAACACAGTTAAACAAAAGGCTGCAAGGAAAATAGAGAATTTTATCACTCACAAGTCCCACCGGGCGTACCAGCTGACTCAAGGGGCCAAGTGGGGGGGGGGGGGGCAAGGG
>NW_005361573.1:871646-896367 GCF_000412655.1 Myotis brandtii
GTGGGGGGGGGGGGTCAAGGCAGAGGACAAGGGGTCCATGCCTTTATTAGAGTCTGTGGGTTGAGTGCTTTGGGGTTCCCAGGCTAAGGCTGGATTTGGTCAATTCAAACCAAAAAGAGTGGGATTTCGGTAAGCTTCATGGCCCTGGGAGGCAGGGAGAATGAGCACCACAAGAACAGTTGGGGGAGTCCTGTCAGGAACTTACATTTCCTTGTGACTCTGCAGGCTGTTGGGCAGGGCACGTGCTAGTGGGAGGGGCTGCTATCAGTTAAAGGCCCCTGCAGGCCAGCTGACCACACAAATGGATGCTGAGGCAGCAATACTATGGAACCGTGTGGCAAAGATGCCCAGGGGACTCACGTGCACATTACAGTTTAAGAAACCCTGCCCTGACAGCCACTCCTAGTTGATCCCCCTCTGCCTAACTCTGTCACAACCACCCTCCCATGAGCATCAGAGAGGGTCCCAAAGTTGAGAGGGACATGCAGGCCGGTCTGGTGATTGGCTCACTGACCTCTCCCCAAGCCACAAAATAAAACTGGTGTCTGTCCTTGGAGCAGAGGCTCGAAGGAACCACGTCAGCTGAACAGACTCCCTTGCATTGCTCTTGCCAAGTCGATCAACAGGATTTGCGTTAATAAGGACGAGGTTGGGGGCTTGGCAGCAATCCCACCCCAGGGACAACTTTCCAACGATTTATTTCTTCAGGGTAAAGCCGCTGCGGAGAGTTGGAGTGATCAGGGGTTTGTGTTGCATTATGTTTTTATTTTTCCAGGAGGAGGAAGAAGGCCCTCCCTGTGTAGCATAGAGTCCTGTCTGTTCTCATGCTGTAAAGGATGTGCCCGCCCCTGCGTGGGCTTAGGCTGTCAAACCAACCCAGCCTGATGCAGAAGCCCAATGCGCTCTTTGAAAACACACACACGCGCACACACACACACACACACACACACACACGCATGCACGCACACACACGCACACGCACACACTTCAACTAATTGGTGGCACCCAACCATAACCAAGAAAAAAGGCAACAAACTCTCCATTTAAATTGCAGATTGTGACCTTTATGCTTGAACTCATTTCAAACATCCTGTTTATAGCTTTGGGGTTCTGGCAGTCAATAATCCTCCAAATTATTTTCCTCTGTTGGTTTTTTTTTGAATGGTTTTATTATGCATTGCATCCCCCCATTTCTGGGCCTCACCCCCAGCTCACGTCTCCTGAGAGGACAGGTAATTTGAAAAGGCCTGCGGCAGGACTTCACTTAAGAGTTGCCACTTTTTCTGTTCAGCGGGACCAGCTGTGGAAGCTGGTTTGCAATGCTTGGCCCCTCTACTCACAAGATAGAGGAAAGGAGGTTTAAAGAGGCTGGGGATGTATAGGATTGAAGGGGGGCAGGAAGAGAGACAAGGGCCTTTTCTCCAAGCTGTAAAACTCCTCTGCCCCAAATATCTTTAATGCATGGGTCTAGGCTAGTCAAGAGCTCGTAGATTCCAAAGGGAGATGTTAGTAGGTGTTACAAGGTACCTGGGTGAAACAGAGATGAAAAGATGCCTTCATGCGGGACTTCTCATGCTAAAGTGTATGGGGAACGAACTCTCTTTTGTGTGAGGTGGGGAGGCAGGTTTATTGTGCAGTTTCCCACATTTATTTCATCCAAATGCACCTATGTCCCTGGGTGGTCTCATGAAAAGTGGTCTGCAGCCCACTTGGGAGACGCTGCTTGTCGCCATGACTACTGCAACAGGTTTCTTATGAGCCAGCCTTGGGCATCCAGGACATCACTTCTGCCACATGCTATTGGTGGAGTGAGTCACTAAGGCCCGCCCAGATTCACAGGAGGAGAAACAGCCTCTGCCCTTCCATCTACCACCCAGCCCCAGGGGAGTTTCCCTCCATCAGAAAGAATGGAGAGAGCCCTGCTTCCCCACACCCCGCCAGGCCCAGGAGTTGGAGTGGACAGCGTTAGTCATTTCTGCGGTCCCACTCTCCTCTCCTCTTTCTTCTAGAAACAAACCCCTCTTTCCTGAGCAAACACAGATACTTAGAATTGGCCTGTTGTGGGTAATAGCGCGTTCGATTCCTGTCTGACGCTGATGCCCGAAGCACAAAAAGTGATTGATCACAGTGATAAGACTGATGAGTAATTCCAGCAAAAATAAATAACAAATAATAATAAGAATGAGTAAGTGTTGTGTGCTTACTGAGAGCCAGGCCCTGTGCTGAGCAGTCTCTATTCATCTACGCTGTCCTCACTACAATGGTAGGAAGTGGCAGCCAGGATTCATCCCATTTTACAGATGAGTCACTTGCTGATTCATTTGCTACGACCTGAGTCATCGGCTGCATGGCTAATGAGTAACTCAGAGATTCCTGGCCAGGTCTGTCTTCCTTCAGGAAACGCTCTACATAGGACTGGATGGATGAAGGAAAAAGCAGCCGGTATCCATGATGGCTACCATTTATTTATGGAATATACTCTGTATGCCAGGCTCCTGGGTTTCTACTTATTGAGTGCTTTCTGCACGCCGGGCTCTGTTCTAAGCACTGGACTGACTCATTTTAACCCTCACAGCAACCCCCTCATGTAGGAATTGTTATCAGGCGAGGAAACCAAGGCCCAGCACTGTTAACCTGTCCTGTGCCATGTAGCTTGTTGGTGACAGAGTCGGGATTTGAACCCAGGACTCCGAGTCCAGGGCCTGTGCGCTTACCCACACTGCTGCCTTTTCTCCATCGCGGATGGCAACAACAGCTTGGACCAAAAGGCCGGATCACAACTGGATTCAGCTCTTCCTGAACCTTCAAAAGCTGGGATGTCCTTCAGCAAATGTCCCTGCCTCCCACCTTGGTTTGGAGGTCACGTACCTTTTCAGCAACCCTTGACCTCCTTGGACCAGTCCCTGCATGCATCAAAGCATTCGGGCAGGAAGAGGAAAACTACAGCCGGGCCGGAAGCCCGGACTCAGGGGTCCTGCTTGCCAGGCCCGTCTGACCACCGCTCTGACACCGGAGGAGCCGAGACATTTTACTCAAGGATCTCGGAAAGCCCATCCCGCATTCCCCAAATTCTCCAGTGCCTGGGCTGTGAAGAATTTCCGTCTGAACTTGGCAGGCGGGAGGACTGTGGTCTGGCCGCTCCCTCTGGAAGGTACTGTGCAGCCCTGGCAGCCCAGAGTGAGTTTCCTCCCTGAACTCCCTGCTAAGAATAACCCACCAGCCACCTCCCACCCTCCTCGGAGGCCTCCTCTGCTCGCAGAGAAAGTAGACGGTGAGCCCCGAGCCCTGCCATTTGAACCTAGTTTGCGTAGTTCCAGGACATACTACACTCTCTGGCTTCCTCGGGGAAACCACCCATGCCCAGGGCATTCCTGGAGGTCGGAGCTGTTTCCCATCAGGACTGAGCAGACCCTCAGCCCCCCACCCGCCCCCCCCTCATGGGAGGAGCTGCCAGTGCCCTGCCAGAGTGATGTTGTCCCCAGGGAACACTGGGCAAGATCTGGAGACGTTCTTGGTTGTCACAACTGGGGGGGATGATTGCAGCATCGACAACCTACAATGCACAGGGACTCCCCCTCCACCCATCCCCACATGGGCACAGCGCCGCTGTGGAGAAACCCTGGTCCAAGTCAACCTCACAGCATGAGCTGGGCACAGCACATTCATTAGTGCCTTTCCATCTCATTCACTGCCCACGTGTCAACCTGGTACAGTGATCCTGGGAGGTATCTATGAGGAAAAAATTATTAATAAACATGGGGTGATGAAAAAGAGGTACTGGGCTAGTGCTCTCTGACAGAAATACAATGCCGGCCACAAATGCAATTTTTATTTTTGTTAATTCTCACCCAAGGATAATTTTCCAGTGGAAGGGAAGAAGGGGGGGGGGGGAGAGAAAAATCGATGTGAGAGAGACACATCAATTGGTTGCCTCCCACATGCGCCCTGACTGAGACGGGGGACTGAACCTGCAACCCAGGTACGTGCCCTTGACTGGAAGTTGAACCCACAATCCTGAGACACACCAGCCAGGGCCACATGCAATTTTAAACTTTCTCAAGCAGCCACGTGAAGAAAGGAAAAGGAAACAGGTGAGATACTCTTTTAAATATTTTATTTAACCCAACCTCTCAAAGATAGTATCATTTTAATATAAAAACAATATAAAATATTACTGAGATTTTAAAAAATACTTCCACTAAGTCTGCAACATCTGACCTGAATGTTATCTTGCAGACCATCTCCATGTGAATTTTCTATGTTTCCAGTGTTCACATGTAGACAAATGTGGCTCCTGGCTCTTGAGCTAGACAACACGAATGCTAGACTAAGACCTTGCCGCTCACAGATGCTTGGAGACGCACAAGTCAAGCCAAGAAAGAAAAAAGATGAGGAGAAACAGGAAGAATGGAGGAAGGGAAAGGAATCTTTCGGAACATCCAAGCAGGACTAACATCTCCTAAAAAGGTCTGCAGCGCTGTTCTCTGCCTCTGGCCACTGGCAGCCCGGAGACAGCATCTGGACCCTATCTCTTCTCCAGGTTCCCCCTGCTCCCAGCCACCAGCAGGAAGAGGCTTGGGGGGGGAGGGGTGATGCTGACCGCCTAGCCTAGGGTGCTTGTTCTCCGCCTGCTGCCTACAGTGGGGACCCAAGGCCCCCGGGGAGGGCCACAGCCCCCCTCATCAAATCAAAGAGACTGTTTGCATAAGCCTCATCCAAGGCTGGCTCTTGCAATGTTTTTAAATCACCTTTGGCTTAGGGAGGTGGACTGCCTGCTCGTTTCATCCAGCGAAGAGATAAAGCCCATTTCCACAGCTAATACAAGGGAGCATTCGGAGAGTGCTGACTCCATTAGGGACCAAAGTGGTTTCCGAGTGTCCTCAGCTGAAACCAGGTGACAATACGGCTCAGGGCCCGTGGGGTTGGCCCCGGGATCAGTGCTCGGATTCCCAAGGCTGACTGCGGAGGCAGAGCAGCCCTGTTAGACCATCCATGGAGTAACTAAGGGCCCACACATGGGGTCAGGCTCTCTGGGTCCAAGGCCCAGCTCTGCCACCTGCCATCTGACAATGGGCAAGCAATTTTATTCCTCTGATCCCTTCCTCAACCATAAGATGGATTGATCATTGCTATTCCCTCTGGATAATCTGCCCCCAGATGTCTCCTTGACTCTCTCACCTTTCTCGAGGTTTTGTTCAAATGCTATCTCCCGGAGACCTTTCCTCCCCACCTTGCTAGAAACTGCAACTCCACCCCTTGACTCTCCAACTCCTTTCCTGGCTTTTGTTTATTTTTTCCATAACATTTATTAAGAATATATCATGGATTTTTACATTTTGTTTATCTTCTCTCCCCAGTAGAATCTCAGCTCCAAGATCTGGGTTTTATCTGTTTTTTTTGTTATTGTTGTTGTTGTTTTCACTGCTGTATTCCCGGCACCTAGAATAATGCCTTGAATGAGTTGGATGCTCAATCAACATTTGTTGAAATACCTCAATTAAGTAAGTCCTAACAGTGCCTGGCACACAGTAGTTCATTATTCCTACTCAGACGTTGGTCACAAAGCAGATAAGTGCCACATGATTCCTACTTTCACTTTATTAGTTCACCTAAAATATTTATTGTGCATATACTGTGTACCAGGCAGTGTGTGAGGCTCTGCTAAGGTTGGGATGGGCAAAAGGGACTCATAGACCAACAGAGGAATTTAATAGCACTTCCCTCAGAAGTGGCTGGGGGATTGAATGAACTCATGCCTGGAAAATGCTTTGCACAATCCAGGAACAGTGTTTGCGTTAGTCAGCTTTTGCTATGATAAGGCTGTGTGACAAACACGCCCCCAAACATCACGAGCTCCAACGAAGTTATTTCTAAGTTGCATGTCTAATGGTTAGTTGGGTCAGAATTGGGATGCTCCATGTGTCTTCTCATTTGGGGCCCAGGGTAAAGGGTCAGCTCCTATCTGGGCATGCTGTTCTCTGGGGAAGCACAAGAAATGGCAGAAACTAGCCATGCCTGAAGGTCACTGTCTGATGCATCATCACTTCTGCCCACATTCCATTGGCCAAAGCAATCCACATGGTCAAGCTCCATGTCCATGGGGTGAGGAAATCCACTCTCCTCACTGACCACAGAGAGGAGAGTAAATATTTGCTGAGTGATAGTACAAAACATATAATTATCAAAAAGGTCTTTATTATTATGAGGGAGAAAAATGTTTCTTCCGTAAAACCCAATACAGGTGGTGGTCAGCAGTTATACATTATCCCAGCCACCTAGTCGGTGACGGAGGTGGAGGTTGGAAACCCACTGGCATTTGTATGAAGCAGAGAGAGTGAGCGTGAGTTTGAAATCGAAGGGGACGTGACTGGGCTCTCCTCCACACGGTCTCTCATGGTCTAGCAGACTAGCCTGGGCTGGTTCTCACAGCGTCTGGGCAAGATTCTAAAACGCAGCAGAAGCATCCTAGTCCTCTTGACCCATGAGCTTGGAACCGTCACAGTTACTTCTACCGGATTCTAGGGGCCAAAACAAGTGACAGGACCAGCCCAGATTCAAGGGCCTTAGGGAAACAGACTCCAATTTATTTATTGAATTATTGGGGTGACATGGTTAATAAAATCATATAGGTTTCAGATATACAATTCTATAATGCATCATCTGCCTATTGTATTGTGTGTTCACCACCCCAGGCAGACTCCACTTCTTAATGGGCGCAGCTGCAAGGCGCATTGGAAAAGGAGTGGACAGAGGGAAGGGGAGAGAATCGTGGCCATTTCTGCTTCTGTCTGTTATCTATAGCTCTGAAGTCAGGAGGTAGGAATGTCGTCCCCTTAGGCTCTGCCTGGGTAAGAGTCCCCAGCCAGCAAACATCCAAAAAAGGCCTTGCCTCTCTCTGAAGGTGTCCTTAGCCAGCCCCTCGGCTGCATTTGCATATTCTGATTGGTTCCCCTACTTATCATCTGTCCCAGCAGGAAGAGCCTTTCTTGTCACCAGCCCCCAGAGAATGATTAAAATCCCACACTATCGTCCAGACCTTAATATGAGGTTCCTGGAGGCAGAAACCTGACTTGCCCTAATTTTTCATAATTAATTCATCAAGATACCTAGTGTGGCTGCTGCTCCCTTCGGGGACTCTCTGGCTTTCCCCCAAGCCGCCCACTGAGTCCCTGCCCTCCTTGTCGCCTGGGGGAAGGGAGGCTATGTTTATGGAAGACCTACTGTGAGCCCAACCCCAAAGTGAGTTTTATGTGTGTGAATTCATTGCCTCTCTCTACAGCCCTGCCATGCAGATAGGATTCCCATGTTACAGATGAGCTGACTGAGGCCTAAGGACACCTGAGTTACATAGGGACCCATACCTGAGCAGATGCCAAAGAAAGTGTGGCTTGAAGCCAATGCAGGGTCCTTTCTCAGCGCAAGGCGGGCTGCCTCAGGTGATACGATGGCCACGGTTCTCTCTCCTACTGCCTGTCGCAGTGTCTGGACCCCTGCATTAGGCATTCCTTTCATCGGGTATTTCTTTTTCCATCACCTAGTATTAGTACCAGGCAAGGAGATTCTGTTAACATACAAATAATGTGGACCTACAATTAAAAACACGGGTTTCTGAACCTCCCTTCAGCCCTCTAACTGGCTCTTTAGGAACGAGGCCTAGGAATAAGCATGTTGCTGTTCTCCTTTCTGGATGATTTTGATATACAGCCCACTGACTGTGCGGAGAAAGACACCCACGCGGTTGTTGCTAAGTGACAGGACCACTCCGTATTTGTTGTGTCAATTATGGCTTTGTATTTGACAAAGAGAAGAGATCGCCACTGGGCACAGAGGAAAGTCTGGGGATTAGTCAACAGTGGGAGTCCCACTGTGAGTGGGGTTGTAGGACTGGACCCGGGTATCGGTACTGCTGGAGCCTTGTGCACCGAGCATGCGTGCCCTTGTAATCAGAAAATGTAATAAGGATCTTTTAATGCCAATATTCTTGAAAGAGAGAGAAGGCGTTAGCAGCTGGAGAATATTATGCTAAATGAAATAAGCCAGTCAGAGAAAGTCAAGTACTGTATGATTTTACTTATATGTGGCATCTAGTGAACAAAATAAACAAAACAGAAACAACTAATAGATACAGAGAACACACTGACAGCTGGCCAGAGGGAAGGGGGGAAGAAGGTTGGGGGGTTGAGGGCTGGGTATAAAAGGTGAAGGAATTAAGTAAAAAAAAACAACAAACCCAAAACTCATAGACACAGACAACAGTATGGTGATTACCAGAGGGAGGGGCGAAGGGGGAGGTAGGAAAAGGTAAAGGAGGAGAAATGGTGATGGAAGAAGACCTGACTTTGGGTGATGAACACATAATACAATATACAGATGATGTGTCATAGAATTGTACACTTGAACCCTACATAATTTTATTAACCAATGTCACCCCAATAAATTCAAGTTACAAAAAGACAAAGAACATCATACAGAAAACACCGATCCCATGAAGGAAATAACAAAAGCCCCGCTGTGCTGGACGCTGGGGCGGGGTTCCAGTCCCTGCTCCTGTGCCCCTTTCCCATGAGAGATCCAGTGAATACCGAGCGCTCCATGGAGCAGAGTTTGAAAGCAACTGGTCAAGCTCAACCCCATCATTTTACAAACAGGGGCAACTAATTGGCTCAGAGAGGCAGGAACTGCTTAAGGTCACACAGCTCATCATATCAGAGCTGGGACTAGAACCTGGGTCTTTTTGCCATCGGGACAGCACTCTTTCTGCTGTGTGACTCTCGAAGTTCCCAATAATTCTGTCACAATCACCTGCACAGTCATCATTCACTGAGCATCTTCTAAGTGTCCAGCAATGTGCATACATCATGTCCACTCCTCAAAACCACTGAAATAAGCCAGTCAGAGAAAGTCAAGTACCATATGATTTTACTTATATGTGGCATCTAGTGAACAAAATAAACAAAATAGAAACAACCCATAGATACAGAGAACACACTGACAGCTGGCCAGAGGGAAGGGGGGAAGAAGGTTGGGGGGTTGAGGGCTGGGTATAAAAGGTGAAGGAATTAAGTAAAAAAAAACAACAAACCCAAAACTCATAGACACAGACAACAGTATGGTGATTACCAGAGGGAGGGGCGAAGGGGGAGGTAGGAAAAGGTAAAGGAGGAGAAATGGTGATGGAAGAAGACCTGACTTTGGGTGATGAACACATAATACAATATACAGATGATGTGTCATAGAATTGTACACTTGAACCCTACATAATTTTATTAACCAATGTCACCCCAATAAATTCAATTTACAAAAAGACAAAGAACATCATACAGAAAACACCGATCCCATGAGGGAAATAACAAAAGCCCCGCTGGGCTGGACACTGGGGCGGGGTTCCAGTCCCTGCTCCTGCGCCCCTTTCCCATTAGAGATCCAGTGAATACTGAGAGCTCCATGGAGCAGAGTTTGAAAGCAACTGGTCAAGCTCAACCCCATCATTTTACAAACGGGGGCAACTAATTGGCTCAGAGAGGCAGGAACTGCTTAAAGTCACACAGCTCATCATATCAGAGCTGGGACTAGAACCTGGGTCTTTTTGCCATCGGGACAGCACTCTTTCTGCTGTGTGACTCTCGAAGTTCCCAATAATTCTGTCACAATCACCTGCACAGTCATCATTCACTGAGCATCTTCTAAGTGTCCAGCAATGTGCATACATCATGTCCACTCCTCAAAACCACCACCAGGAGGTAACTGAGCCTTAGAGAAGTGACAGGACACACCCAATGCCATACAGCTAAGAGGTAAAAGAGACAGGATGACTGAGGCCTAAGGACACCTGAGTTACATAGGGACCCATACCTGAGCAGATGCCAAAGAAAGTGTGGCTTGAAGCCAATGCAGGGTCCTCTCTCTGTGCAAGGCGGGCTGCCTCAGGTGATAGGATGACCACGGTTATCTCTCCTACTGCCTGTCACAGTGTCTGGACCCCTGCATTAGGCATTCCTTTCATCAGGTATTTCTTTTTCCATCACCGAGTATTAGTACCAGGCAAGGAGATTCTGTTAACATACAAATAATGTGGACCTACAATTAAAAACACGGGTTTCTGAACCTCCCTTCAGCCCTCTAACTGGCTCTTTAGGAACGAGGCCTAGGAATAAGCATGTTGCTGTTCTCCTTTCTGGATGATTTTGATATACAGCCCACTGACTGTGCGGAGAAAGACACCCACGCGGTTGTTGCTAAGTGACAGGACCACTCCGTATTTGTTGTGTCAATTATGGCTTTGTATTTGACAAAGAGAAGAGATCGCCACTGGGCACAGAGGAAAGTCTGGGGATTAGTCAACAGTGGGAGTCCCACTGTGAGTGGGGTTGTAGGACTGGACCCGGGTATCGGTACTGCTGGAGCCTTGTGCACCGAGCATGCGTGCCCTTGTAATCAGAAAATGTAATAAGGATCTTTTAATGCCAATATTCTTGAAAGAGAGAGAAGGCGTTAGCAGCTGGAGAATATTATGCTAAATGAAATAAGCCAGTCAGAGAAAGTCAAGTACTGTATGATTTTACTTATATGTGGCATCTAGTGAACAAAATAAACAAAACAGAAACAACTAATAGATACAGAGAACACACTGACAGCTGGCCAGAGGGAAGGGGGGAAGAAGGTTGGGGGGTTGAGGGCTGGGTATAAAAGGTGAAGGAATTAAGTAAAAAAAAACAACAAACCCAAAACTCATAGACACAGACAACAGTATGGTGATTACCAGAGGGAGGGGCGAAGGGGGAGGTAGGAAAAGGTAAAGGAGGAGAAATGGTGATGGAAGAAGAAAATTTGGCCTCAAAAGAAATTTCAATCGTTGTACTGTTGATATTTGGCTCTGTTGACGAATGAGTTTGCCGACCACTGGCTTAAACCGATCGACTCTATTGTGCAGTGACTGATGGGAAGCCAACTACCTATCTTGAAAAGCTGCATTTAAGTGTGGCCAGCACAGTGGAACATCTGCTTCTTTCAACTTTGAATCCCCAGCCCCTAGGACATTGCAGGCACTCAGCGATGGGTGAGTGAATATATGAGTGAGCGCGTGAATGAACAGATGAAGAGTAGCTTTCCTTCCCCTACTTTCTCCGTTTCCCAACTCAGTCATCTCTTGATGACCTCCATGTCCAAATGAAGCCACAGAAGATGGTGTATCTGGAACAAATTAGGACATAGTTTGGACCCTGTTAAGAGCTACTGAGGAAATAAGTGGATCCGGGCCAGGTACAAGCTGTCTATATCCAAAAATACTCCTCACCGCATCTCCAGGCTCCCTTGGGTTAGGGTGGACCCCACATGACTGACGTTGCTTTTGTTGTTGCTGCTGCTATTGTTTCCAATGAACTCTTCCTGGTATTGAGATGATTTTGGAAGCCTTGTTTATCAATACAGTTAACGGCGGCCATTGGTGTCCAGAATAAATAGTCAAGCTGGTTTTGGAAGTGGAACCACCAAAAACTTCAGCCAGAGAAAACAGCATGGGCAGTGTTGGGCCCTAATCATTGGCATTTCAGTGGTCACTATCCAACATGGGGCTGCTCCGGGTTTTTTTCCCCCTCACATTAAACCCACAGTAGGAGGGGGAGGGTGGATGCCTTGACCACATTCCAGCAGTAAATTAGGATTTCTCTGGGAGTTCATGCTGGAGGCTACTCATCAAAACCCCACTGGAATAAGACTTACAGTGTCCTTGTGGCAATCTGCCAATCCACAGACTCACTGTGACCGGAGACAACCAGAGGAAGGGGCTGAAACCTCAGTTTCTCCATCCGTGAGGCGAGGACCCTTGGTGAATTGCTAAGCCTTAGACCAGTGATGGCGAACCTATGACACGCGTGTCAGAGGTGACACGCGAACTCATTTTTTGGGTTGATTTTTCTTTGTTAAATGGCATTTAAATATATAAAATAAATATCAAAAATATAAGTCTTTGTTTTACTATGGTTGCAAATATCAAAAAATTTCTGTATGTGACACGGCACCAGAGTTAAGTTAGGGTTTTTCAAAATGCTGACACGCCGAGCGCAAAAGGTTTGCCATCACTGCCTTAGACAGTGATGTTGGGTAGGTGATGGAATAATCTGACAGTCGTGCCATGAGGTTTGACATTTGTGGTAGCGGTACAATTTGCTCATGAATCTTTTTCCTTTCTCCATCCTTACTATAGTTCACTGTGGGGGACATGTACCCTCCTACCCCAGTGCTATTGGGCTGAATCACGTGACTTGCTTTGGCTAATGGGATTTGATGAAGTAAATGTGGGCCAGTTCTGAGCTCAAGCCTGAAATGGCATCTGTGTTTTCACTCATTCATCTTGAAATTTGTTTCCTGCCTTTAGAAGGGCATATCCTGAGTGGCTCACTGGTCCCCAAATGAAAGACAAGGGGAGCAGGCTTAAGCCCAAACCTGCAGAGCCATCCCCAATGATCCATGGAACTATGAGAAAAATAAGTGCTCTTGTATATCGCACGAATTGTTGGCATCATTGCATCATTATTGCGGCAAAGGCTGACTCATATAGAAGCCTGATCACGAACAATAATACAAATAGCCAATAATAAACATATTGGGTATTTACTATATGGCAGGCTAATCGTGCCATCATAATGACCGCATAATACAGGAATCATTGTCCCCATTTTATAGATGAGAAAACTCAGGCTCTAGAAATTAGGGGACTGGCCCAAGGTCGCACAACCAGAAAGCTGCAGAGCTGGGATTTGAATGGCCCCAAAGGCTGGGCTGGCCCCATCTTCTCTGCCCACCCAATCGAACGGTCAACAATGAAGAGTCGTTCTTTCAGGGCACAAGAACAGGGTTCTGCCATCTGAGCACAGGTGTGAAGTAGGAGCCTTTTCAGGAATGCCCCTCTCAGAGACCCAGGGGAGCCCTCCCCAAACTGGAAACTCTGGAAGGCCTGGAGTGGTCCCAGGTGGATGCGCCCTGGTCACCTGGACAAGCCCACGAATTTCCCAAGGACAGAGACTGTCCCTTGCTCATTTTATAGCAATTCCCAGGCCAACATGCAGCATCACGTGGGGCTCTGGGTACACAATCTATTTGGAAATCATGCCTTTAACATTGTAGAGCACTTTTCATTTTATAAAGAGCTTGCCTGTGGGCTCCACGGTGGAGTCCTGGACCCCTACTTTTCAGCCCTGTGACTGTGGAAAGGTGCTCATCTGTCTGAGACCTGCCTGATCATATCGTTGGAGGATTCTAGAAAATCATCCATGAAAAGCAACTAGCGGAGCACCTGGCTCATAGTCGGCACTCAAGAAACGCAATGTATTCATAGGATTGTTGCTGTCATCGGTTCCCCTGGATTCTGAGATAATAGATGACGATGACTCCAGATTCTAGGAGTCAGGAAACCTTTTCTCTGCGGGTCAGAAAGTAAATATTGTAAGCTTTGTGGGTCAGATGGTGTCTGTTGCACAACTCAACTCTCTTGTAGAGTGAAAGCAGCCATAGACGATGTGTAATGATTAAGTGCGGCTGTGTGACAATAAACCTTTATTTATATAAATGGGCAGCGGCCCAGATTTGGACGATGGGCTGTAGTTTGCTGATGTCTGCTCTGGGAAATTAGAGGATACGAGAGATGGAACATCTACTACACCTATTCAGGGCTGCAGTTCTTCAACGTGGATCTCAGGCTGCAAAGGGAGACATAGGGCAGGGGAGGGAGCATTCTCACTTAAAAAAAAATTTATTGATTGATTTGAGAGAGAGGTGGGGGAGGGACGGTGAGAGAGAGAGAGAGAGAGAGAAAGAGACATCGGTATGTTGTTGCACTTATTCATGCATTCATTGGTTGATTCTTGTATGTGCCCTGACCGGGGACTGAACCTGCAACCTTGGCGTATTGGGACGATGCTCTAACCAACTGAGCTACCCGGCCAGGGCAGAGGGAGCATTCTTGACTTGCCAAGTGGAGGAAGTCATCAGAATGCATCAAAGCCTGGGCTCTGGATTAAGAGGCGTGTGGGTCCAGAGCCCAGCTCTATCACTTGCTGTGTGCGACTAAGGGCCAGGGCTCCCTCCTCCGTTCCACCTCCATCTCCCCATTTACAAAATGGCAACAATGACAACCCTCGTTTCACAGGCTCTGGAGACGATACAGCACATCGGGTGATTAGCTCCCTGGCCAGAATTTGTAGGAACGTCTTCAAAATGCTGAAGGGAGCATTACCTAGAGCCTGGGCAGCGGGAAGGGAAAAAATCGAAATGAAAAATGCTGACCTTCTATTAGCTTCCAGTACATGGGATTTCTCAGCAAGACCTTGTAAACCGCTTAACTTTCAGCGAGGCTGACACTCGGGGGATGATAAGCTCGGTGTTGCTCACAGCCAAGAAGCTTTTTCTAACAGGACACGGAGGGGCTCAGTGAGGCAACCACACACCTCTAATCTCACCCAAACAGGTGCAGGCAGAGAATGGGGTCGCGGCACCTCTGAACTCCAAGGTCCAACCTCCCCCAGGGGACTGGGCACCTGGGTCCCTACAGTGTGGCCTGAGATGCCGGAAGCCCCTCCGTGGGGACTGTGCGCCTGATGACCGGCAACGGAAGGAAATTCAGGGGGGAACACACAGGTTAACACCGGCCGGCAGGAGGATTAAAAAGGATTTAAGAGGGTAAAGAGGAAGGAATGCTGATGTATTGGATATTTCCATACTTGCTACGCCAGGTCCCCCTCCCCCGATTCCATGAAGCTTTTTAAAAATTCATGAGGCTTTTGTTTCTCTGGTTATTTATTTGGGTCCCCAGGCTACACTCATGAAAAAAAGCTTCCCATTGTGGGCGAGTCCAGAGGGTATGGTCTCATTTGTACAGTTCAGGCTAATAAATTCCACAATGTCAACGTGTTCAGGCACTAATGCCCCACGGCGATCGCAGGCCCTACCAAGGAGGGGTGTCCAGAGTAAGAGAGGAAATGGTCCTGCTTCACCCCTCTCGTCTTTGTTTCCTTCCTTTCTGTTTCTGAGGGGCTACCTGGTGCCAGGCACTGGAGACATCCAGATGAAAAGGCCACTACAAGGTCACAGCCAGGTGGGAGAATTCTAAGGCAATGTGACAGATGCTAGAACAAAGGCAGGGCAGGCATCCTCAGTCAGCATTCAGGAAGCACCTGCTGTATACTCACAGCCACGCTGGGGACCAAAAAAGGGTAGGCAGACGCTTCAGGACAAACCACTACGCCACACCGCCCCTCTACCCCGTGCCTTTCATGCCCCCATTTAAATTAGACCCATGAGTCACCCCTAAAAGAGCTGGTCTGAAAAAGGTAATAATTTTACCTAGGAAAAGGGTCAAACCACTACGCACACCGCCCCTCTACTCTGTGCCTCATGCCCCCATTTAAATTGGACCCATGAGCCACCCCCAAAAGAGCTGGTCTGAAAAAGGTAATAATTTTACCTAGAAAGTTAAAAAAAAACACCCAACAACTAGCAACTACCTAATGACCAACAATAGGGGCCGGTTATGTAAATAGGGTTACTTAGTGGCATATTATGCATGCAGCCATTAAGGTAATAGGATGGAGGTTGTGCAGCAACATGGAGAAATGCTTACAAAGTAACACTGGGAGTAGAAGGTGAAAACCCTGTATTTCACCAAATGAGAAAGAAATTTCCCAAGGACCTGGCTGTCCAGGAGAGCGGAACCTGGACGGGAGTGTCCTGGGGACTGGCTTAGCTCTCTCCACACTGGGTCTGGACACGGAGGACAGGGACTGTGATATATACAAGAATAGACAGAGGTCTATTTATGATCAGCTCCTAGTCCCACTGCCTGGTGGTGAGTACATAATAAACGTAAGAATAAAAAAGACGCCTATGCCACTCACCCCTGCACGCTGGGGGCAGAGCATCGCATCTTGCACACAGTGGCTGAGAGATCGGCATTGGAACATGGAGGGAGGGCTTGGGGGAGCAAGAAGAAAAGACGGGAGGCGAGAGAGGAGAAAAGGAAGAAATTGAGAGGAAGGAGGAAACAGAAAGAAAACAAGCAGGTGGAAAGGATGGGAAGGAGGGAGATGGACGATTCTGCCTCAGTCTAATTCACTTACATTTGTCCAAGAAAAACCGCCAGGATCCAGCCAGGAGCCTACAGCTTGCACAGCTAAACCCCTTAAAAAGCCATTGTCCTCAGGGGACCCGAAGCCAGAGCTCCCGGAAGCAGTAGCCTGCACACCCCTGGGACAGCCTGGGGCCCGAGGCAGGCTCATGAAATGAGCCAGGACGGGTAAGGGCTGGCCCCTCTCGGTCAGCACCCCATCTGTGACCAGTTATAGACGGTCGACTCCCAAATCAAACCTGGATCCACCTCTGGGGGCACTGACAGAAAGCGGGGATTTATTTTACTGAAGGTTTAGGGGAGCCAGAGGATGGAAACTGTAAAACATATCTGTGAACAAAGCTTCCTATCACTCCTTTTCCATGTCTCCATCTTCCCCAGATTCCCATCTCTTTTGGCAGCTGCCACGCCTCTCCTTCCTCCCTCCCTGCCGGCTTTCTCTGGTCAAGCTTATTTTCTCTGCACCTTGGTTCTCCAAACCCCCTCAACTTGCACCCCCCCCCCCAACCCCAGAGATCAATACCAAGCCCCAGCAATTAGCCACGCCCACCCCTGTCCAGCTTCTCGGAGCTGCCCCTAACATCTTCCCCGGGAGTCCCAAGTCCTTGAAACATTCTTTCCATCTCGCATCACACTGGAATGTGGTTAGTGACATAACTCTTTGGGTCTAAATTCCGACTTAATCTTTGCAAGCTGGGTGACCTCAACAAGTGACGCCATCCCTGGGGACCTGTTTTTGCCTCTATAAATTGAGGATAATATAAACACACGCTCACTAACATGGCGGTGTTAAATGAGATGATGCCAAACGCTGCTTGGTGGAGAGCGTGCAGTCACCGTGAGCCATCAGCGCTGTTACCTATCTGCTGGAAAACTCCGTGAGGTCCCTCAGGCGAGGACGATGGTTCCTATTTTGATCTGAACAAACCAAGGACCAAAGTGGCGAGTTGACTGGTCCGGGGCTGCACAGGACAAGCAGCCAGGCCGGAGGTCAAGTCCATTCCTGGAGCCCAGAGCCTTGGGATTTCAGCCCCAGCTCCTGAGGTCAAGGCCTCGGAAAGCAGGGACTGGGGAGCTGGGCCCCCATAGCTTGGACGCTAACTAAGCATTCCGCGAGGATGAGGTCCTCCCTCCTGGCTTCGGCTTTCAGAGCCTCAACATTAAATGACGGTGAGGCATGACATGGGACTGTGCGCCCCTGACAATTACACTGCTTCCAGGCATGGCTCCAGAGAGTCCATTCTGCTGTCCTCAGCAGAGTCTGGAGTGACCGGCTCTCGTCCCTCTGCTGGAGACACGACGTTCGGTGCCCTCGTGAGCCGTCTGTCACAGCGGCCACTCAGGGACTTCCTATGTCGTTTCTAGTTGGCCGTGTGGTGCCTCTCTTTGGAGCGTTGTCATCCCTCCGCTAAAGCACGGAACTGAGGTTGTCACCAGACACCCAGCGAGCTGCCAGGGTTCCGTCCCCTCTCCCTGCCATGGTCACACTTGGTATTTCACAGTGCAGTGCGGCGTTTAGGGAATTCTGGGTTAGACAGGTGTAGTTAGACAGGTGTGGGTACAAAGCCTGGATGTGCTACTTACTGACTCTGTGTAACAATCCGCATCTATTTTTATTTATTTATTTATTTTGGTTAACTCTCACCCAAGGATATATTTCCATTGATTTTTTAGGGAGAGTGGGAGAAAGAGGGAAAGACAGAGAGAAACATCGATGTGAGAGAAACACATCAATTGGTTGCCTCCTGCACACGACCTAACCAGGGCCCAGGCCAGGGAGGAGCCTGCAACCAAGGTACGTGCCCTTGACTAGAATCGAACCCAGGACCCTTTGGTCTGTAGGCCGGCTTGCTATCCACTGAGCCAAACTGGCTAGGGCACAATCCGTATCTATATTAAGCTACATAGGAATTCATGCTGACATCCCCAGCTCTAATCCATTACAGCATGGATCACCCAGCCTCCTTCCTCCTCTTGCTTATCTGTAAACTCCCACACGCACAGTGAGAAACCCGGCTCCCACCATGAGCCTTGCATTTACTTAATTCTTCAATTCTGATCCATGTGGGCGGCAGTATCAGAACTGGTAACCGGTATCCGATGGAAACAACTTCATCAACTAGAGGGCGGGGCTATATGAGTTGTTTTGCCTTTAGTCTTACAGACTCCACCCATTTCCAAAGCGACTTGGGTCAGCACCTGTCCCTGCCACCCCCTTCAGTGTGGTTGTTTCATACATTTGTGTTACAATTAGATTCCTCCTCACAGTCTTCCTTCCTTCCTGGGATCCCTGACCTCCTAAATGATTTTTTTTTAAATTGCATTCAGGAAAGATGAATTTTTAAATTTTTTTTTAAATTGCATTTGTGCAGAAAAGTTCTATGGGTTTTGACAAACGCATAATATCTTGTACCCATCGTGACAATATGATGCAGAACAATTTTATTGCCTTAAAAAATCCCCAATGATCCACCTATTCACTCCTCCACCCTCTCCCCACACCCCTAGGCATCCACTGCTCATTTTACTATCTTGCTTATCTGTAAACTCCCACTCGCACAGTGAGAAACCCGGCTCCCACCATGAGCCTTGCATTTACTTAATTCTTCAATTCTGATCCATGTGGATGGAGGTATCAGAACTGGTAACCGGTATCCAATGGAAACAACTTCATCAACTAGAGGACAGGGCTGGTATGCAGTTGTTTTTGCCTTTAGTCTGACAGACTCCACCCATTTCCAAAGCGACTTGGGTCAGCAGCTTGCTATCCACTGAGCCAAACTGGCTAGGGCACAATCCGTATCTATATTAAGCTACATAGGAATTCATGCTGACATCCCCAGCTCTAATCCATTACAGCATGGATCACCCAGCCTCCTTCCTCCTCTTGCTTATCTGTAAACTCCCACTCGCACAGTGAGAAACCCGGCTCCCACCATGAGCCTTGCATTTACTTAATTCTTCAATTCTGATCCATGTGGATGGAGGTATCAGAACTGGTAACCGGTATCCAATGGAAACAACTTCATCAACTAGAGGACAGGGCTGGTATGCAGTTGTTTTTGCCTTTAGTCTGACAGACTCCACCCATTTCCAAAGCGACTTGGGTCAGCACCTGTCCCTGCCACCCCCTTCAGTGTGGTCGTTTCATACATTTGTGTTACAATTAGATTCCTCCTCACAGTTTTCCTTCCTTCCTGGGATCCCTGACCTCCTAAATGATTTTTTTTTAAATTGCATTCAGGAAAGATGAATTTTTAAATTTTTTTTTAAATTGCATTTGTGCAGAAAAGTTCTATGGGTTTTGACAAACGCATAATATCTTGTACCCATCGTGACAATATGATGCAGAACAATTTTATTGCCTTAAAAAATCCCCAATGATCCACCTATTCACTCCTCCACCCTCTCCCCACACCCCTAGGCATCCACTGCTCATTTTACTATCGCTATCTGTTTGCCTTTCCCAGAATGGGCAACCATGTTTTTAAGTGCGCATTCTTAGTATTGTGGAGGGTGTGAAGAAATTGGCATTCTAAATACTGCATGCTGAAGTCTGCCCAAGTTCCTTTTAAAAATGTGAAAAATATTGCCTATCTTTTACCTTTTGATCCAGAAAATTCTGCTCCTAAAAGTTCACCAAAAGGAAATTTAAATGAGTGCAAAGATTTGCCGGGAGGAAGTTTATGGCAGCATTTTTTATCATACTGAAATAATCCATCCATCCAATATACACACAGAGATTTGCTTCTAAATACTGCACGCTGAAGTCTGCCCAAGTTCCTTTTAAAAAAAGTGAAAAATGTTGCCTATCTTTTATCTTTTGATCCAGAAAATTCTGCTCCTAAAAGTTCATCAAAAGGAAATTTAAATGAGTGCAAAGATTTGCCAGGAGGAAGTTTATGGCAGCATTTTTTATCATACTGAAATAATCCATCCATCCAATATACACACAGAGATTTGTCATCTCCTTGTTGCATTATGTAATGATCACAATTACACATGTGAATACATTTATGAAAGACACAGTCTCTACCTACTTGGATGTATTTTCTATTGATGCCTCCGGGAAAGAATTGGGACAGAAGTCCCTGGAAAGGGGATGAGAACAGCATTTACTGAGGGTCCACTAAGCGTCAAGTCGTTCTATGAAAATGTTACCCTGTCACATCCTTTCAACTCTGCATGAAGGGTAACTTCATGCCCGTTTTTCAGGCGAGGGGACTCAGAGGCAGTGACATTGTGTGCCCTGCCTGAGTCTACACAGCTGGTAAATGGCAGAGCTGGCCTGTGGAGGGGAAGGAGTGGGCTGCCCACGGCTTCGGGACTGGGCTTACCTGTGTTAGTGCCTCGATCTCGCAGCCGTCTCCTAAGGAAGGAACTGCTACCAATCCCATCTGACAGGTGAAGAAACTTGAGTTTCAGAGCAGAACGCCCCTTCTGAGGTCAGCGATTCCATCTTCATGCGAGCTTGTCAAGGTCAACTGGATTTCACGGCAGCATGGCCCCAGTGAAAGCAGACAACGGACTTGGGGCCTCGCGGGCTTGCCCAGTGCCCCGAATTCCTTCATTACGCTCTCCTTGGAGTCAAGGCAGGCTGACTCCGGTGAAAATGCACGTCGTACCTGGAAGGGATAACAGAGAAAGCCAGTATCAGCTTGGAACAAAGCCAGGCCACACTCTGTCCAAATTCTACTCTCAATCTCTTCCGGTTTCTTTCTAGTAAGTTAAAAATGTGTGTTTGTTTGTTTGTTTATTTATTTATTTATTGCAAATAAATCACGTTCATTGTAGAAATTTTGGAGATGCAGTGAGGCAAAGAAAACAAAAAACAAAAAAGCAAAACCCTAACCGGTTTGGCTCAGTGGATAGAGCGTCGGCCTGCGGATTGAAAGGTCCCAGGTTCGATTCCAGTCAAGGGCATGTACCTTGGTTGCGGGCACATCCCCAGTAGGATGTGTGCAGGAGGCAGCTGATCGATGTTTCTCTCTCATTGATGTTTCTAACTCTCTATCCCTCTCCCTTCCTCTCTGTAAAAAATCAATAAAATATATTTTTTAAAAAAAAGGAAAAAAGAAGAAAGAAAATAATTGCCCGAAATCTCCCTGAGGCAACCATTTCTTCCCATTACATCTAGTAGTGGTACAGTAATAGTCCCCCCCTTAGTTGAGGGGGCTATGTTCCAAGACCCCTAGTGGATGCCTGGAACCGTGGATAGTACTGAACACTATATATTCTGTTTATGATAGAGTTTACAGCTTCTCTTTGGCCATAACTTATATCCGAGTTGCCAGCATCACTACTCTAGGGCTTTGGGGCCATTATTAAGTACAATAGGGGTGACTTGAACACAGGCACTGTGATGCCGAGACAGTCAATCTGATAACCAAGATGGCTACTAAGAGACTAACAGGTGAGTAGTATACACAGCATGGAGGCACTGGACAAAGGGATGGTTTGTGTCCCGAACAGGATGGAGCAAAACATGCTACTCAGAACAGCATGCCATTTAAAATTTATGAATTGTTTATTTCTGGAATTTTCCATAAATGTTTTGGGATCGAGGTTGACTCTGGATAACTGAAACCGTGGAAAGCAAAACCATGGTAAGGTGGAACCACTGTCCTCAAGTGTTGCTCTGGGAAACGATACTTGCCTCCCTCTCCACCCAACTACCTAGAAGCTGACTCTACCCTCAGGCTGGTGGGGAGGAAGGAGCATGGGATCCAGAAATGGCCAATCAGAGCATCTGGTCCTGGTCACAGTGATTGGCTCATGGAAGGGAGCACAGCCAAGCCCAGCCAATTAGAGCTCTGCCCAGAACTTTCCCTGGAATCACTGGGACAGAGGCCTTCTTTTCCTTGTTTTAAGCTACAAAGAGGCTGGAGCAGAGAGTGGCCATCCTTGCCCCAGTCTGTGGAGAGCTTGCCTGAGAATGAAGCCAACTCCACAGAGGAAAGGAGAGCTGAGGCATGTGGAGAAATAAATTTCTGACAGTTTCTGAGCACCTGGATCCAACTATACCTGAAGCCAGCCCTTGAACACCTTTCAGTTATTGAACAGAACCATGTATAATTGCTAGTATTTGACAGTTTTTGACCTAAAACAATGACAACTTCATATCATCCAACTTAATAGCTGAGACAACATATTCCTTTCCCTACTCCAAAAAGTTTAAGTTTCTGACTCATATACCCATCACCCAAAGAAAATCAACATTCACATTTCTGTGTCTCCTCTTCTACTTATTTTTCTGTGTGTATATGTTTGTATAATATAAACATAACAAATTTATGACGTTTTAATTTAAATTATCTGTGTAATTAGTTGTCTAATTTCTGCCTTTCTCTTTGGATGGAAAGTTTCAGGAGAACAATGTTTTACTCCAGCCAAACTGTGTCCGGACCATCGCAGGCTCTCAATAAATGTTTGTTGACTATATCAATATGTGCATACATTAAAAGGGAGAATCCAGTGTGAAAGAATGATTTAGGGAAAAGTCAATCTGCAGCCAGGCATACAGCTACTCTATAAAGATGAGATATACTGTCCCATTAGAGGAGGGCCCAGGTGCATAGCAAACAATGTAAGCACCTACATTAAAGTATAAACGGGAAGCTAGTGGAACCAGGCAGGTTAGATAGAACACTGCCTTGCTAATAAAAATATGTTGTTCAACTCATCAGCCTTTTAGAAATGTGGCCATGGAGCTGGGGTGGGGCGAGCACAGAAAAGAAATCCAACAGCAAGATTCATGGTTTGAAACCCATAGAAAGAGGTTCAGCAGAGGGTATTTTATGAATTTTCTGAGTGCTCAGAGCTCAGACTGCAGGCCTGTGACTCATGACTGCTTCCTCAAGGTGGTATTTGGCAAAATGCAGGGCCAGAAAGGAAAGGCAATCAATGAAGCAATCCATTGAGCTACTACCATTATTAGCTCAGACTGCAGGCCTGTGGCTCATGACTGCTTCCTCAAGGTGGTATATGGCAAAATGCAGGGGCAGAAAGGAAAGGCAATCAATCCCCGGTGAGGTTGAAGCGGACCCGGTGAGGTTGAAACGGCCCCGGTGAGGCTGGGACGTCATAGACTCAACAGAAAATGTCTGTTGTTGTTTCTCCTGCTGCTGTTATTATAACCATCATCAATATTCACAACAACAGTAAGAGGGGCCGGTGGGTATTGCTAGGCAAGGCACTCAGAAGTTCTGGTGCATTGTCTCATTATCTCTTACAACACCCAATGAGACAGGTACTATTAGGTACCCATTTTACAGATGAGAAAGCTGAGGCTCAGAGTGGTAAAGCCGCTTGCCCACGGGCACATAGCTGGTAAGTAGCAGAGCTAGGACTAGGACCCTTCCAACTCTTGATGATCTAATCGACACTCCCCCCCGCCCCACCTCGTTGTTCAAGTGAGGACAATGAGGTTCAGCCACCACAGTTCTGAAGTGGAGAAGATGCCAAGTAGCTGTTAGGACCTTTACACGGTTACAAGTAAATGTTGACCTTCTGGCTTTTCATAAACGATCTTAGGCAGAAGATAGGGAGGGGCCTGATGCAGCAGGACTCCGGTGGGATCCATCAGAAGATACTTGCTGACATTTGCATCACATGATGGTCCTAATTGGGAGGGCAGCTGGGGGCAGTCCACTGCAGAGAAATTCCACTTGGGCCCACATGAGGACGCTCAACACCACACAGTCTGTGGTGGCAGCACACTGGGGCCCTCTAGTGTCTGCCCCTAAATAAATTTGAGTAAACCATGATGGACACACCAGGGAGAACCTAGATATACAGTAGGCATGACAACACATGTGGATCTTAAAATCACAGTGCAGGAAGAAAACAATAAACAGGATAAAACCCACAGCACAGTGCCATTTAGGTAAATGGAAAACGCATGCACACCAAGCATGTTTTACAGGAATAAATACAAATAAAAAGACATCAAACAGATTAGACTGGCTGCCTGTGTGGTGTGTATCGGGTGGGGGAGGGGATGAGAGTGGGGCATGAGGATCAATGGGAATGAATGAATGAATGAACATGGGTGACACTTACAGACAGTAGTGTGAATGTGCCATATGCTACAAACCTCAGCACCCCAGCTTCCAAAAAATAAACACAACCCAAAACAAAAAACACTCTGTTAGGCTCTTGAGCAAAATAACATCCTGGCAGAAGAAATCCAGTATTTTTTTTTTCAACACCTACTGTGTATCAGGCACTGTGCTCTGGGTGTTACATCATCTGCTCTTCAATGGATGTGGCCGGGAAGTGTTGTTTGTTTCACAGATGGGTCAAGTAGAGCAGAGAGGTGAGGCAACCCCTGCCGGGCTGGTGGCTAGAGGATTGTGGTTATCGCCTGGGTTGTTCCAAACCAAAGCTTCCAGACGGCGCCAGGGAGTCCACACTCGCAGCAGGTCTATTTTCTGGGAAGGAGTAGAAAGACATCCTTAGATGATAGTAAGAAAAATTGTGGCAATTCTATAGAATGGCCCCATTCTTGTAAAATATGTGTGTCGTGTGACTGCAGAGAAAACAGGCTGGAAGGATCTGTGTCCAGGTGCTCGCAAAGGTTTCCTGGGAGCGGGGGGGGGGGGG
>NW_005361573.1:896537-912988 GCF_000412655.1 Myotis brandtii
GGGGCGGCGGGGGCTGGGGGTGGGGGTGGGGGGGGGGGGGGGGGGGGGGTCTGATCCGCAGGGGGGCTCAATGACATTCACATACATGAGTCTCTGCATGGTGAAGTGCGGCTTTCTGTATACCTTCGTGTATCATCTGCACGCTTTAGAAGGCCACAGATGGCTTATGTGATCAAAACAGAACAATCAAGCATTTTCTGCTTGGAAGGAAAATGTGTGTTTACCAAGAATGAGCAGAGGGATTCTGAGGCCAGCCCTGTCTGAGGTTCCCGTCTCTGGGGCAATGACTGCATGTCTATTTTCAGCGCCCACTCAGCAGGGTTCAGGGCAGAGGGCTGCAGAGGGAAAAGGCGGCTGCGGGAAAGAGGGCTCGTGGTTAGCAGTGGGGCCGTGGAACCTGACTCCAGACTAGCATGTCTTGCTGGTTAAGTTCTTTGACCTCGCTGAGCCTTTGTTCTGCATCTGTAAAATGGGCACAATACCAGCCATGGTGTCAGGGTCCAATGAGAGCATGCATGGGAGGAGTTCAGCGTTAATCTTAGCACAATGAGCAATAATCTTGCTATTGTGGGTGAGGTCCCCTCAGCTGGCTGGAATAGCAGGGACTAGGGCTCTTGTTTTCAACTTTCTACTTTGAAGAAATCAGAGCCTGATTCCCAGCCTCCTCCAGAAATTTTAAAATCATATATGAGGCATGCATTATATTTCTAGTGGGCAGTGCTGCGCCAACCACTGCACCGCTTTGCTGCCAGCATTGGGAGGGAACTGTTACACTTGCCTCTCCCACGTGTCCTTCTGATGTTGCTGCACTTGAACTTGCACAAGCTGACGAGCAAACTCCCTGTCCCTTACTCCTTAGTGAGTGTGTGTGAGTGTGTTATGTGTGTGCCAACATGTACGCACACACACAAATGCAGGCACATGTCCTTTGCAAAGATATTTCCTTCTGGGCTCCCTCTTCACCGCTTTCAGCATCACACTGGTTCCCTGAGGTTGGGAAAAAGGCAGAGGGGTGGCCATGCAAACACAGAATCATGGCCCTCCACTCAGCCTCCTGCCAGCCACTGCCGCTGAGCCCTGCAGTTCCAGGTTCTGGCCCCTGGCAAGGTTACTGAAGCTGAGCTAGGCTGTCCTCCCTCTCCCAGGGAAAATAAAAATATTCTAATTAAAGCTGGGAAGGCCCTGGGAACAATAGTGCTGGCGCCGGGCTGATGGATGTAATTTAATTTGGAGCATGACGAGCAGGACTCAGGGCTCTGTCTGTTAGCAAGCCGTTTGGAGGGCAAAAATAATCCGAAAATGGATTTAACGAACGCCCACGCCGGGGTGGAAGTGGGGGCTGGAATGAGTTCTGTTCCATCTGCAGGCAGCCAACAGGGGAGGTCATGGGTTTGGGGGGCCCAGGTATCGCTGGCTCCTCCAAACCTCAGTTTCCATGTCTGGGCACAGCGGGTCACTTGGGTACCCGCCTTCTGGGTCCTCATGAAGACTGAATGAGGCAACGCAGGCAAAGTGCTTGGCTCAGGGCCTGGCCCAGAGTGGGCCCAGAGTAAATGGGGGCTGTTCTCTTTTATCCCCCTCCCCCGATGGTGAGTGACACTGAACACGCCCGATTCTCGTGTTCTCAGTGGATGTAACCAATATGGGGAGGACAAGGTGACACACACCCTTCAGACAGATCCCTGGTTCTTGGGGGGCAGTGAGGAGAGGAGCGGGAGAAGCTAAGATAAGGGTTCCTGTGATGACCTGCGGTCATAGCTAAAAATAATCAAGGCAATTAAGTGGGACAAGTATTATGATACTAACAGCTGGCTACCGACATCTCAGGGTGGGAAATGGAAGGGAAAATACTCGGGCCTGATATCAGATCTCCTAAGGCAGTGGTCGGCAAACTGGGCTTGTGAGCCACATGCGGCTCTTTGGCCCCTTGAGTGTGGCCATGAAGTTTCAATCGCACTGTACGTGCGCGCCCGCACGTGGTATTTTGTGGAAGAGCCACACTCAAGGGGCTGCAGTTTGCTGACCACTGTCCTAAGGGTTTTAGAGAGAAGTCCGAAGTGGCTCTGTATTAGACAACAAGAATAATAGTTTTCCAGGGTGAAGGGCAAGAAAGGAAGATTAGAAGAGCCTGAAAAAAGGAAAGGAAGAAAAAACACCAGCCAGATGGAGAGAGGCGGGGGCTGAGTGAGCGAAAGGCGAGTTGAAGCACGTCATCGCCACCACCAACACCGGAGTGTGGATCGAAGGACATTTTAAAAACCGCAACGCCTAAGAGGGGAAGGGATTAGGAGGCTGGGTGGGAAAGGTGAAGGGATTAAGATCTGTAAATTGGTAGTTATCAAATAGTCACGGGGATATAAAGTACAGCATAAGGAACGGAGTCAAGACTATTGCAATAAATATGCATGGTGCAGGCGGGTACTGGAAATATCGAGGGGATCACTCTGTAAAGTATATGATTGTCTACCCACTATGCTGTACACCTGGAACGAATACAAAATAATACTGAATACCAAAAAAAGAGTCAGTAAGTATTCACAGAAAGCCAAGCATGCAAGATGAACTTAATTGCCCTTTTGAAAGATAGGGTTATTGGCCTAGAATATAATGTGGCTGCCCAGTACCCACTCTTCTTCCTCTATATAGGAATTTAAAAACGGACCCACATCAGGTAATGCAATTATTCCACATACAGCCACAAACACATGCACGCCTCCTCAATAAGAAAAAGGCAAATAAGGCAACCTATTTATCTGGAATTCTCACTTTCAGGAATTAGAGTAATATTTTTAGAAAGCTGTTAAGAACGTCAGGTAGGGGGAGTGCGAGGAATTTGGGGGCTAATCTGTTCTCAGATTAGAACAGCTCACCTCTCACCAGTGGGAAGACTCCAGCCCAGAGTGTCTAGGAAAACACTATCATGGGGCCCTTGGAACTCGCTGGCTGAATGAGGAATTTGACGGAGCACGCAAATTCCTACTTGCCCACGTGTCCTGACATGCCTGAGGCCCCAAATCAAGCAAGTGTCTATGGGTACGTACAGAGTAAAGAATATAGGCTTTGGAGTGAAGTAGGACCAGGTTGCAATCCTGGATCCTTGCTTCTTGCTGGTCACACAACTTCAGTGAGGGCTTTACCAATAGGAGCCTCAGTTTCCTCCGCTGTGAAATGGGTAAATCTGCTTCATAATGTCCTTCTGAGGAGTAAATGAGCCAACGAATGTCACATGCTTAGAACAGTGCTCAATACACGGTAAAGGCTCCATAAATTGTAACTATAATTATTTTCTTTCTTTCTGAGAAGTGAGGAAACTGAGACTTGGGGAGGAAGATGTGTCCAGGACAACACAGCAGTTCACCAACTTTCATGAAGCAAAAACATCTGAGAGAAAGAAAGGACCAGGCCAGTGTCGTTTAACAGCAATATAATGATGGTCACGTATAAAACTTTAGATTTCCTTGTAGCCACATATTTTTAAAAGAATAAAGAAAAAGAAATGGGTATGATTACTTTTAATAATACATTTTACTTATTGTTGTATAAATATATATCCAACTGTTGTTATTTCCTAATATCTAAAATATTATTTCAGCACGCAATCAGCATGAAAAGCATTCATGACATATTTTCCATTTCTTTAATCATACTGAGTTTTCGACATCTGGTGTGTCCTTTCACGCTCGTGGCCCATCTCAATTTGGACCTGCTGTGTTTAAATGGCTCAGTAGCCACATGTGGCTGCCACAGTGGACAGAGCAGTGGCAGACTGCCTGCATCGCATGTAGTCCTCCCAGGAGCCCTGGGAAGTATTAATATTCCTGATTTGTAGATGAGGAAATGGTCCCTGCAAGGTTAAGTGACTTGCCCAAGGACACACAGTTAGAAAGAGCAGAGCCATTTGGTCTGCTCTGATATAGCCCCCCTGGAACCCTGGTCCTTCCACCCCATGCCCGTCTCAGGGTTGTCTACCCCCCACACCACCGATTTACCACCATGATTTATGGCCTTCCTGCCAGGCGGCCCTGGAGACGTAATTAATTTGTTTCTGCCAGCGGAGGCCTGCCTGGCACCCTCAGCAACCTGCACCGCCTCTGCTTCCAGCCCAGACAATCGATCGATTCCCAGCTCATCAATGGTGCCAAGGAATAACCTACGGCTGCGGTTAGATTCGCTTAATCAGGCACTTGCTCAGAGCAGCCCCTCTGACAATTTTATTGGGCCGGAAGCATCATATTTCAGTGTCTGTTTTCACCCCGGATTCTTGGTCCTAGACCAGCCAGGGTGATGTTGGATCTGCTGCTCTATGTATTACAGCAGGGCCCGTGCTCCTTGCCAGTGAGAGGAAACCCACTGGCTGGAGTGTAACTGATTGTGTGACTGGAAGGGGTCACTGTCAACCAACCAGCATATATTGAGCTCCATCCGTGAGCTCAGCGCTCAGTGGGATAATGTTATTGACAATAATGCCAGTAAATATCACAACAACAGTAGCTAACAATCATTTAGCCCTTACTCTGTTCCACGTACTGTTCTAGCAGGTTGCACATATATGAACAATACTGCAGGGCAGATGCTACTATTATTTCCATTTTACAGGTGAAGGGACTTTCCCAAGGGCACGCACTGGAGAGAAATAAATTTGGGATCGAATCCCAAGCAGTCTGACTGCCCTCAAGAGCTCACTGCCTGTTAAAGAGGCAAGATACGAACTTTCCCAAGGGCACGCACTGGAGAGAAATAAGTTTGGGATCTAATCCCAAGCAGTCTGACTGCCTCAAGAGCTCACTGCCTGTTAAAGAGGCAAGATACGTACTTAAGAAAAATGTGATGAGCCCTAGCCAGTTTGGCTCAGTGGATGGAGTGTCGGCCTTCGGACTGAAGGGTCCCGGGCTCGATTCCGGTCAAGGGCACATGCCAGGGTTGTGGGTTCGATCCCCAGTGGGGGGCATGCAGGAGGCAGCCGATCAGTGATTCTCTCTCATCACTGATGTTCCTCTCTCTCTCTCCCTCTCTCTCTCTCTCTCTCTCTCTCTCTCTCTCTTCCTTCCTCTCTGAAATCAATAAAAAAGTATATTAAAAAAAGAAAAATGTGATGAATAATATAAGGCAATAAGAGCTACTGTTTGTGGACTCACAATGATAGTAACATAACAGCAAATACTTGTTGGGAAACTTATGCTGCACCAAGCCCTGCTCTAACAACTTCACATATCCTGTCTCATTAAATCTCTAAAAGTCCCTGGAAGTAGGTAATGTGACAGTGACATTTTACAGATGAGGAAACTGAGGCTCGGAGAGGCTAAATGGCTTGGCCAAGGTCATGACATTGTAATCCCTGCGAATGGATGAGTGAGCCTGTTGTGACGTTTACCTGTATATTTCATTTATTGCTTATTCCCTGCCTTTTCCACACCTAATATGAGGATTTTTTTAAAAAAGTCCCTGCCAAAGTGTGCTGGTGACTGCAATTTACCTTGACATGTATCAGAAAAATAAAAGGGTGGGTTGATCCGTGATAAAGCAAGAAAAATAAAATGTTAGAGGTGGAATCTTTACGTCAGATAAAATTCTTTCGAATTTGCGGTAGGTTTGAAACTTTTCATAATAAAATGCTGGGGAGGAAATCTCCCCAGGGATGATTCTTTTTTGATGCGAATGGTCCCTGTCTGCTTCCTGTATAAGTCACAGTGACACCCAAAGCAAGAGAGAGGCCAGGCAGGAGAAGACAAGAGCCTGGAGTGCTTCCCTTCCCAGGGTCCCCTCTCTGGGGCATTTCAGTCCCCAGTTTGCATTTTCTTTTTGGTGGGGAGTTGTCAGAGAGCACCTAGCCAGCAAGGTCCTCAGGAATGCTGGTTTTGATAGCAAGAGAGTGGGAGCAAGGCTGCCGGTACCTGAGGGAGAGACAGAGATAGATGTCACTAGACGTGAGATGTACCTCGCAGTCACCAGATGTGACTTCACTGTGGGGCCCATGATAGTTCCCCGTGCTTTGGAAATCACTCCCATTTATCACCCTTTATGCTTCTGATTCATCTTGCAGGCAAGACAAGTCGTTTTATGCTGAAGCAAGGAGGATTCCCTTTATGGCCCTTCTCAATCAATGGGCTGTTTATTCTCTCTCCCCAAAGGCCTCTGTCAGACTGCGCTGGATCTATCCAGTTTCATCCTAAAAGTGCCTCCCAACAGCAGACAAAGCCACAAGCCTCACTGGTAATTCACCGGGGCCCAGAGAAAGGACCACACCACAGTCAAAACAACAGGGGGTCGTGGTTAACAAGGTACCTTTTCACTGGAGGCACCAGGAAATGAGAAGAGGATGCCGGGCATCGGTCAAGGGCTGAAGGGTGGAGAACCAGCAACTATCCTGAAGTTTGTTTGTTTCCCTTTTTATGATATAAAAATTAACTTGACTTTTTTAAAAAATAAATTTTATTGATTTTTTACAGAGAGGAAGGGAGAGGGATAGAGAGCCAAAAACATCGACGAGAGAGAAACATCGATTAGCTGCCTCCTGCACACCTCCCACTGGGGATGTGCCCGCAACCAAGGTACATGCCCTTGGCTGGAATCGAACCTGGGACCCTTCAGTCCGCAGGCCAATGCTCCATCCACCTAGCCAAACCGGTTAGGGCTAACTTGACTTCTTGGTGGCAGTTCAATGCCCAACACACCGAACTCTCTTTAGCATAGAACCTGACCCATAGTAATTGTGAGCTAAATTATTGTTATAAGACATTAGATGTGAGCATTGTTTGGTTGTTGTTGTTTTTTTTCCCACAGCAAAAGCTGAAACTGTGTGATGTATATATCATTTAACCCTTACAATGACTTTCCAAAGTAAGTGTGATGGATACTGTTATCTGTCTCCCAAAATGTGTTCTTTCCTTATCCCAAAGCAAGAGAATTTTAACTAGGATAGAGCCGCCTAGCTATGGACTAAATTTCTCAGCTCCTCTTGCAGTTATGCATGGCAATGTGAATGTGTTCTTGCCAAGAATCCGAAGAGTGGAAATGATGTTGCAACTTCTGTCTCAATTGCTTAAGACAAACTTCCTAGTCCTGGAGTTCCACTGCGCTCCCCTTCCTGCTGACTAAACTGGGATGCTAGACTGTCTGTGTGTGGGAGGGCGCAGGGCCCTTCATCCTGAGCGTTCCTGGGAGGAGACATGCCCTAGACCAGTGGTTCTCAACCTTCCTGATGCCGCGACCCTTTAATACAGTTCCTCATGGTGTGGTGACCCCCAACCATAAAATTATTTTCGTTGCTATTTCATAACTGTAATTTTGCTACTGTTATGAATCGTCATGTAAATATCTGATATGCAGGATGCATTTTCATTGTTACAAATTGAATATAATTAAAGCATAGTGATTAATCAATATGTAATTACATATGTGTTTTCCGATGGTCTTAGGCGCCCCCTGTGAAAGGGTCGTTCGACCCCCAAAGGGGTCGCAACCCACAGGTTGAGAACCGCTGCCCTAGACCCGTGGTCGGCAAACTGCGGCTCGCGAGCCACATGCGGTTCTTTGGCCCCTTGAGTGTGGCTCTTCCACAAAATACCACGTGCGGGCGCATGTACAGTGCGATTGAAACTTTGTGGCCCATGCGCAGAAGTCGGTTTTCGGCCTGGGTGAGTCTATTTTGAAGAAGTACTGTTGATAATTGGCTCTGTTGACTAATGAGTTTGCCGACCACTGCCCTTACTGTTAAATGGGCAAGAAAGAAACTTCTGACTTGCTGGTGTCATTGTGCGGTGGAGCCTGTTTGTTATAGCAGCTGTATTGTTGCCAATACAATAGAGAATCGTATCCTATTTTACAGAGAAGGAAGTAGAGGCTCAGAGAGGTGACATGACTGGCCTCTAAAATTGCACTATCCAGAGCAGTAGCCACTGGCCACATGACACTATTTAGATGTAAATTAAAATTAATTAAAAATCTAGTTTCTCAGTTACACTGACCACACTTCAAGCGCTCGACAACCACATGTGGCTAGTGGCTACCATATTGGACAGCACGGATACGGAACCTTCCCATCATCACAGAATGCTCTATCAGGTGGCGTTGGTGTAGAACAGTGATTTTCAACCGGAGTGCTATGGTACACCGGCGTGCCACAAGAATTTTAAAAATATATATATTTCATTGATTTCAGAGAGGGAGAGGGAGATAGAAACATCAACAATGAGAGAGAATCATCGACTGGCTGCCTCCTGCACCCCTCCCCCTCCCCCCAATTGGGGGATCAAGCCTGCAATCCAGGCATGTGCCCTGACCGGAAATTGAACCATGACCTCACTCAACCATTGAGTCATGCTGGCCAGGCCGCAAGAATTTTTAAAACATGCAATACCTGACTATTTAGTTAGAGGCACTGACCTCTTTTCCCTTAGACTGGCAAATTAAAAAAATATATATATAATAGCCAACACAACAACAGTCATCTGGTATGAAGGCATCAAAATGATACCTATTTTTTGTCAGATCAGCAAAAAATATTATATAGACTTTTGGTGTGCCGCAGAATTTTAGTAATTAGCTTATGTGTGCCATGAAATAAAAAGGTGGAAAACCGCTGGTCTGGAAAGTGCAGAGCCGTGATTCTAACCGTGGTGGGGGCAACCTCATTGCTCTGCCCGTCTGCCTGCCTCCTACCGGGCAGAGTTCTTCTCAAGCGCTGCTCCCCTGGTGCACGTACATGTTTGTTTACAGATCATTATTATCTATTTGTCAGAGAGGCTGGGAGCAGGGAGGGGAGTGGAGACTTATAATTAAAGGATGACAGCAGCTGGCAAGAGGATCAATGAGGAAAAAAAAAAAAGGCAGTCATCTCTGAAATGTTCACACAAAGTCATTAAGAAAATATCACTTGATTTGCCAACGCCGGACACAAAACAATACAGATGTCTTCACCTCCACCCTAACCTTTAAAGCAGGGTGACCCATCCTGAACAAGATTAACTGCTTCTCTCCTTGAAGCTGCTAAGAAAGGCTCATATTGATCTGTCTGGGATGATCACCACTGGAGGAAGCCTGGCGGCTCACAGCGGCAGTCGGCGGGCGCTGTTAGATATATTCTCCACACTGGTCTGGTTGGTGAGATAGTAGAATGAGGCAGGCAGGGTGATCAGCCAAACAAGAGACAACCTAGGGGTGGTGCACCAAAGGAGACACTGGGCTTGGGGGTATGGGCACGCACCAATATCCCATCCTAGCCGGCTGAAGGTCAGCCTCTAGCTGGGTATAAAAGTGAGTCTTCCTTCTTTTCCCTCATCATTTAATCCTGAGGATGGCCAAGATGGCAGATATATTCAAGTGCTTTCTAAGTATTTGTCAAGTCCTTATTGTGTACCAGGCAGTGTCCCAAGCACCGTGGAGATTCAGCAGCGAAAACCCCAGTTCCTGCCCTCACAGGGGTACAGCCTGGTCAGGGAGAAAGAGAAGTACACAGGCCATATAGTAGAGCGTGATCATTTCTGAGTTAGAGAAAGGCGTGGGCTTGGGGCTGTGAGAGCAAAGAGAAAGGTAACTGTTATGGGCTGAACTGTGTCCCTCTCAAAATTCACAGTGAATTCTTAAACCCTTGTACCTCGGAATGTGACTGTATTTGAATTGGGTCACTAGGGTGGGCCCTAATCTAAGATGATTGGCATCCTTTTAAGAAGAGATCAGGACAACACGGATTGAGGGGTGCAACCTTGTGAGGGCACAGAGAGAAGGCTGCCGTCTGAAAGTCCAGGAGAGAGGCCTCAGAAGAAACCAGATGTGCTAACACTTTGATCTTGGACTCTGAACCTCCAGAATGGTGAGAAATACATGTTTGCTGGTTAAGCCACCCAGTCTGTGTATTCCGTTATGGCCCAAGCAGACTGACATAGTCACCTAATTCAGTTTGGGGGTCAGAGGACGAATCCAAGAAGGCTTCCCAGAAGAGGTGATTATCACGGAGCAACATGAATAGGAGAGAGCCTGACAAGGGGGTGGCCCAGGGAGGTTGGGGATTCCAGGCACAGGAACACCATGCGGAAGACTTAGATCATGGAGGATGTTGTGAGTCAAACTGGAGAATTTGCTCTCCAGTTCCTGGAGGCAATGGGTTGTTGTTGGGGAGGGGGTCGTAGTAAGCAGAGGGATGGCATGACAGGTGTCATTCTACAAAGATCGCCTTGCATGCGTCTATATGATGGCTTTGAAGGGCAAGGTGGGAGGCTGGGCAGGGGTCCACATCAGAGATGCTGGTGGCCTGGACTAAGGAAGCAGCAGCAGGAAGGAAGGAAAGAGGCCAGACTGGAGAGATATTTAAGGAGACAGGTGCTGAAGATGAATGGACATGGGGACACAAAGAGAGAGAGAGAGAGGAGAATCCTGAATTTCCCAGTAGTAGACCTTGAGACAAGAATCAAGAGTGAGAATCTCATTTAGGAGGTGAGAGAGGAAGAGAAGACAGCCAGTAGAGATCCAGTCAGCTGCCACGGAGGGCGAATGGAGCTTAATCTCTGTGGACAGTGGGATACATGACCACAGAGGAATCCACCTCGGGCAGCAAGGGAGCCAGCTCCTGTCAGTATTAACTGAGAGCTACATGAGGTGGGGATGGTTCCCCAGCACATCTGCGCCGCTGGATAGGTTACAGAGAGGACTCTAGTGACCAGAGGCCAGCAGATGAAGCCTGCCTGGTGTGCCCTGAAGTGGTAAGGACGAGAGAGATGCGGTCAGGACACAGTGTCTACCCCAGGAGTCCTGGGCGTCGCAGCATCCTGGCTTGGGAATCTAGATACGGTGCTTCAATGTGCTGAATGGGGGAATGGAAGAGGAGGAGGACATTATTTTAGACCTATGGCCGCCTGTGGTGCTTTCCAGTGAGCCACTGGGTCGTGGGTCTGGAGATGATGGAAACTTCCCGGCTATGGAGCTAGTGAAGGGGCCAACGGTCCATGGCCGGAACTTAAGGCCACGGGACAGGATGACATGGCCCAGAGGGAATGCGCAGCAGGAAGAGATCTGAGACTCCAGGATGGAGCCCTGAGGAGCACCCACCCGCATCTGACAACCATGTCCCAAAATGCCAGCCACTGGTCCCGGGCAGCCCGGGCTGCTGAGGCCAGCCGTTAAATGAGCTGTCAAGTCTCAGGGAAGCACCGGGGAAAGTGATTACTAAGAAGAAGTATATCTGGATTAAGGAAATCATTCTCTAGCATTTTTTAATTAAAACCTTCAACCCAAGAAGCTTGTTAATTTTAGCTTCGGCAAGTGTTTCTGCGCCACTCGGCGTTCCTGCTGCTGTTCGCTGTCTGGAGAGGCCGCCTCCGATGCCCCTAATTGGCGAGGTGCTCTCGCTTTGGGTGGCAGGTGGGTGATTCCAGCCAGATGGGAAGCCAGCCCCTCCGGAGGCAGGTTCCCGTTGGATTTTTGCAGCCAGCTGCAGGCTGGAGGGAATCCTGGGGACTTCCCCCTCCTCTCCCTCCAATCCTCAGATTGGACGCATTGGAAGAGCAAGAAAGAGAAATCGCAATTACAGGTGGGTGACAAAGAGACGATCAAGACAAGCTGGGTGCCCTGACCGGTTTGGCTCAGTGGATAGAGCGTCAGCCTGCGGACTGAAGGGTCCCGGGTTCAATTCCAGTCAAGGGCATGTACCTTGGTTGCAGGCACATCCCCAGTGGGAGGTGTGCAGGAGGCAGCTGATCAATGTTTCTCTCTCATTGATGTTTCTAACTCTCTATCCCTCTCCCTTACTCTCTGTAAAAAAAAAATCAATAAAATCTATTAATTAAAAAAAAAAAGACAAGCTGGGTGAGCATTCCCCACTGTGGGAATAAAAGAGTAATGTTAATTCCTGATTAGTTCCATGGACAGACTAATAAGATTAGCTACTATTTATTGAGTTCTTTCCACGTGCCAAGCATTGTGCTCTTTGCCTGCACTATCTCTTTTAATCCTTACAACAAGTCTGTGAATTAGATAGCATTATCACCCCCCTTTGACAGATAATGAAACTGAGGCTCAGAGAGCTGCAGTGACTTACTTAAGGTCACACAGCTAGTGAGTGACAAAGCCAGCAATCCAGGTTCCAAATAGTGGGTAAAAGAGCCACTATCACCGAAAACAAGCAAAGCCTGGGATCTAGAAATAGAGAAGCTAGTGTGGCATCACTTGCCTATATCCAACATGCTCCCTGCCATCTATTACTATTATTCTGATGACGTCCGTGCTTTAAATGGAATTGAGAAGACTACCATCCCAAACGCGCAGATGTGGGCTAAGATTCACGTTCAGTGATATTAATCCAATGATATTTATATATCGGTGAAAAGTTGGGGCCGATCTAGATGTCTAAAGATGGGGGACTGGTGTAATAAATGACGGTGGATTCATACAGTGTAATAGCTTGTATGTGTTAAAAGTCATATGCAGATAAATAGTAAATGACATGGAAAGGCGTTCAGAATATATTGTTAGGTTTGGGTGTTCTTTTAAAACAAGTTACCAAGAATATAATACCATTCTGTATTATGGCATAAAAAAATTTTGTATGAAAATTTTTGAGAAATACTATATGTAGTAATATGCATATATTCACATTTTCATACATACATATACTTAAAATATATAGGGATCATCTACTAGATGTCACTGTTCCAGGTGCAGGGGACATAGTCAAGAACAAAAGAGTCCCTGCTCTCCTAGAAGTTTGATTCTGGAGGAGAGACAGATGCTAAACAAATCAACAAGAATGGCTCTGAGAAGAATTATGGAACAGTGTGATAAAAGCCGAGAAGTGGCAACTATCAGTGAGGGTCAGAGAGGGCTGCTCTGAGAAGGGACCTTAGGGCTTGACGGAAAAGAAGGAGCCAACAAAGAGGAAGTCAGGGAGAGCATCCCAGGCAGGGGAACAGCTATGCAAAGGCCCTGGGGTGGAAACTGTGGAGGGACTGGGAATCATGTGGCCATCATAGCTGGAGAAGAGTGGGTGACAGAAAAAGTAGGCTAAGGTGAGGTCCAAGAGGTAGGTGGGGCCCCGTCTATCAGGTTTCATGGGCCACGGTCAGGAAATCCAATTTTATTCAAAGGCATCAGGAAGCCTTTGTAGGATTCCCAGCAGGAGTTAATGTGATGTGATCGCCCCTACGTTGCATCATGGTATCAAGTATTCAGTTATTGATCAATTTGCCATAGCTTCCCCTGTGCAAACTCTGAGGAGAGAAACCATGTCCCCCAGGTCCTAGGAAACTGCCCTGGGCCCCAGCAAATGTTTGTTGAATGAATAAAGAAAACAAAGAAAAGATGGATGGAACTGTTTTCTTTGCATTTGTCTTAAACCTCCTTCTGCTTCTGCCAATTGCCTCCTAGGGGAAGTAGTGTCAACTTGGTTCTCGTTCTCTCATCTTTGCGAGAGAAGGCCCGGGGCTGGTGCGGGGAGATTTTTCCCTCCATAGGCGGGAGATGGATGAGCTGGCTCCAAAACACTCCCGTGTGAAACTCTCTGTGACCGAGGGCTGAGCGAGAGCAATGATCGGGAAACAGGGCGGTTGGTGAAATGGCCGGCCATTCATTACCAGCTGGCGGCTCAGCACAAGATAAATCGGGCCCCTGGAATTCTAAATGAACCTGCCTCCCTGGGTGAAATAGCCGGGGTTCAACCCCAGCCCAGATGCACAGCCCTGGAAGGTATTCCAAAGAGATGGCTGCTACCCAGGCTCCAGCCAACGCAGGATTCAGAGTGGGTCCTGTGTAGGCTCAGGCACCAGGATTCCAAGACTAAAGAAATACCCCGAGAGGAAAAGTCCCATCTCTGACCTGTCACTTTAACCCCCTGCTAAAACCTCTTCCTGCTCTTGTGTTCTGTCTCTCTCGGTCCAGCTGTCTGTCTCCTCTGTCATTTTGTGGTTGTGCCTCCTGGGGTTCTGACATCTGCCTTCTATCACATGATGCGAATGATCTTACGAGGGATGGCGCATGCGTTTCATCTGCTTGCAGATTCAGATAGATAAATGGTGACTGCCTGTATTGAGAAGGCTCCTGAGGTTGCATCGGGGCTCAGATGGACAGAAGCTGTGATTGATTAATGGTGTCTGTCAGAACATGTGATTGGGGATAAGGGTCTAGGACAGGGGTGGGCAAACTTTTTGACTCTAGGGCCACAATGGGTTCTTAAACTGGACCGGAGGGCTGGAACAAAAGCATGGATGGAGTGTTTGTGTGAACTAATATAAATTCAAAGTAAACATCATTACATAAAAGGGTACGGTCTTTTTTTTTTTTTTTAGTTTTATTCATTTCAAATGGGCCGGATCCGGCCCGCGGGCCGTAGTTTGCCCACGGCTGTCCTAGACCCTTATCCCCAATCACATGTTCTGACAGACACCATTAATCAATCACAGCTTCTGTCCATCTGAGCCCCGATGCAACTTTCAAACGGGCCGGATCCGGCCCGCGGGCCCTAGTTTGCCCACGGCTGGTCTAGGACCACAAAGTTTCCATCCTTGTTCTACAGCTCTGTGGGGACCACCCCAATGGCCCAGGGATGGCTCACCCAGCCTGGATGTCCATTGTATCCAGGGAACCAGCCTTATCCTCCACTGCCCACTGAGCATTCACGTATCAGGCTTCACCTCTTCCCCCTGCCCTGGCCCTGGGTCCTGCCTTATCCATCTTGAAGCTCATACTCAACATTCTTTCATGCCACAATATTTAATGGCATATCAGAAAGTGTTGCAAAGAGACCCGTGCCTTTGGCAAGCTGTGACATGCCAGGGCAGGCCCAGTGACTGGAACACAAAAGACCCTGTGTTCCCAGTAATTTTTATTCCACCTGGAAGGTCACCCTCCATCCAAGAATTAACCAAAAGCCTGATTCTAATGCCTTTTAATGGATGAATGGGTTAGTAGTGATGGGTTACTAGTTGAATACAATAAATTATAAGGTGGCCCAACATGCTGGGACCACCCAAGGCTGCTATGCTGGTTACACACATGTATCTCTTCTTCTAGAAGACAGTGCGCTCTGGGAGGGTAGAGATGGTTATTCAGCTCTGTGTTTACCCAACACTGAGCTTCATTCATGGCCCACATTCACCAGCATCTTCTGCATGGGACTAGGGCTAGATTCAGATGGTCTCAAACCAGAATAGAACATTCTTTCCTACCCCTGGGCCTCTCCATCTCCAACCCCCTCCACCATTTAAGCCAGTAACCTCGTAACACAAAGTCATAACATAATATCTCTCCACCTTCAGAGGGATGAGTATATGTAGTGTGTGTCATGGAAGCCCTGACAATGTTTTTTTTTTCTTTCTTCTTTTCTATAATGCAAGTGCCTGATTTAAGCTTTGATTGCTAAGGCATCCCCTTCAAAGAGGCACCGTCCTCAGTCTCTCTCTTGAATAAATACATGGCCAGCCACACACGAGATATAGAGCCAGGCTGCCTCCCGCCCCGCCCTCACCCCCAACAGTGAGCTCCTCTGTTTGAGAGTCTTCATTGATTTCAACAACTGACCATTTGGGCCACTTGTTTTTTCTTTTCTTGTGCTTTAAACTCCCACTCTCACATATTAAACTAATAAAGAGTGATTGTTGCTGAAGGGCTTCTTATAATCATGAGAACCACAAGGGCCGGTCCAACTGCAAACACTAGTTATTGATAGGCTGAGACTGGCCCCAAACAGCCTGTCAAATCCAGAAATTCAGACAGGCCCAGAAGGAAAAGTGGGAATTTATTATCAACAATCACTGAGCTCTTACATGGGCCAGGGACTGTTACTTATTCTTCGCCATATTCCAAGGTGGTTATGATTATAACCCCCATTTTACAGTTAGGTAAAACGGAGGATCATAAAGGTTAGGTGCATGGACCAGGACCACATAGCTACCTAATGCCAGAGCCAGGGTTCAACCTCAGGGAGTCTGACTCCAGAACGTGCCCAGTCAACCTGTACTCCACACTGGGCGGGGCGGACCACCTGCCCCCTTGGGGAGTGTGGTCTGGGGGCCATTGTGAGCTAGGCTGGGGAAGGCAGGAGTTTCTTTCTCTTGGAAAACTGTATCATATAGTCTGCTTCTTGGCTGAGCCTCCAAGCGAGAATTCTGCTGCAACGAAAAATGATTCTGGTTTCCTTCAGGGGAAACCGATATTTTTGATCCCATCAGAAAAGATGCTCAGTGTGATTCTCTGTTCTATTTTGAACTCCTTCTATTCTGGTCATATCCTTACTAACCGTGCAGAATCTGCTCTCTCTCTCTGTAGCTATTTACTCCAGAGGCCGCCCTCATTCCAGCCACACCTACCATTCTATCCCGTCCATCCATTCACAAATCATAACTGAGGACCTACAGCAAGTCGGGTGCTGTGCCAGGCACCAGCCACACCACTGCCACCGTCATAGCGAAGTTCTCCCCTCTGGAGTTGACAATCTGGAGGTGGAAGCTGTATTTTCAGCTCCCTTCACA
>NW_005361573.1:913322-924998 GCF_000412655.1 Myotis brandtii
GTGGGGGCTGTGCTGAGGAAGGAGAGATAAGGGGTGAGTAGGAAATGCCCTGGATGTAACCCTCAGAGTGGGGGTGGATGAAATGCAGTGGGCCGAGGGCTGCAGTGAGGTCAGCCCAGCTGCAAATGGAGAGAGAACAGCAAGTTCCGCAGCCACAGCTGCCCTCCTACCTCCCCTCCTGGCGGCGCCGGGTCTGCTGCAATCGGATGGCAAGGTCACCAGCGATCAGCCGTAGAGCATCCCCTCTGCACGCGGTGATTCTCCCAGAGTTCCCAGCGCTCCCCAGACGCTTTTCCTCCGGGCTCAGCAGCAAAAAGCCTCCTCGACGGGCTGGCAGAAGGCTAAGGGCCTGGCGGACTGCAGGTCCACCTTTCAGGGATTTTGACAGGAGGAGTTCCATTTGCAGAGGCCACTGGCACTGACCTTGGCTTCTGGGGCAAAGAGATAGGACAGCTCTTGACGGCACTGTCTGCGAATGGTCCCAAACGCAACCGCATCTTCCCAGGGCCTCCCGATGAGCTGCCCTCGGGCCTTTGGGGGTTTTTCTGCTCTAAAGGCTTTAAAGGACAGAGAAAGGGGGCTACCCCCTCCCCGTGGAGCCGCCTTGAGGACGAACTGTGAGCATCTGGCTTGAAACTTGGCCACAAAAAGTACCGGAGGGCAGTATCGCTTAGTCAGCCGCTAGCACTCGGGGCGAAGGTGGGTATGTCATGTGACCCTGGCCCTGCTCCCCTGCTCACAGCTGATTGGACAGGGACTGCACGTGATCGAAGACAACCAATCCAGAAGCTGCTTGCAAACAACGTGGCGGCTTCGAAAGAAAGAGTGTGTCCGGGCGGAGCCTGCCAGGTAGGTTGTGTGCAGCTGGCCCACATGACTTTTTAAAAAAAATTTAATTGTTAGGCCTTTATTTTAATGTCTATGAGGAAAATGCTGATTCCCTGTTTATAATGCTAGTAAAAACGTTCCCTCTATGATACGTAATATTAAAATATACGAGTTGATTTTTTTTAAAATGGTAGGAGTCTATGGCAAGAAATACAAGAATGGAAGGTGGAGTCACCCGTGGCCAGTCCCCAGGCCACGTGCCTCCCTCGGGAGTTGGAAATGCGGGAAATGGACGGCGGGGGGAGTGGACGGGGAGCTGCAAGTAGGCTTGGGTGGCGTTCAGTCGGAGCCACAGCAAACCACAGCCACGTGCAGGCCGAGGCTGCGAGGGGGAGGAAAAAACACAGAGGGAGGGTGGGGAAACGGGTTGGTGTGAGAGAAGACTGGAGAAAATGTACATACAGGAGGAAGGAGCAAGAAAGAATGGAGACCAAGGTAGAGATGGAGACACAGAAAGAGAAAGACAGTAGGACAGGCAGCTATGTCCTGAGTTGCCTACCCCCTCGGACTTCCTGTCCCACCTCCACTCCACACGCGTCCTTACAGCGAATCCTGCTTGTTTCCTGTTCAAGATCCCTCGAGCAGGACTCTGTTCACCTGAGAAAGGCTAGCTAAATGGATGGGTAGGAAGGAACGGTCTTTTGAAGATTTGGGGGCACCGGCCCGGACATTTAAACCTATAATGGCGAGCCATGGGGAGCCATTGAAGGTTCTTTTTAAAAATATATATATATTTTATTGATTTTTTTACAGAGAGGAAGGGAGAGGGATAGTTAGAAACATCAATGAGAGAGAAACATCGATCAGCTGCCTCCTGCACACAACCCCTACTGGGGATGTGCCCGCAACCAAGGTACATGCCCTTGTCCGGAATCGAACCTGGGACCCTTCAGTCCTCAGGCCAACCCTCTATCCACTGAGCCAAACCAGTCAGGGCCCATTGAAGGTTCTTGACAAAGAAACAGGGAGGGACTAAGGGGAGGCAGGTGAGGAGCAGAGGGAGAAACTGAAGGTGATACTTGCAAGCTCAGATATCAAATACCAGCAGATGGCTGATTTCTGCAGGTTTTCTTGAAACTTCCTGGGATTCATTGATCATAAACAAGCAAGTTCTGTGGGTCCCTACTCCATCCAAACCACGGGTGCCCATCTCTAGAACTTTGCTACTCTGCAAGCAAATTGAAAGAGCCAGTTGGTATATAATTTAAATTCTGCTAATGTGTATTTACTATCTGCACCCAATTATCACCAATCAATATAACAAGTTATTAGTTAATGGGTGACTATTGCAATTCCAGTGCCCCAGATCGTCAGGGGGCGCCTTACGGCTAATTGGGACAGAAGTTATTTAGGAGCGTAATGAAAATGTAAATTTCCACACATTAATCAGACAATTATTTCTATAACTGCGAGACAGCTGATCCTAAACCAAATTAGGAAATAAACCAAGTTAATCGGCGAGGAGACAACATTTACTAATCACATATGTGTCACAAGAAGAGAAATATTAGTCAATGATTCATTAAAACCTCCCAAACCTCAACAGAGTCTACAATCCCTAATAACACAGCCTCGAAGCTTTGAGAAAGCAATATGAGAGTTTTTATTAAAGCATTTTTTTTTCTGCTTTAGGGTCTAGGAGGCAATAAAGAACAAAGAAATATAGTGCCATGTACAATGAATAATTGCACCATTTTAAGTAACAGAACCAAGAACTGAAAATGTACTTATGTGATATGGTGGACACCATCTGGCTCACTTTGAGCTTAATGATCAGAGTTTTGTTCTCTTTGAGTGAGAGAGAAGGGAAAAAGAAGCTAATTCTAATGCAGACGTAAAAATTGTAAGACAACATAAACCAACGCCATTGTGTTTCTCTCTACACTGTGCATCCTTATCTTCTCGTCAAAACTGTTGTCTGGTAAAATTTTCAGCCCAAACGTGATTCTTCTCCTCAACTTGCCTCATCATGGATCAGCTGCCTCCTGCACGCCCCCTGTTGGTGACCAAGCCTGAAACCCAGGCATATTCCCTGACCAGGAGTGGAACAGTGACCTCCTGGTTCATAGGTCGACGTTCAACCACTCAGCCATGCCAGCCGGGCAAGGTGCTTTTTTCAAAACAAAGGAAAAGCTTGCCCCAAAGGGCATTTCAATTTTCACCACTTACCAGGAGAATCATTGATTGGCTGCCTCCTGTACACCCCACACTGGAAGACTTTTTCCGGTTAAGAAATGAGAATTTTTCCAGCCTCTGCTGGTCCCAGCAAGGTTTTTATACCTTTGTAAGTATCAAGCAGGGCACCTGCTATATCCATTAAAGTAGAGTGGTGCAATCCACCATTTTTTGATCAATAGATTTTTCTTAGTGCATTTAAAATAAGGTTTTAAATGGCTGACAAAAAGCAAAAGTCTTATCTAATATGATTTTATAAACTCCATGAGACCAGGAGATAGATTTATTCATCTCTCATTCACTTGGAATTATTTTCCCAGTACCTTAATAATAATTGATGCCCAATAAATATGTTTGGATTGAGTGAATGAAGGCAGTTTCTCAGGAGTGTTATACAGGTTAAGAGTTGGAGACCAGGCACTCAAGAATGCCTGAGGTGTGCATGCATTTGTAGAAGGAGAGAGAATGGGAGGGAGGGAAAGAGGAAGAATGAAAGAAAGGAGAGGGAGAGAGAGATCTTCAAAGTAAACCCTGATCTAATTAATCAGCAAACTGAATGTTCAGAAAGAGTAGACTAAAGAGAGGGGGGCCTTTCCATTGTTGAGTGTCCTTAGGCAAGTGAGTTCACCTTTCTGATCTTGGTTTTCTCATCAGCAAAATGAGGATCACTTCAAAGTCTTTCTGATGAGCTCATCCATGTAGAGCACTAACTACAAAATTTAGCACAGAGTAAATATATATAAATATGAGCTGACTTTAAAAAAAAGGGTTATATCTCACCAAATCTAAGATGCTGCTGGTTGTAAGACACATGTTATTTCACGAACCACTAGAAATGAGAGAACGGTGCCAGTTACCTTAGGACACAGCACTTCCATGTCAGTTGATGCTAAGAGACATCCTGGTTTCAGAGATGTCAAAATGTGGGGGGAAATGTGCATCTTAGAATCACTGACCTATAGGATAAAGATAAGATTCATCTTTTTATCAGTCTCTCTGGGAAGAGAGAACTTCCATAATCTCCAACAGAACCTCCATAATCTGCTCACTTTAGAAAAAGCCAAGGTCACCTGGACCAGGTGAGTGGGCGGCCGCTTTCTCAACCAGAAGTGGAGTAGATGCACTTTCTCCTCTGGCCCAGGCTGATGTAATCCTCTAGCCACCCAGTGTGTGTGCTTACAACCAGGCTGGCTGACTGGGCTTAAAAAAAAATAAATATATTATTTATATATAAATAAATTATATATATGCTTGATTTCAAAGAGGGAGGGAAAGGGAGAGAGAGACTGAAACATCAGTGATGAGAGAGAATCATTGATTGGCTGCCTCCTGTACACCCCACACTGGGGATCGAGCCCACAACCTGGGCATGTACCCTGACTGGAAATCGAACTGTGACCTCCTGTTTCATAGGTCGATGCTCAACCACAGAGCCATGCCGGACAGGCCTGACTGGGCTTTTGATATTCATCCTTACAGGGTTCAGACTTATCCCAGTAAAGAAAGAATCCAGCTTCACAAGACACTCAGAACCTGATCCTACTCTCTGTGATCTTTGGCAGCTGCCCAGGGTCTGGATTTGAACCTCCCTGGAAAGCCGTAATTCATGCCCACCTTCTCAGTGCCTGACATCAATCTGGCCTCCCAGAATCTGCTTGAGGCCTCGCCAACAGGAAATCAAAGTGTGTGGGCATTTCAGAACTGTGTCCTCCTGCTGTCCAGAAACAGGGTTGAAGATGTAGGCCAGGCTCACCAGCAAGGAGACATGAATTGAGACATCCTAACCCCCAAGTCTGAATGAACCATGAGTAAAATCCAACAGTAAAGGGTCTGGAGTAATGAGTTCCAACCACAAAAAAAGGATAATTATCAACTACTACCTGTTGAAAGTTTATTATGTGCCAGGTCATGTTCAACTTATTACTTAAAAAAATTTTTCATTGGTTGATTTTAGAGAGAGAAAGAAAATCATCGATTGCTCGCTGGGCCTCAACTCCCTGGCTTAAAAAGTCCCCCGTAATTGGCTACTCCCTACAGGTAAGCGCTGTCCTCTTGGCCTCTCTCCGGCCCTTTCATGTGCTTCTCTCTGGCAACCCCTGTGGTCCTGTGACTTTGAGCGACCCACTCTATTCCCTGATCTGCAAACACATGTTCTTTCTTTTCAAAGAGCTGCTTTATCTTTCTCTTTTCTTCACCCCTCAGGTTGGTTCCAATATCCAGGTCATTGGGCCTCCACAGAGCCCCTCTCAGCAATCCAGAGTGACTGTGTGAGACATTCGTGTGCCCCAAGTTCCCTCCCCTTTAGCCATGGCAGCTCTCTCGCATGGCTCCACCGGGCCAAGCGGAGACCAGGCACTATTTCTGTCTTCCTTCACGTCTCTGACTGCCCCACCGGGAACCACAATAAGGAGCGGAACTTCCCCTGTGCTCACGTTGCCCATTAGTCCAGGATGAAGAGTAGGGTGTGAATAGCTGCCGCTGGGGCATCACGCTCCTTCTAGGAAGCTGCTCCTTTGCTTCTCCCCATGGCACGTGAGTCTAGACCACTAGGTGGGGGGTGAATTTAAGCGAGAGTCACAATGCCATAATCTTCCCACTCAGAGTCCTCACGTGCCATGAAAACTCAGGCTTGGCTGTCATCGTGCCAGGTCACCCCTTCCCTTAGGGTGAGTTCTTTCCCTGGGGATCCCCTGAGTGACAGCAGGGGTTCCATTTTAGGCTCAAAACCAGTCCCTACTTGTCAATCCAATGAAAGTCCACCTTTACCTGAAAGCATTTTGTTTATAAGAAAATACGTGACAAATCAATCCAAAGCATGCTCAAGGGGAGGGGAGGTCAGGGAATTCGGCCTGGAAAGGAAAACACTTTTGCCCAAACCTAGACCCCTAGCACATCCCCAAAGGCGCCGAAAAATCAACCTTTCGATGCTGCTTGATTAGATTTCCATTTGGTGTGAACATCTTTCCAACTGCTGAGGTCTAAAAAGGCCTCTGGCCCAAGCAGCAGGAGGACGGGGGAGCAATCAGCATCCTTATTCGTACCCTGTATGTCATCTCAAGAGAAAATGGTCAGAAACTGGGGGTCAGGAAGGAGGGGCCACACAAACCAAAAGGCCCGCATCCTCTGCAAGTGGCTGTGGTCGGTTGAGCTCTGACCCTTTGTGGTGGACACTTTCAAACCAGATCACCTTCCTGCCAGCAGGAGCTCGGGGGCTGCATTAACAGGAACCCGAGGTGATTAGCACAAAATTGAACTATCCCTTCTGGGACAAGAGCAAAAACTGCAATTCATTGCACTTGACTGACTCCGGCCTGAGCGCCATTGACTTTTCAGCCTCCAGTACGTGCCATTGTAGATCATTCCCATGCCTTCTGATCACTGAGCCATAAATACTCATCTCGACCACCTGACCAGACGTCCTGGGGACGCACCGAGTTCCAGATGGAGAGCTCGGATGATGGACAGGCTGTGTCCTCTCCAGAGCCCCGGGAGCCAGCGCTGTACAAAGGAGCCACTTGCAGAAGTGCGGAGCTCACAGCTAGGGGCTCAGGAGCAGGACAGAGCAAGCTTCGGTCATTGTCAACAGTGGAAGCAAGGAAATTGGAAGAAGGAAGCAAGAGTAGCCGAGGCCTGCAAGTGTGGGCTGGCGGCCTTCAGAGTCTATGGAGGACATATGGATAGGTACACCAGTGATGTCATTGACAATAACAACAATAGCTATGGTTCTACAGTTCTCCCAGCATGCCAGGCTCTGCCCTCAAGTGTGTCATATACCTTTTCTCTTTTAGTCCAGGGAGGTAGGTGTTATGAAACCCATTCTACAGAGAAGGAAACCAGCTCAGAGAGGTGACGTGGCTTTCCTGGGGACATAAGGCTATTAAGTTGAGAAAACAGGATCCCAAATCAAGCCTGTCTGGATCCAAGGCTATAGCTGTAAATACTCTATTATACCAGGGGAATTTCTCTGATATTCAGACCCCATCCCTCCACTCCAGGTTCCAGCTGGCCTGACTCAATCCTCTGATTAGCCATTGCTCCAGCGAGAGAGGCATAAACACTAATTTAAAAGCCCCTGCTCCCACCTCCATCCCTTGCTGTGGTCACTGGGGCAGGACCATGTATACTGAGCTCATAGCTCTACCCCCATCTCTCAGCACAGCCAAGAAAGGCATTTCACTCACACATCCGTTGAATGAATGAGTGAATGAATGTGCTCAGCTTTGCACTAGGCACCCTGGGGGATACACACTGTGGCATCCTTTGCCTGGAAGGATGCTTCTTCATTGGGGTCTTGTGGGATCCAATAAGATAGCACATGGAAGCATTTAATACAAGTTGATGAATGAATGTATGAGTAAGTGAGTGAATGAATGAACATAACCAGCATCTCCCATATGCCAGGCATTGGGAAGAGCAAAGGGCTGCAGAATTGAGGAGCTAAGACCTTGGAGGAAGACTGTCTGGTCTGAATCCTAGTTCTGCTGCTCACTTGCTGTGTGACCCTCCCTGGGTCTCAGTTTCCTCATCTGTAAAATGGAAACAATAAGGGCATCAGCTGGCCAGCCCACAGTAGGCACCAGCTGGCATTAGAGATCCAGAGACCAGAAAGTTCTGCATGGGGCAGTGTGGGGGGACAGCCCTGAGCCTGTTTTTCTTCCTACCAGGGTGCTGGCCTTCACAGGCTGTGAATGCCGGCCATCTTCCAGCTACAAATTCTGGACAGTCTCCAAGGGAAACTCAGACCCCGCAGAGAAAATCTGCAAATGAGAATTCCCGCATATCACAGCGGACCACTCTCATCAGTCGCCTTGTGCTACTTTCAGTTCCAATAAAGCCAGGTCTTGTCGCCCAACCCATGTCCCCATCCCCTCACTATGATCAGCGAACATGGAAGGGCGGTGGCTCCAGGGCTAATGTTCTGAGACTCGTGTCCCTGCCGTCACCGTCTCCGTAAATGAGTTGTGAAGAACTCACGGTGTCCACGTGCTGTGATTCTACCCGCCACTGCCCCTGCCCACTTAGGCCATTTGATTCATCTCTCCAATTTAATAAAAACAGCCTCCTCCCGGGCTCCCGCCAAGGCCAGAGACAGGCAGGAGCCCTCCAAAGTTTAAAGCAGGCCAGCCCTTAATTAGCTGGCAGCATCGATATCACTTGATATCACTTTCCCCCTGATTAGCATTTCAAAGTAAATTCCGCATCCTGGGCTGTCAGCATCCAGGAGCCTGGCAGAAGTTGATTGTGTGCAGCAGGAAAAAAATCGCAGCACGGGCGCCTGGGGTTTGAGAAACTCAGCAACTTCGCTGAGGCTCCTTCCCCTCAGCTGGTGACTTCATGCCAAGGCCCCTGACTGGCTGTTTTTCCTATTTTGTCTGTGGGGCTAATCTTCACACTCAGAGGTCTGGGTCAACAATGGGTCGGAGAGATTCGCTACAAGTTAAAAGCTGAGGGCCACCTCCTCCAGCAGACATGTACATAGGAAACTGGATACAAACATCTCCATTTCTGGCTTCTTCGGAGGCTGCATGGGTCTGAGTTGAGTAAGAGTAACGAGCAGCTGCCCCTTTTAGACAGGCACAGACTCTCCAGTTTGCCACAGTCCCCACCATTCCCTAGTGTGTTGCACCAGGCTCTCTCGTTTGTTATGGGCCCGGCCCTTCTGAAAATTTGAGTTTTTGTTCCGTGTTGTAGGGGCTGGATTGAAGAAGGCAGGACTGGTTACAACAGGTGTTAAAGGAAGAGGCAGACCATTCAGAGGTGAGATCAAAGAGGTTGTCCCTCGAGAAGGGGGGGTAGGAAACAGGTGAGGAGAGAAAGGCCGTATGGGGTGTCAAGGGAAAGCAGAGGGCATAGGATGTACTCGAGCTGTCCTCCTGCCCCATCCTAAGCTAGCTTCCCTCTCCCTCCGGCGCCAGGCTCATGAAAATCTCTGAGAGGGAGGAGAGAGTGGAATGGGAAAATGACAGGATATATGAGCTCACACCTGGATCTGTCAGGAACCTGATGGGTCACCATGGACAACCTCCTCTGTGTCTCGGTTTCCCTTCTGTAAAATGAAGCCGTTGCACTGGGTTACTGACCTCTGAGCTTCCTTCCAGTTCTTTGTCATTTGTCCCAAGTAACCAGGGGGTCTCTGAGCTCTGGAGAGGGACAGAGAGACCCTCCCCTGAGGATTTAGTCAAGCCCCCCAACAACCACGATCACCGGCCTCTATTTGTGGATATCAATGAACGTTTTCTGAATCTTAGGAAAAGGGCTTTTTCCATTGTGCAGCTTCATGTCCAGCCCCCAGTCCATGGTTCGGGCAAACTTGACCCCTAGGCCCCTGCTGGAGAGAAATTCTGACACACTGAGCCCCTGCTGAGGGCTTGGACCTCTGTCTGCTTTCAGCAGTTCTTAACTTTCTATTCACACTAAGTTTATTTTAAGCATTTTTTTGTGTGTGTGACAGAAGGGTACAAGGCCCTAGGGCTGTGGTGTCTAAGGGAGTGTAGAGAGAATTCTATTGCGAACTCCACTGTTCTCTGCCTCCGCACCCACCCACCACTCCCCACAACCAGAGAAGATGGAGGTAATGATCATTTATTGAGCACTTGGTGTGTGCCAGGCACTTGACTTGTTAATTCTCCCACTGACTTTTCACGGCAAACCACGTAGATTCTGTTATTAGCCCCATTTTGCAGACGAGGAAAGCAAGGCTCAGATAGGTCACCTAGCTAAAATAAATAAATAAATAAAGCAGATAAATCGGGCTACTCCTAACGTCTTTGCTCTTGAGTGCTAAACCACACTGGCTCCCACGTGGATAACAAAAATAATGATAAATCATAACTGTGAGAGTTCTTTCTCTCTGGTCCCATTGCTCTTAAAAATAAGAACATTTATCACATTGTTCAGTGACTGTTTATAAGTGACTTTCAACTCCTTAAGAGGAAAGATAGGCACTTATTCCTCTCTGAATCCATAGAACCTAGTAAAATGTCCAGTATACAGTAGGTGCTCAAAACAAATTGCATGAATTGAATAGTCAGTGGAATCAAATGGAATGGAATGGAATAGAATGCAATGGAATGGGGTGGGGTGGAGTGGAGTGGAATGGAATGGGATGGAATGGGATGGAATGCGATGGGATGGGATGGGGCAGTGTGGGGTGGGGTGAAGTGGAGGGGAATGGAATGGAATGGAATAGAATGCAATGGAATGGGGTGGGGTGGAGTGGAGTGGAGTGGAATGGGATGGAAGGGAACTCTTGCCAGGTAGGCTACAAACCAGAGAGGCCACATAAAAGGTTATAATCCCTTGCATATTGGACCTATTATCAGCATGGATTCTGTTGAGTTGCAAGTGATAGAGACCCAACCCAAACCAGCTTTAGAAAAATTGGAATATTCTGGCTCATGTAATACAAAATCGCAGAGTCCGTTTGGGATTCAGACATAGCTGGATCCAGGAGTTCAAATTGAACTCTATCAGGAAACTCTGCCTCTCTTTGTCTTCTCTGCTTTGTTCTCACGATGTGTCAGGAAACACAGCCATTAGCAGCCATGGACTCACATTGTCCTGAAGCTGTCTTAGCAAGAAAACCAACTTTCCCAAGAAGTCCAGTAGAAAAATCCTAGGAGGGGCTCTGGTTCGTCCACTTGGTTCATGAAACCACCATCTAACCAATCACTGTTACCAGAAGGAAGAGCTATTCTGGTTAACTACACGTGGCTGCACGTCTATAGTTTTGACTGGCCAAGGTGGGGGGTGGGGGCAGTTGGCCCTACCAAGCCACATGAACTGGACCCCCTTGGGAAAGAGGGGTTTGGACTCTCAGAGAAGAGGGCCAGGAAGTTCCCAGCAGAAGCCCAACTCAAAACTCCACTCTCCAAACCTTCCCCAGACACATGGGGGTGACACTCCCCTCTTCAGCAGCTGCTTGAAACGTAAGCTCCACCTTTCCTCGAGCCAGCCGAGGCCATCTGTCTTCGGCCACTTCCCTCCACCTAGGAATGTCAATACCGTGTTAAATTGACTCCGAATAGAGACAAGATTATGGAGCCCCTCTGGCCTGAAGTAGGTGTCAAAGGAAAATGATTTATGTTCCTTCATCTGGAGGCCAAACCAGGAAACTATTTGATTCAATTTATCAGCGGTGGGAGCAGCAGCCCAGGGCATGGCTCTTTCTGCCTCTCTGGAAGCTAATGGCCATGGAGGGGCAACTGGCTTGGGATTTTCCCAGAATTCTTTCCCTCGTTCACAGACATCCATCCCAAGGACCCTCACAATCAGGGAGGATTCCTGGCACTCTCATGCTCAGCTGTGGCCTGCCCGTTGGCACACGTTTTTATTCTCATCAGAGTCCTTATCACTTTCTGATTTTTTTCATTTATTTACTTGATCATTGAGTGTTTTCACTCTACAACATCCGGTCCTTGAGAGTGGGGACCTGTTTAGTCATATTCTCTACCATATCCTCAGTGCCTAGCACACACCTGGCACATGACATATGTTCCATAAATAGTTGGTGAATGTATGTACAGGAAGAGAGACAGAGACATACCCATGCACACACGCACACACACACCACACGGGTGTGGATGGATGGGTGGATGGATGGATGGATGGATG
>NW_005361573.1:925051-966777 GCF_000412655.1 Myotis brandtii
CACAGATCAAGTTTTTAACCACCCCCTTGGCTTTCACGCTACCAATATTTCCTTTTCTCTTGCTCTCTCACTGTCTCTCCTCTTCTCCCCTCTTCTCCCCCCTTCCCTGTGCTCTGCAGATTGAGAGAGCATAACAGTTCAGACCAGAGACCTGTTCTCTGCCCTGCCCTCTTGCTCTTCCGGGTTTGGGGTCTGGTCACACTCCCTGGGGTCACATACCATATCCTGACCCTTCATTCTGTATGTCCACCCAGAGGTACCCAGAAATCTCTGTGGTTTCACCCCCTGCCTGTGGAGCAGAGCCCACAGTGTCAGGCCAGGGCCTCTCCCACTGAGAAGCCCACTCACCTCGGGGACCTCTAGAGTCAGAAACAGGAGGGGAGGGGGTAGTGAAATTGAGGGTTCTTTGCGACCTCAGCAAAGGCTGGGCTGCTACTGGGGATGGTATTCTCTTCCCTCCTTTCAGGCTCCAAGCACTTTGTTGAGAATGTTTGCTTTGGCGACTGCAGGAAGCTGGCAGCATGCGAGCAAGCGGTTCAGAAGGCTGCTGGAGGCAGGGCCAGCAGGCGGCTGCCTTCCAAGTGAGCCCAGCTCACTGCTGCCAGCCCAGGGTCTCCTGGGGAAGGGGCTTCTCTGCTCTCTCTCTAGGTCTCCCTCCACTCTGTTCCTCCTCTCTCATCTCTTATCTCTCACCTCTCTGTTCTCTCTCCCTCACCTGCTCCCTTTCCTCTCTCTCTCATCTCACATTCTCTTCAGCACGGTGGTACAATGTGACCTAACAGTCTGAGAGGCCTGCAGATCAGGGAACCCCCTCCCTAGTAAGGTGGGGAGGCCACATAGCTGAAGGGTCTCGGTGTACTGTATCCTTGGAGAATCATGAAGGGATTCAGGGACCTGTGAATCTCACCCCCCTACTGACTGTGCATTTTCCCAGGGAAACATCCATTACATCTATGACCCAAGGGCACCGAGTAAGAATCCTGGAGTCGGTCAGCTTGACAAATCCTGGAGGAATGGATGGTGGACTTGGAAAAAGTGGACCCACCCTCACCAAGCCTCAGTTTCCTTTTCCATAAAATGAATGTGAATGACTTTCAAACTATACTCTCTGGAGCCCCCATGTTCTTGGCCATCTGCTCAGATGAGAAGGTGGTTCTGGGGATCAAGGGCCTAGACACCCCCTTCTAATTCCACTCCAGGGGCTCTGTGTCCATCTGAACTACACCCACTGGGCTGCCAGCACGGGTTCCATTGGCACAAAGGACTCTGAAGCTCTATAAACACACTGAAGTATCGAGTACTAATGTCTACAGTTTACTTTGAAATACATCATAGATGAAGAGATGTGATCATTCAAGTGCAGTAAAATACTAATGGTAGATTCTAAGTGGTGGGTTTCCAGTCAGTTGTTCATTGATCTCTCCTCTCCTTAGACTTCTGACTGGAAGAGGAGTAACAATCAGGAGAGAATGAACGGACATGTCTGGCTCCAGACACATCGAGGAATCCAGTGTGGCTGGAATGGAAACAAACAAGGTAACTGAGGTGCTCACCAAAATAAAAGGGTCTCTACCGCCAAAATCGTGTTAGGGTCAAGAGACAGTGTCTGATGATGTTCATTCATCCCCGGGGACATCAGCCGACATCAGGACGGGGACAGACAGTAGTTCTGTGGGTCTGCAATATCCACCCGTATGTCTTGTTCTGACTCTTGCTCTCTCCACCTGAACAGCAATGCTGCTTTCTGTGTAGGAACCTGTGCTCCTTGGCTCCCATGTCACCTCCATGGATGACAAACCACATAATAATGACAATAACAATAGTAGCTACTTGTTACAACAGTAAGTGACGCATGTACTGGGTAGCAGCCACGTGGAACTCTCTAGAGCAGCAGTTCTCCACCTGTGGGTCGCGACCCCTTTGGCGGTCGAACGACCCTTTCACAGGGGTCGCCTAAGACCATCCTGCATATCAGATATTTACATTACGATTCATCACAGTAGCAACATTACAGTTATGAGGTAGCAACGCAAATAATTTTATGGTTGGGTCACAACATGAGGAACTGTATTTAAAGGGCCAGAAGGTTGAGAACCACTGCTCTAGAGCCATTCAACCAATTCATCCTCTGAGTAGTCCACCCGCCAGATATTACTGTTCTATGCAATTCACGGCACTCACTCACTGGGTGGCCGGGGCTATTTAGTTCCCTGTCTGAGCCTCAGTATCCCCATCTGTAAAATGAGAATAATGAAGACACCTGCCTCATGGGGATATGAGGGATTGTTCTGTGCCTGCAAAGGGCTTGGCCCAAAGCCTCGCTCATTGAGGTGGAAATGGACTCGTCAGAGAGGTTGAGTGATGTGTCCAGGGACACACAGCCAGCACTAGGGCCCAGGTTTTCCGGCCCCTCAAACAAGTGCTCTCAGCCAGTAAGCTCTGCTTAAACACTAGAGCTCTCTGCCGCTGAAAGCACCAGGGGAAAATCTTTGCCTCCCCTTAATTAGATTAAATGATCCATCATGAGCCTGTAAACCAGCAAGCCATAATCCACAGACGCCGCTGCATGTTAAACAGAAACTCAGAGCAAGCGGTTCAGACCGGACTGAGCAGCTGGTGGCTGCTGATGGCACACACCACGCCGTTACCCAGTAAATCATCCCTCCCTTTGAGGAATGGTTGCAGCGGGCTGTCCGGGTTGGGCTGGAGACCTTGGAAGGCCGCTTCCAAGCAGGCGGGCCCCTTTTGAGATGTGTGCCCCGCATGTCTTCATGTTCCCTCTGCCCTTGAAGGCAGGGAAGAAAGGGTGGACTTCTCAGTATCTTGTTTCCCAACCTGGCTGGGTATCACAGTACTGGGAACTTGACAAAAATGCACATTGATTGGCCCCATCATCAGACCTGGTGATTCAGACATTTCAGCAATGGGTCTGAAGGTCTACATTTCAATGGCATCATCACAGATTTTATTTATTTTTTATCCACATTCAAGGATATGTTTATTGATTTTAGAGAGGGGGGAAGAAGAGAGAGAAAAACATCAATGTGAGAGAGAAATATCGATCAGTTGCCTCCCATACACACTCTGACCTGGCAACGTGGGTATATGCCTGAGCGGGACTCGAACCCACAATCTTCTGGTGCATGGAACAACACTCCAGCCAACTGAGCCACAACATTTCTGAGGGTTTGGAATTTTTTTTTTAACCTATTTTGTTAATGTGGTTACTGAGGCTCAGAGAGATGAAGAAAATTTGCTCAAGGTCACACAATTAGTATATCAGAATTAATTCTACTCTGAGAAGAAAACTCCACATTTAAAGATGGCTTACACAAAATGGTAGTTGTCACAGGATCAAAAGCTGCAGTTAAGGAGTTCTGGGGCCAGGCTCCTTCAAGCTTGTTGCTTTGCCACCTCAATACAAGTCGATGGTAGTTTATTTCTCTGTCACAGAATCAAAAGCTGTGGTTAAGGAGTTCAGGGGCCAGACTCCTTCAAGCTTGTTGCTTTGCCACCTCAATACAAGTCTTCCTCATGGTTCAAAATGGGTGCCTCAGCTCCGGTCATCACGCCCACCTTCTAGTTTCCAGGAAGTAGGAAAAAGAAGGTGCTTCCCAGAAGTTTCAGACACCACTCCCTTTGCATCTTAATGGCCATAACTTACTGACAGGGCTGCATCCAGCTGCAAGGGAGCTTGGGAAAGATGCTTCTTATACCGAATTTCAAAATCGAGAATAGGAATTTAAATGACCAAGTGGTTCATGCTTTCTATTTCTCATCTTAATCTTAACACCCAAGAAAGAGCTATTAGTAAAAATAGCAGAGCCCTCTGCAGCTGGAAGTGCCAAGGGGAAATCTTTCCCTTCCCTTAATTAGATTAAGGGGATGAAGCAACTGAGACCCAGAAGCGTTAAGTAGCTTGCTCAGAGCAGCCCGTTACTCTACGGCAGAGTTAGGATTTAAACCCAGGCGGGCCTGCCCGGAATTCTGTGACTTTCCTGGCACCCTTGTCCAAGGCTACACCCCAGCCCGGCATGTTGCAGATGTTGAAGCTGACTTCTTTTCAAAGGACATTGGTTCTTTTCTAAATGAGTAAAGATATTATTTATGTGGCCCAGGAACTCCCCACACTGGGAAGGCTGCCTTCTCTGTTTTGCCAGAATTTTCACAGCAGGCCATGCATGGGATCTATAACTCAAGACCAGGAGAATTAACATACCTTTTTCTGCCCTATATTTTTCAACCCTGAGCACCTCCTTCAATCTGAGTAACTTTCGGGGCTGGTGGATAAAGGAAAACGAAGGAGAGACTTTTAAGACCCTCTACTGTCTAGTGACCCATCCCCACCCTGCTGACGGGCTTTCCATGAGTCACCCAGAATTTTGCACCTGGATTTATGAAATCCATTTTCCCTGAGACAGACTAAGCAGTTTATAGAGAACCAATATCATTAGGTTAATGATTCCCCTTAAATTATTACCCACACAGACCAGATAATCCCACAAATGGAGCCTTAATGGTGGGGAGTCCAATGCTGGCCGTTCACAGTCCCTGGGATGACCTTGGCTTAGGTAGATGGTGCCCCCTAATAAGAGCTGGCTTATCGGGGTTGAATCTCCACTCCGTAATAATCCTCCATCAGCCACTTCGGGGCTCCTGCTGCAGCATGGGTGTAATGCCCCAGATGAACATCACGGCTGGGAATGATTTTCTGTCTCATTTCATTCTTGGCCGTGACTTTTCATTTCCCATTGACGCCTGATTTATTTATCTGTTTATGAAGTGACCCATTTGGTTAGAAGCGACAGTGATGGGCATTTGATCAAATAGAGCCGCAGATCTCATCTTCCACCAGCCTGAATTTGTATTCCATCATTACTCAACAAAATAGAATTAAGTTGGGGAGAAAGCAGGCCCTGGCGTGCATTATGCATTGGCTTCATTTCATTGGTCTTCATGCTCTCTCGTGGGCCGGCAGGTTTTCCATGTCACCAAGTGTCCCCAGAGGAAAGCAGTTCCATTTCTCATGCCCGAGGAATTGCATTCTCTACTCTGATTTGCTGGGTGTAGAAGGTTGGCAGAACTCTCTAAGGGACATGGATTTCACGAGCATCACATTGTCTTTAGCCAAGGTGGTTCCCATGGGGCAACACTCTAGAAGGGTTTTCCATAGACCAGTGGAGCTCCGGGAATTCTAACCTCCTTAGAATCAAACCCATGGGATCAGTTCATCCTATAAGTCCTGCTATTCCTCACCCAACCAGGCAAGGGGTGGCATAGAGCAGACAGTATTAGTAGCATCATCATTATCAAAGTGATCAAAAATTAATTATCAAAGTTCTTGCCAGGTGCCAGGCACTATGCTAAGTTTTTCCATGTTTATTCCCATTCTATACATGAAAAAACTGAACACAAGACAGAACTGGGATTCAGTTCTCATCTGTCCACCACCAGAGCGAGGTTCTTAACAGTTGTGTGTTTCTGATGCACAAGAGGCTTCTTTCTTTCTTGCCAAGGAGGAAGAGAATGTAATTAATATCTACTGGGCATACATGTGCGAGAAACCTTTCCACCTTATCTCATTAAATTCTTAAAGTCCTCCTGAGACCCATGCATTAACCCATCTTACAGGCAGGGAAGCTGGGGCTTAAAGAGATTAAGATAATCTGACGCTAAATCCAGGATAATAATGCTACCCAGCCAAATCCAGGGTCTTCGGAGGAAAGGTATCATGGCAAAGCTTGTAGAGAAGGGAGTCCAGGTGAAACGTCCTGAGATGACCTTCAGGGCATTCTTAATTTTTATTATGACCCCCCCCCCCAAAAAGAACCAAGTGCATGTGTACATGGGATTATTCTCTAAGGAAAGCCGCATATCCCTGATCAGACACTTAAAGGTTGTCTAAACCCAAAATAGATTAAGAGATGATGGCCTAGAAGACTGGAAGCTACACAGAAGACGCCTTCTCAATCCTTGTGACTTCAGGTGATCAGATACAAATATTGTATCTGCATGAGCTACTATGAAAAATACAAATATTGATGCTCCTCAATAATCCCTGTATCACAGGGGTTTTGTGCTGATTAAATGGGTTAATCTATGCAATACGCTTATAGCAGCGCCTGGCACTCAATAATGGGTTGCTATAGTCACTGTTGTTTTTGCTTATAGAGTTGTGGATAAAAGGAAAGGCTGAGTCAGTAGCTTGAGGACTTTGGCATTGAGAACGCTTCTTTTCTTCCCCCAACAATACAGCTCCGACTCTTGCAAATAAGCCACGGGTACATGAATCTAGGTAGTCTCAAGTGTTCTACTTGTCTTGCATAATAATGCTACCCAGCCAAATCCAGGGTCTTTGGAGGAAAGGTATCATGGCAAAGCTTGTAGATCAGGGGGTCCAAGTGAAAAGTCCTGAGATGACCTTCAGGGCATTCATAAATTCTTATGCCCCGCCCCCCAAAAAGGACCAAGTGCATGTGTACATGGGATTATTCTCTAAGGAAAGCCGCGTATCCCTGATCAGACACTTAAAGGTTGTCTAAACCCAAAATAGATTAAGAGATGATGGCCTAGAAGACTGGAAGCTACACAGAAGACGCCTTCTCAATCCTTGTGACTTCAGGTGATCAGATACAAATATTGTATCTGCATGAGCTACTATGAAAAATACAAATATTGATGCTCCTCAATAATCCCTGTATCACAGGGGTTTTGTGCTGATTAAATGGGTTAATCTATGCAATACGCTTATAGCAGCGCCTGGCACTCAATAATGGGTTGCTATAGTCACTGTTGTTTTTGCTTATAGAGTTGTGGATAAAAGGAAAGGCTGAGTCAGTAGCTTGAGGACTTTGGCATTGAGAACGCTTCTTTTCTTCCCCCAACAATACAGCTCCGACTCTTGCAAATAAGCCACGGGTACATGAATCTAGGTAGTCTCAAGTGTTCTACTTGTCTTGCCTTCTTAACAATTGCAGTGATTGTTGCTTCAACTGCTCTGCTATCAAAGAGCCTCAAATCAGCTCCAAGAGTAGGAAGAGCTCAGAGACTTCTAGCCAATATAGCGGCTGAGCTGACATCAGAGCCTCCTCAGCACTCTGAACCCATAATTCTGGATACAATATAACATCAAAAGCTTCAAATACATTGCTTGGATCAAAAACAAAAATGAAGGAAAAGAGAAGCCCCGGTGTCAGAAATGACAAGCAAACTAAATGAGCCTAATGGTCCACGTGCTGTCAAAACTGCACATACCTAGAGAATCATAATAGCAATGCCTGAAGAAGAGCTGCATCCACAGGATGGGAGCTGGTACAACCCAAAGCAGGGAACCCTCAAGGGCCTTCCACTCGTGTAAGGGGCTCTAGAAAGCTCTCCTCACTTGCTTAAGCACATGGCATGCAAGTGAGTTGACCACCCCAGACCACAGGTGGTAAAAGATTCCCTGGGAGAAAGGTAAATATCAAGGCTTTGCCATGGAGCTTCTTCAATCTTGGCACCCTGGGAATCCCAAAGAAAAAAATGTCCACTGAAGATGAGCTCACATTTAAAAATTATAAAACCTGTAAGGAAACCAAGCCCCTAGAGCAGTGATGGCGAACCTATGACACGAATGTCAGAGGTGACACGCGAACTCATTTTTTTTGGTTGATTTTTCTTTGTTAAATGGCATTTAAATATATAAAATAAATATCAAAAATATAAGTCTTTGTTTTACTATGGTTGCAAATATCAAAAAATTTCTATATGTGACACGGCACCAGAGTTAAGTTAGGGTTTTTCAAAATGCTGACACGCCGAGCTCAAAAGGTTCGCCATCACTGCCCTAGAGAGTCAAAAGATGCAACTAATAAAGGAATTCGAACATAGACTATGAGACCTGTTCATGCATCGCTTTGAGGTCATTTGAGTAAAGGAAAGAAAATAGAGTCAACAACAGCTACGGAGCACTCATTAATCATAAGACACAAAGCGAAGCGTGCATGAAGAAGATGTGCGGTGAGCAGTAGCTTGTCACCTGCTCAGTGTCTGCCTGCTCGTTTTAAGGATGTGATGCAGGGGAGTGGAAAGGGACACTTTCACACCGTGTAGACTAGTACAGTCCTCTTAGATTTTCTAGAAAAGGCAAGTTACCAATATGGGCAGAAGCCTTATTTTTTTATTTTTTTTGCACACACTTTGGAGAAATCCCCCTTTAAGGATTTATTGTAAAAAAATAATGGCGATGAGCAAAGATTAGCTACAACGATATTTTTTCAGTGCTGGAAAATTGGAAACATCCTAAAAGCCCAGTAGCAAGGGATCTGTAAAATAAATGAGGATCTATCCAGATGTTGGGACTCTAAGCAGGCATTAAAATGGATACTGTAGAAGAATGTTTTAATGGCGTGGAAAGATGTTCATAACGTTGTAAGTAAAAAGGCAGACTTTTTGGTAATTGCATGAACAATACAATTCCACTTTTATAAATATAGGATAAATATTGCGGTTTAATATTTAATTGTGGAAACTTAATTGTGAAAAATAAGTATAATTCTGGAAACAAAAGTCACAAACAGGATTATCGTTGAGTGGTAATACATTTATCATTGACGGAAAGACACCACTGGCCCAATTGAAAAGTGAAAATTTTCTTCCATGGGCAAGGATACGGAAATTTTTGTCACCTGCTCAGTGTCTGCCTGCTCGTTTTAAGGATGTGATGCAGGGGAGTGGAAAGGGACACTTTCACACCGTGTAGACTAGTACAGTCCTCTTAGATTTTCTAGAAAAGGCAAGTTACCAATATGGGCAGGAGCCTTAATTTTTTTTTGCACACATTTTGGAGAAATCCCCTTTTAAGGATTTATTGTAAAAAAATAATGGCGATGAGCAAAGATTAGCTACAACGATATTTTTTCAGTGCTGGAAAATTGGAAACATCCTAAAAGCCCAGTAGCAAGGGATCTGTAAAATAAATGAGGATCTATCCAGATGTTGGGACTCTAAGCAGGCATTAAAATGGATACTGTAGAAGAATGTTTTAATGGCGTGGAAAGATGTTCATAACGTTGTAAGTAAAAAGGCAGACTTTTTGGTAATTGCATGAACAATACAATTCCACTTTTATAAATATAGGATAAATATTGCGGTTTAATATTTAATTGTGGAAACTTAATTGTGAAAAATAAACATCATTCTGGAAACAAAAGTCACAAACAGGATTATCATTTCATGGTAATACATTTGTCATTGATGGAAAGACACCACTGGCCCAATTGAAAAATGAAAATTTTCTTCCATGGGCAAGGATACGGAAATTTTGGAGACAGTGACATGAAGCAGAAAATTGCACTGGCCCCTCACAGACAGACAGAGATTTGGTGGTTTCCTGAAGTTCTCCACGAGGGTGACATCTGTCAATATGACTGTGTGGAGTGAAGGTTCTCCCTGTTCATTGCTCTCCAAGTGTTTTCTCTCATCTGCCCCTTCTGGACACTCTAGCTATCAGTCTGCAGGAAGCTAGGAGGAAGTCATTGGTGCAAGACTGAAAGTTCCCTGCAAGAGTGGGTTAAGAGGTGGAGTCATCCCACAGAGCATCATGGCCAGCTGAGGTCCAGTGATGCTCATGGAACTAGAGATGTGTTTCTGTCCTCCTTCCTGCCCAACTATATTACTCTGTGTATTGGTCACAATAAGCTACATGGTAACAAAATAATCCTAAACTAGTAGCTTAGCACAGCACTTCTTTTTCCAAACTAAATGCCTGGTGCCATCTTATACCAATGCCATAGAAGCTCTGAAGGTTGAGGCAGCAAGGGAGGAGAGCGTGGAGGTGACACACTGGCCCTTAAATACCTTAGGGCAGAAAAGACATGCACCATTTCAGCTTGCTCCTCATTGGCTAGAGTTAGTCACATGGCAAGGCACTGGGAAGTACATTCTTCACTTGTACCTGGAAGTCTACTAAGCCATGTACAGAGGACACTGCTAATCCTGACCACCCTCTCTAATGAATTCTATTTTTAACGCGCTCACCACGGTTGGGAATACCGTCCCAACTTGAATTAATCTAAAAAGGAAGTCTGTGCGTTGTCTTTACAGGAAATCCATCCACATAAGGTCATGGGCTTTTGTCCAATAAGTGGATGGTTTTCCAAGTCTTAGGAAGCTCTCAAAAATCCCTTCACCAACCCTCCCGCAGACACCTAAACCTCCCCTTTCCAGGGAGAGACCAAATTCAGAGAACAAATCCCTGTGTTAAGTGGGCCCAGGCTGGTTAGCCCAAAGGCACAACAGAGTCATCAGGGCCTGGGTGCTTTCCATCCTCTTATGCTGCCACCCTCCCACGGCCCCAGGATGGCGGCTCCTGCTTGAGACATCTTGGCTTCCCAGAACTGCATCCAAAGGCAGGAAGAGACGTTTCTCACGGGGAAACAACTTTTATCCAGAAAGGACACCTTTTCCCAGAATCCCCCACCAGGCACACTTGCCTTACACCTCATTGGCCAGTGGGAGCTGGACCTTGAAGGTTGAGGAGGAGTTCACCAGTTAGACAATGTGGAGAGAGCAATCTAAGGAAAGGCAAAAGTGAGTGAATAAATGATTGAATGAATGAATGAAAAAGACAACATGAGAAGATACTTTAAGAAAAAACATGCTAGTAAAAGGGCAGTGTCAGCTTTGTGAGGCCCTACCTCTTGACATCATGGGTAGATTCCTCCCAGTGTATGGCTTTAAATCACATCACGCATTCTTTAGAATGGCCTGCAACTGGCCAGGGATTGTACAACTTTTGTGTTAGGCTTCCCTTCCCATCTGCGGCCCTCCCAGCAAGCAGCAACAGATCTGTAAACACTCCAAGGATGCCACTTAGAGATAGTCCTTTGTAAATCAAAGCGTGCTTCTGAAACACAAATGGATGTAATCACCCCTAATTTGGTTTGTGGGTTTGGATTTGGCTTGTTTGCTTTATTTAGACGGTTGTGAATTCTGTTCTAGGCTGATCAGCATTAACAGTCTCAGCCATGAGCGCGCTGCTTCTATTTTGTTTTGTGCAGCAGCAGGTGTGATGCGAAATGAAGTAGGCTGATCAGCATTAACAGTCTCAGCCATGAGTGCACTGCTTCTATTATGTTTTGTTTTGTGCAGCAGCAGGTGTGATGCGAAATGAATGATGTTATTTTTCCCCCAATGATATAAGTTATACATCAAAGTGAGTATTGTCCTCCAAAATGCTCACCTTTGAAGGTGAATGCTTTTTGGACCACTGTGCCTCAAGTACCTGGAGCACTTGCAGCACCCTTCCTCCCATTCCTTTCCCTTAAGAGCCTGAGGGTTCTTCAGGTCAGGAATTGTGCTCTTTGATTTTTATATCTAATGTAGCGCAAGATTGCAACCTCCTCATGCTATCCTCTCCTCCAGGGGTCTCTCCATTTCAGTTGACAGGCAAGAATGGAAACAAAGAGAAGAGGGTCTCAGGTGTGAGATGATGGGGGCTTGGACGAGGGTGGCGGCAGTGGGACTCGGCAGAGGTGCACTAGTTTGGAGGCCACCACTCATTGGCCATATGGGATGTGACAGTGAAGAAAACACAGATCACTTCTTATAATTTGTCACCAAAACTCTTCGTGACCCTTCAGAGCTCTTGTCACACTGTGTAATTGGAGTTATTTGTTAGTGTTTGTCCATTGTCTGCCTCCTAGGCTGTGAGCTCCAAGAGGGCGGTGGGTAGCAGAGGGCCTCGCACACAGGAGGACCCAATAAATATTTGTGGGATAAGTAAAACGGACATCTCCCCCTGATAGAGGCCACACACGAACACAAACTGGCTGCATCCGGTGGCTGACCCCCTAATTTGGCTCTTAAGTTTGAAAGATGGAAGTACTGAGCAGTCCAGGCATAGAGACATAACTCTTCAGACTCACAGAGACATCATGGCCTGATTTAGGGCTGCATTGAGATTCTGCAACTGTCTCACCCCGGGGTTTTCCAGCTTCGGAGCCAGGGACACTTGAGAATCTGATGGGAGCTCTAAGGCCTCTCCCCTTCCCCAAATGCACACGTGAACAGAATTTTGCACAGTATTGTATCCTTCCCCCCTCCATCCACAGTTCCACTTCCCATGGTTTCAATTACCTGCAATCAACTGCAGTCCAAAAATGGAAAATTCCAGAAATAAACAATTTATAAGTTTTAAGCAGCTCCCCATTCTGAGTAGTGCGATGAAATCTCACTCCGTGCTGCTCCATGCCTCCCAGGATGGGCATCATTCCTTTGTCCAGCTTCTCTACAATGTACATGCTCCCCGCCTATTAGTTGTTTCGTAGCCATCTGGGTTATCAGGTGGACTCTTTTGGTGATGTAGTGTTCGTGTTAACCAGCCTTTATTTTGTTTCCTAAGGGCCCCAAAGCCATTCGCATAACTTTGAATTCAGTATATTGTTATAATTTCCTATTTTATTATTAGTTTTTGTTGTTAATCTCTTGCTGGGCTTACTTTATACATTAAACTTTATCATAGTTATATATGGATAGGAAACAACAGAGTATACATAGGGCTCAGTACTATCCACGGTTTCAGGCATCCTCTGGGGGTCTTGGAATGGGCCCCCCATGGATAAGGGAAAACTACTGCTTTTCAGAGACTTCACTGGCCACACATGGACCACCCGGAGTTCCTGGTTAAGGATTTCTGATCTCTACTCCAACACTCTACTTTTATAAATGTGCCAGGAAGAGGAAGTGACTTTCCCAAGTCACCTGGACAGAAAGAAGGGGAAAGAAATCCTCCTTGGAGCTGTGGGTGGTCAGGATTGTCTCATTTTTCCAGATCCCATTCTGGGCAGAGACGGCCAGCACACCCATCCAGAACTGGACTTTTTCACTTAAAATTCTTCGTTTGGAAATTCATCTTTAGAAATTTCTTTTGGACCAAAATCTCCCCAGACTAGATTTAAGGCTTTGAGGAGAGAAGAGCTGCACACTGATGTGTGTGTGTGTTGGGAAGAAAGTAGGGAGAGTGTTTCTCTTGTTAGTTGGGGGAAGTATTTTTATTTTTTATTCTCTTTTTACTGTTTTCCCAAGGGTTTTCTGACTCAGATGTGAACCAGAGCTCGGTTCTGCTCCGTAGGATTAGTTAACAATCTCTGCCAGTGCTGCATTCTCAGTGGGAGGCAGAACCCTTGCAAAACACTGAATTATTCACACCAACCAGGTCACATTTGCTGATGGAGCAAGTAGAATTTTGTGTGTCAAGGAAAGATTCATTAAACTGAGCCATTCAGTAAAGTAAGCACCACTGGGGTCTAATTTATTGGTGCTGCTTGACATCCGCCTCCTCAAAGCCATGGGGGCTGCGCCTGAGACAGTCGATCTGGTAACTCACAGAGACTGGGCCCATTTCTGGCTGAGGCCAACACACACATCTCATGAGGGTCTGTCCCATGGCTAAAAGGGAATCCTGTGGATCTCAATGATGGGGGAAACCACTATATCTTTTGAGAATCACAAGTCACCAGATAATTGTTTTCCATCCTTCTCTCTCTCTGGAGCCATGTGAGAGAATGAACAAATGAATGAATGCAGTGAATGGATATATAAGATACCTATAGTACAGTGATGGCGAACCTATGACACGCGTGTCAGTGACACGCGAACTCATTTTTTTGGTTGATTTTTCTTTGTTAAATGGCATTTAAATATACAAAATAAATATCAAAAATAGAAGTCTTTGTTTTACTATGGTTGCAAATATCAAAAAATTTCTATATGTGACACGGCACCAGAGTTAAGTTAGGGTTTTTCAAAATGCTGACACACCGAGCTCAAAAGGTTTGCCATCACTGCTATAGTATATCAGTTAGGGCAGGTGGCCCAAAACGTCTGCTTTAACAAGGCCCCTGACAACCTGGATGGAGCCTAACCTCAGTTGCTGGGAGAAATGCAAGTACATGTTGCTGTCCATGGTCCTAAACAACCATTAAGCACAATTCCCCCCTCCACCCCCACCTCCTAATCCCCCCCACACACACCCTGGGGAAACCCTGGTGACTTCATCCAAACTGATCCAGGACATCTTATTCCGATTTTGAAAGAGGTGTGAGAGTACAGAATGAAAAAAATGAAAGAGTGAAAGAAAAAGACAGGCCGTGAGAGATAGGTGTGCAGGGCCACAGACCGCGAGAGGCGATCGGAACAAATGATGACTGTTGGATAGGTTATACCAAGGCACTCATGGTTGTTTAGTTGTTGTGGCTGTTTTCTTTCTATATTGATGAATATTGATGAGCAATTCGGTATTCTTTTCTCAGCTGTAGGACAAACAGAATCACCAATCCTGCTCTATTCTGATGGCATACTTAGAAGGGTCAGGGGGCTCACCACTTTATAAAACCACCTAATCCCATTGGCATAAGAACCTTGGTTTTTGAAAACATTTCTTATATCAGACTCAATCTGCTCTCTTGTAACCATCACTCTCTACTCTCAGTTTTGCTGACCCTTGTACATAACAGCCCTTCAGACAGTTCAAGTCCATTCTCACCTCCCCCCTGGATCATCCCTTCTCCTGCAGCTCACTCAGCCACTCCACACTTGACCCTGGGACTCTTTCTGTGCCGCATCAGCACATTCGGACAGAGCAGCAGGTGGCCCATGAATGAACCTGCTGAGATGGGATTCTGGGCTAATGACAGCACCTGCTCAGTTCCAAGCAGTCCCAAGTGCTGCCCAGTTAGAGTCTGTGAGCAAGTGCCCTGAATAGGCCCAAGGGATCCAATATCCCAATTAACCTGCTTTCATCCCAGCAATTTGCCCATTTTTATGAACGTGCATGTGCATGCACTCCGCACCTGGCTGTTGAGAGGGTGGCCTGCTGTTCATCTCAGCTTGTCTGCAGGCAGAATACTCCCACTTTCTCTGGGGACTGCAACCCAATTTACACAGAAAATTGAGTAAACTGAAAATACTTGAAATCCACTGTGTGGATCTCACTTCTTAAGCCTCCCTCCTGGTCACCAGGATCGTGTGGTCCTGGTCAGCCCCTCAGGTGGGTCTGCGAAGAATGGTGTTCAGTTGCACCATTGCTATGCTAGAATACAAGCTTTGGATGTTGAAATGCCCAGGGTGAAGCCCTGCTTTTCCTGATAAACTCTGGTAAATACTTGGAAGGCGTTTTCCCCACCTATCGCCAGCCCTCCCCTCTGAGAACTGCGGTCATGTTTATTCTGTTATCTGCACTATGCTCCTCCCTCTGCCGCTGGTGATTGGACCAGGCATATAGACCTGATAGCAGATGAACCAATAAGACTGTCGTTCCCAGAAGGTTGCAGTTAAGATTGAGAGCTGCTGGCCGATCTGTGCTGTGTGTTGGCAGTGGTGTAAGCGGGGCAGCCAAGGCTGCACTGGAGAAAAGGGGTGTCTTCCTCCAGGAAGCCAGTCTGTAGACAGGTTTAGAGAGAGAAGAACGAAACCAAAACAAAGTTGAGGCCCAGGAAGCATGAGGCAGAGATAGAGACAAAGAAACAGAGACACCTACCTCCCTCTTACCCCCCTCCCTTAGACCTTGGGTAGCAGGACCCCTGCCCATGCTCCACACCTGAGGAAAGTTTGCACTTTAGAATGCCTTCTTGCTTTCCTGGAAACTTTCTAAGTCCCCTCTCTACAGCGTGGAACCTGCTGGGTCTGGCAGTGCCACCTAGGCAAGACTGCCTAAGCCCAGATGAGGGCCCACACATCCTCCCTCTGTTCCTCCCCTGCTGGGATCCTTCATCCCATGTGTCAGGTCGACCAGATGACCCAAAGATTGGGGTGGTCCTGGGCCCAGGGGCCTCATTTCTTTAATGATGCTGCATGCAGCTGGTCCACAGAATGGTGTCCACATGCTGATTTAGATCAACTCACATTCTTACAGAGGCAGGAAACCCCTAGAAAACATTTGCCTTGGGGCCCACACATCCTAGTGACAGCCCTGTCCTGCAGATCCTGACAGCCTTCCATTTCCTTCTTCCAGTCCTTCTGGAGGCCCTGGGCTCGAAAGGAATGCAGTGCCTCCCTGTACATTAGACTGTTTGCTTCAGCCATTTGGAAGAACTGTTTCCTACAGTCCTGGCAGCCCAATATTCCCTTGACTAAACACAGCATCATCCACTCATCTGTGGTCCCAACCATAGCATGCAGTCTTTTATCCACACAATGAACATTTATTGTTGCTACTGTGGGGCAGGCACAGATGATACAAAGATTCCTACCATCCAGACCCTGCTCCCAAAAAGCCCAGGAACGTGAAGGAGACAGAAACACATCAAAAACAGATAATCACAATAAAATAGCCCTTTGAATTAGGGACCAATCAAGGGTCTTAGAGGACTAAGATGAGTTCTACTTAGCAGATCAGAAAAGACTTTGCAGAAAAGAGGGCATTTGGTTTGGGTCTGGATGGGCACATAAAAGTTTTCTAAGTGCTAAAGGGTGAGAACAGGATTCCAGACGGTATTTGCCAAGGCTCACAGGTGTAAGAATGCAGAGACTGAAGAAGAGCTGGGGGTCCCATGGTGGGAGAATATAGGATTCATACCACTAAGTTCACCGACAAATAGAATGAACCCCCACTAAGAACCAGGTACCAAGGTTATAGGAATGAATGCTCTAGGCCTCACCCATAACTCCCTGGAGCCTCTACTGCTTGAGGGAGGAACTCAGGAGGTGATATTCCCTAGATCCTCCCATGGAGATGCTTCCTTAACACCCTGCACTTCCTGGAGTAGCATCCATCACTCGCTATAGCTGCTGTCTGTTGGTGTGCCATGCTCTCTGGTTAGACTGTGAGTTCCTTAAGAGCAGAATGCTGTCTGTTTGCCTCTCCTGCATCCCCTATGCCAGTTTCTGGCACATAGTGGCCACTCAATAGATACGTGATGAAGGAATAAATGAATGAAAGGCTGGTAGGGCCAGTCTGCCACTGGTCTTTCCTGCCTCCTAAGCCTCTTGAGGGGGAACTATTATGATTGCTTGTATTCGATGCAATAAGGCAGGATATTTTTTAAAGCGGCGATAATTCCATTACCCTAATGCAGGATCCAATTAAACGCAGCCTCTAACATGAGTTATTAAAATGCTTTACTTCTCCCACTGACGCTTAGAAGTCGGCTCTCCTCCTGAGCCATTCTCTTCCTTCACTGACTTCTTATCAGGAACGTCAAGACCATTGGCATTGAGAGAGCACATCAGGTTGGCCCTTCTATTTCCAAACACTGCAAGAGAAGTGATTTGACCTTTCCTAAGGAATTTGAACCCCGAGCTTCCCTGCACAGCACTGATGTCTGGGATTTCTTATCTCCATGTCGGGAGACCTTCTCTCCAGCCGGACAAGGAGTGAGGCTGGGAGAGAGATGGAGCCTATCTGATGCCATTCCCTCCAGAGAAAGTGCTGAGGGGAAGGTTTATTAATAGCGCAGACCAGCCCTGCCAAAGGCAACTGTGAGGAGGAGGTGGGAAAACGAGGGGGCGAGCACTGGCCTGCAGGGTCACAGTGAACTCCGCTGACATTTTATTTCTTTGACATCGTGCAGAGAATCCCAGGCTGTTGTCCTGGAGGGGAGTGTGGGGTGAAAAGGAGAGGGTGGCCTCAATCAGAAAATGGAAAAAATTGACTGGCCCAGTAGCCAAAGGGGACAAAGTGAATCACCTCATTGGCCTGGGCAGGTCTCAATAAGTCTTCTGTTTGGCTTGGAAAGATAATAGGTCTGTTTCCATCATTTGGGATGCCCTTGGCAATAAGACTCCAGCTGCTAGTCCCATCAAGGGGTGGAGCCTGTTTCCCCCTCCAGGAATCTGCACTGGACCTCGTGACTAGTCCTGGCCAATAGAACACAGCAGAAGTGATTCTGTGACAGTTACAAGCCTCAAGAGACTGTACACCCTCCATGCATTCTCCCTGGGAAACTTCCTGGCTGCCAGGTGAACAGCCTGGGCTAGCCCATGGGAGGATAAGAGACCAGAGTCATTCCAGAACAGTTACCCCAGCTGCGGCCTCACATATGTGAGAATCCAGCCAGGGTCAATCAAGCTGCCTACCCAACCTGTAACTGAACATAGATGCGAGAAACTCTATCTCAGCTGGGCCCAGCCTAGATTGCCCATGGCAGGATTCTAAGCTAAATAACCGGTGGCTATTTTAAGCCACTGGATCTTCAGGGCATTTTGCTAACCAGAACTAGCTAATTCTTATTCTGATGCAGGCACCCACAGAAGACAGGAGGATTCGCATTTAGATGAGAAGATACGAGAGGGTGGGGACCATGTTTTCTTGAATCAAACCAATGGGCACAGCAAGCGATACAGAGCAGATGACGAGTAAATCGTGCTGTGTTGGGTTTGAAGTTTGTGCGGGAAACAGGGCATCTTCAGGCGGATGTCCTCATGAGAATTTGCCCAACTCGCCTCCTCCTGGAGTAACCACTTCAGTAAGAATGACTGGCAAGATCAATTGAGCTACTTGAGTTTAATTTATAAAGGTGTATGGCCTGGTTAGGAAGAAACAGCTAATAGGTAAGCATCTCTACTATACATACTCCCTGCCCCACAAAACTGCTCCATCTGCCACCTATCCAGTTACCAACATCCTAGAGTCTTTTTTGACATCCCTCTCCATTTAGTCTCCAGGTCCTGCTGCTTATGCCACTTAAATATGTCTCAGTCTATTCACTTTTTACCATCACTCTAGTTTAGACTTGCATGACCACATCAACTAGTTTCTTAACTAGTCTCATGATATCTAACCATTCTTATAGAGAGAAATGGAAGAGCCAGTTCATACTTCTGGGTTATGTGATCTTCTGGGAAGTGGATTAGAAGTAAAGGCGAACAGTATCTCGTGTCTGTAATCAGGCACAAACAGGGGGTAAATTCATGAATTGGTAGTTCTCCTTAGACTTCAGTTGTCAAAGGTAAGATCTGCTAAAAATCAATAAATGTTGATTTATCAAGGACTTGTACCAGACACTGGGCTAAGAGCTTTACAAGTCTTATCTCACTCATCTCAGCCATGGGGTAAAGTAGGTTCTATCACCATCCCCCCTTTTCAGATGACAGTTCAGAAGCACAGAGAGGTTAAGTAACTTGCTCAAGCTCACTCAGCCAGGACGTTAGGCTAAGTAAAATCATTTTGCTTGCATGTAGGCTATGTAGTCCTTACCTGACTCCCTGCTATGAAATGTAGGGTATGGGAAATTCAATACAATGATACCATTTTAACATAGTTTGCTTATAGATAAAGATCAAGACAGAGCTTCACATTTAGATAATTAGCCTAGCCAACAGAGAGCAGGCAGGATCCCAATCAATAAACACAGTTGTTTTTCTTTCTGAGGCTATAATCTTCAGTGCACGATTCTTGCCAAGACATAAGCATTCTGTTTCCTGCCACCAGACTCCTAAGAGTGAAGAAGTGAAAATTATATATGCAGTTAATGCGGCCAATTAGCACACTTCTCTATGTGTTTCTACAGGTAAGATTAATGTTATTTTCCCTCATATTGACTAGCCTCTGCTATTAACCAGCCACTTTCCCTGCAGTCCTACAAACTTCGCCACCTCCTGGGCCCTCATCCATGTGGCTTCCCTGGCCCGAAAGCCACTTCCATCTAAATCTGTCATTTAAAGTTAAGGTCATGACCCACTTCCTTCCGTCTTGCCACGTCTTCCCACTCTAAGAAATATTACATGTGGCTCCGTGCTCTCTCCATTCCATCTTGTACTGATCGAGATATCTGCTCCACACACGTGTTTTTGTTTGACTTGCATGATTTGGGTGCACAGATTTTTTTTTAAAAAAATGAATTAACTGCCAACTTTCAAAAATCATGAAATTTCATGTCTAGATCCAACCTTCTTGAGGCCACACGATTTGATCACTCTTAGCAGTGTTTCTGCATGGCTACGACTATCCAGAACAGAGTAGCTGCTTCCTCAGTCAGGGTACAGTAGATGCTGGTGTGCCCCCTGCACCCCCATACTCCCTCACCACCTATCATTTCTGTGCATCCAGCTGGCCAACTGACTTCCGGCCACCCACTCATCCGATTCTTTGTGAGAATTCTTCCTCTGCCTACCCAGCCTACTCTGTCTCATTGCAGAACCAAAAATGCTGGGGAATAAACACCTACTCGCCTCCTCCCAGGAGCAGCTCTCAGCAATGACTATAAGGAGTTGCTGAGTCTCCCTCATCATCTAAATTTTCCAAGTACGAATGTCCTGGTTGTCTGTCTGTCATCTAGTGGTGCTTAATACCCCAAATGTAGTGGCTTAAAATACTGTATTATCTTTCACTGTCCTGTAGGTTACCTGGGTGGTTCTTATGCTTCGCCTGGTGTCAGCTGGTCCCCGGGTGGCTGCATTCATGTGCAAGTTCACTTAAGCTTGACCGGTCAGGATGGGTAGAGTTAGTACTGGCAGGGAGTTAGTGTCAGAAGTCCACTAGGAGCACACTGGGGCTGTATTGGTCTAAGAGTGAACATTCCAAGAGACCCAGGCAGAAACTACAGGCTTTTCAGAACCTGACCCCAGAAACCACACAGCATCCCTTTCACCACATTCTATTGGTCAAGCAAGTCGCAGAACCAGTCCAGACGCAAGGGGAAGAGGATTGGACTCCCACTTCTCCATGGGAGGCATGATGAAGAGTCTGCAGCCATCTTTAATCTACCACCGGGTCTATTTTAACAAATAAGCACTGGCTGCCATATTATTACTTAAATCACATATTCATTCTTTTATTCAGCGTTTACTGAACACTGGAGAAATGACCTGAATCAGACATGGTATCTGCCCGGGAGAAACTCATTTGGTAGAAGAGTCTGGGACAGTAACAAATTGAAGTCTACCGCCACGTTCATCATGAATCTTACGTGGTTGCACGTTAGAGTCACCTGGACCTTGTCAAAAAATATGAACACTATACTAGAGCAGTGCATCTCAGCAATCCAGGAGCCCCCAGAATACTGCATAGCCTTGCACAGCAGTGGTGCAAGGCAGTAGGCATAAAGCTGCCTTGGGTATTTGCTAGAACTCAGATACTTGGGCTCCCTCTCCTAAAATACTTGGATTCATAGCCCGAGGGTGGGATAGAGAATCTACATTTTTATTAAAGATTTTAGATGATTTCAGTGTGAGTGGCCCATGGACCTCATCTTGCTATGTTTTCCAAACACCACATTTTAAAGGAAGTGAGTTGTTGGGGAACTTGTGTGTGTGTGTGTGTGTGTGTGTGTGTGTGTGTAATCTATATAAACACCCGTGATTGGTTGAATTTAATTGGACTAAAGCTGGTGTTGATTGCATATGTTTAATGTGATTTTTCACTACTCACTCCCCTCGCACAGCCTTTAGGACTGAAAGTCAGCCTTGAGCCCAACCTTGGCTGTCGATGTTAAGGTTTATTTAAAGGCATATGACAGCTGGAGCTGTTCATTCTTTACTTAAATGATTCTACATACGGACTTAGGAGTTTAGGGGCAGCATGAGAAAGGAGCTTAGGTTGCATGATAAAGGAGAATTTCCACCACAATTGGGCAGCTGTCAGTTGGGTTTAAAAACTGAGTTGCTGGCTCTCAAAGTCAGCTTGGGCAGATTATGTCACGACCCCAGGCCAGCAGAAGGCTGTCTACCCTGAAAAGAGTCATCAAGGCTGCTGCAAGCTTGGATGGGTCTCCATATGTGAAGTGGGGAAGGGTGCCTCTTCACTCCGGCAGAAACAGCCTTTCCTGGCTTAGTGAGTGGTATGAAGGCTGAAGAGTGAAGGGAGGAGGCTCCTTAAATCCAACAAAACACAACTGGGGTGTTCTTACTAAAAGAAGGGGAAGGGATGCTGAGTGCGTTCACTGCCATTGGCAACAAAGTCTCAATGTGTGGGCTTTGTACATGACCACTCACCCTCTCAGCCAGGCATTCCTTATGAGGTACACAAGCCATACAACTACGCATGACAGCCATGTGGGAGTCCATACAAGTCTTATTCAGGACCCATGAGTTTGAAGAGCTCCAAACATCAAATTGGAGGCCGTGAGTGCTGGTGGAGAAGTGAAAACACAGCAGCAATACCCTGTTAGGACAGATGAGGAAGCCTCTTTTGTGAAGGGTGACCACAAGGAGAGAGACCTGTGATAGACAGCGTTTACCCCTGAGCAGCTACGTGAGTTTCTCCCCAAGGCCACAGTGGATCACTTGAGCTCCATCTGAGAATGCGTTCTCCATCAGAAAACAGCCTGTGGAGGTCTGTGTCTATCAGGAGAGACACACTCAGGATCCCTTCACCATTTGGGGTAATGATACCTCAGTAGTCCTTTGAAGAACTGCCTCACTTGCACTCCAGTTTTAATAATTTGGGTGCTGATGACCCACAGCAGCTCCAGAGATGAACAAATGATCCGGGCTTCATCATTCAAGCTAAATATCCCAGGAACAACTTTGCTTTGGAATTCACAGCTGAAATCAGCTGAAGGGACATCTTAATGTTAAGAGTGTAGCCACTAAAGTGAAATCCTAACGCTACAAACAACTAGCTGAGTGACCTGGAGTGTTTTAACTCTTCTGGGACAGACAGACTCTGAGATGGCTCCCATAGGACCCCCATCTCCTGGTACTCATGACTTGTGTAACCCACTCCCCTTGAGTGTGGGCAGAACCTGCAACTGGCTTCTAACCAATAAATATGATGAAGATGATGGAATGATGTCACTTCTGTGATAATGTTACATAAAACTGTAACATATATCTTGCATGAATACTCTCACTCCTTGGCTTGGAATAAGTAAGTGCTGTGTTGGGAAGGTCATGTACAGAGGAACCGAGTGTGGTCTCAGTAGGCAACAAGGAACTGAGACCCTCAGTTCTACAGCCCACTAGTAAAGGGCCGCTGCCAATAACTTATGAGCTCAGAACCAGATCCTTCCCCATTCGAGCCTCAGATGAGACCATGGCCCTGGACAACACTTTGATTGCAACCTTGTAAGTAAGACCCTGAGGAGAAGACCCAGTTAAACTATGTCTGGACTCTTGACCCATGGGAATGGTAATATATATAATAAATGTGAGTTTCTGTAAGCTGCTAAGTGTGTGGTAATTTGTTATGCAACAATAGATAACTAATACACCCTCTCAGAACCAGAACAGAAAGACAGTCACGTGGTTGAGAGTAAGGTCAAGTACTCTGCTGATAGTTGTGAGGCTTAAAAGTAGATATTGTAAGGACGTGCCTGGAACAAAGCAGGCACTCAGTACATTTCATTTTCCTTCTTCCCTTCAGTCAGACCACTGGCAAAAGTTGGCAACCTCAGAATGTCATATATATGGGAAGTGTTCAGACAACCCAGGACCAGGATCACACCAGGAAAATGCCAGCAGAAGTTAAAAAGCCAAGACGCCTTTGTGAAAGGTAACATCATTTTATATCATATGGCTTTAAGAGGCTGTGCACAAGGCAAAAACTGTTTCATAATCCTGCCATGTAAACCAGCTGGGATTTTCCTTCACATAAATTGGATTTTGATTTATATGTCAATAAATGCCCCCAGAAACCTCATCATTTGAAAGTTCATCCATCTCAGCTGGAACTGCAGATACAGGCCTAGAGGAACCTCCTAGGGAAATAGGGTCCTCGTTTACCAGCCCCACATGCTGATGGGGGCGTGGAAAGGGAGTGAGAGGCAGGAGAAATAGGGTCAACTACTCGCCCTCTTCCTCCTCCCCGGCCAAAAAGCTCCTCTCTCTCGCCCTCTTCCTCCTGTAGCTGGGAGAAAATTGCCCCAAATCGGCTACTTCATGCATTACACTGTGCAAAGCCCCTGCCACAGACACTTCTAAGAATCTCCTCTCTGGGAACATTATGACCCAGCTACAAATGAGTCACACCACTTCCTTAAAACCTAATAAGGTTCTTTCTATACAAGCCATGATTTCTTTGACTCTTCCGACATAAGGGATTACATTGATTTAGTTGAACGTTTTACTGAACTAAGGAAGTATTTGGTTGACCAGTACAATTGACAAATATGTGATACGTGCTTGGGAGCTTATCAATTCCATTTTTATTGTCCTCCCTTAATTGAGGCCTGTATGGAGTCTCAAAAGACTCCAGTCATTCTGCCCTTCAATTCATCCAGCACATGGCCAATTATCCAACATTCTAAGCTCAAAGGATCGTTGTGAGGACTTAAATGCCATGATGGGTGTAAAAGATTTAGCACAGTTTGGGGTACCAAGGAAGAGCTCAAATTTCCCTGTTATTGCCACCATTGTCATGGCTGTCAATATAATCATTGTTATTATACAGTATGGGGCTGACCATACCACTCCCTTGCTCAAAAGCTTCCATGACTCCCCACTGTACATAAGAGAGGGTCCATACTCAGCCCGGTCATTAGTACATGACATCATCATACCTGTGCAAGTTTAATTGCTTCAACTCCCTAATACATACCCTATATTTTAACCATACAATCGTAGGTATTTACAACATTTTGTCAAAAAATAGGGAATTACACATGAATTAGACATTCTCTGCCTTCACGAAACTAATGCTCTATTTATAGATTAAGACACCCCTAGTGAGAGTTGAGAAAGAGTTAAATGCTGGGCAATGAACAACTTTATAACTAACTAGGGGTTGATTCCTGGCCCACGTGGTCCCTGATAAGCAGGAGAGAAGTCTATAGAAAAACCTCCTTCCCAGACCCAGGGCATTTACATAATCATCATCTAGTTTGGGGGCTGGGCACTGTTATTTGGCATATATTATCTAATTTAATGAATCACAACGCTATGAGGTGTGTATTTTTGTCCTTATTTTACAGAAGAGAAACTCAAGGCTCAGGGAAATTAATTAAGAAGGGCAAGGATTTCCCAATCCTGTCGTTTTCCTGGCGCCCCGCCCCCCCCCACACACACACCTTGGGTGGGAACACGCAGTTTCCCCAACTGTCGTTTTCCTGGCGCCCCCACCCCCACCCCCGAGACACACACACACACCTTGGGTGGGAACACGCAGTTTCCCCAACACACACTGGGAAATGTTGCTATATTCTTCTCATCTGCATGCTCTTCCTGGTCTCTCTCCTCCCAGATTTAGAGGGTTCCCCCCGCCATCAATCCTCTCCCAGAATCCCAGAACCCCATCTGTAACACAGCAGACATCAACAGTACAGAGTTACCCAGGGAACAGGCACATGGACTTCACTTAGAGTTATGTAGGCCCAGCCTAGCCACTGTTGAGTACATCAGCTCAAAGTAGTGATATACATAGGGTACTGGAACAAAAGAAATGCAAGTACACACACACACGCACACATACACACAGGCACACCTATAAATGTTTTGGGGTTTCATCTATCAGGATGCCTTTGAACAGATATCATAAACATAAAAAAATGTTTACGATGGTGAACAGTGCACTCTAATACCTCCTGAATAATTTGTGTTGTCAGGAGCACCCATTGCAATATTTTCTCATTTTTGTCCTCTTCGCTGGCTGCTGACCACTCCGAAAGAAATGAGCTTCCAACTGCATTAATAGCTTTTTCATCTTCCTGCCACTGCTCCCTCTAAACGGCTTGCCGTTATCTATTTATGAAATAAACTGCTGCCTTTCATGTCTCCCAAACTCTACTTGTGCCTGGTGAGATGAGAGAAACCTAATCTCTCCAAGGGGCTCTCCAAATTCCTGTGTTGCAGGAAAACTTGGTAAGCCTGGCTCTGTGTGAAGATAATGGAAATGAGGTAAGCCCGGACAGCTTTTGGTCACAGAGGAGCGTCCTCAGGCGTCAGTGTAATGTGCTTCAGTTGGCAGGTATTCACCAGTTGGGTGAAGCCTCCACTGGGTTTGTAATTCTTTCCACCTGTTCCCTGTGCGTTTCACAGCCACCTCTCTCTGTGGGAAGCCAGTAACATGGCAAGTAACCCGGAGTCTAATCGATGGTTCAAATTCCATCTGCTATCTGCTAGCTGTGTGACCTCATGCAGTTGTTCTGCCTCTCTGAGTCTCAGTCTCCTCCGAACATTGTTGTCATTTAATAATTTTATTATCCCCACGTCACATTTGGGCAAATGGATCCAGAGAAATTCAGTAGTTTGTTCATCTTCACACCTGAGTGTGAGTGGAAAGGGCAGGAGTTCAATCCAGTTTTGTCTGATGTGAAATTTGTGCTCATCCCAACTAGGTGGTCAGCACCCAGAGGGCCAGGCCCTGTCTGTCCGTTTCTGCTGTATCCCTGAAGGGCACCAGGCCCATAGGAGGAACCCAAGTATAAGTCTTAATGAGCTTTTACAAAGTGGCAGTCACTGTTTTAAGCATATTTCCTCATTTAGTCTTTACAAGAACCATTAAGCTGGGTACTGCTATTATCCTCATTTTAAAGATGAGGAAATGGATGGATGGATAAATGGATGAATTATATTGCTCCTTTATAGATCAGCCTGATCATAGACATCTCCTAGGTTCTTATTAAAAACTAGAGGCCCGGAGCACGGATTCATGAACCGGTGGGGTCCCTCAGCCTGGCCTGCAGGGGATCGGGCTGAAACCGGCAGTCAGTCTGACATCCCCCAAGGGATGTAGTAGTGTGCGATGGGGCAGGCGGCCAGGGAGGAGCCCGAGTCCAGGCCAGGCGCTGCGCCATGCGACATCCCCCAAGGAATGTAGTAGTGCGCGATGGGGCAGGTGGCTAGGGAGGAGCCCGAGTCCAGGCCAGGCGCTGCGCCACTCCCGCTCATCCTGGCCCTGCTGCCCCTGCCGCCACTGCTGGGTAGGCTCGCTGCCACTCCGCTGCGGTCTCCGTATGCCCATCCTAGAGCAATACTGGCGCACCCATGACTGAGAAGTGGCTGTGGGTGCAGGAGAGGCTCGTGCTGCTCAGCTGTGCTCGCCAGCTGTGAGCCCAGTGTCTGGCGCCCGTCGGTCAGCTGAGCGGCACTCCTGCTGTGGCAGCACACTGACCACGAGGGGGCAGCTCCTGCATTGAGTGTCTGCCCCCCTGGTGGTCATTGTATGTCATAGCTACCAGTTGAAATGTTGAACGGTTGCTTTGGCTTTTATATATATAGTTTATATATATATAGACAGAGAGATATTAGATACCTCATCTCCCCACACTTTCTCTAACCCTGATGATTCTCTTTCAGTAAGTTTTGGTGGCCTCCAACCCTGGAATATGTATACAATAGAGTCCGCTCAAGAGGTCTGATGCGTTTTTTTTTTTAGCTAAGGGTCTGGTTCTCAAACAAAAATTTGGGTCCTAGGCTGATGATCATGAACAGCTGCTGAGAATGAAGCCAGGTCTTGTAATTTGAAATGCACTGGGGAAGGAGAGCAGGTCTTGGAATGCAGCTGACCTAGATATGACTCCCCCTCATAGCTGTCTGATGGGCATGGAGTTAGAAAACCTTGCTGAGTGTTAGTTTCCTGAATTGCAAAGCCTGAATAATCATCCTTTCCTTGATAGCTTGTGGTCAAATTAAGCATCACTATGTTTATGATGCCTCTACAATGTCTAGAACATAGTAGGCATTTAACAAATGATACCCCTGATTATAAAACATTTAGGACACGATATGGTACAAAAAAGAAACTTTAGAGCAAGGGAGACTTCATGCATTTATTCAGCAAATACTTACTGAGCACTTTGTACTCAGACCAATGAATGCAGCAGTTAACAAAATAAAATTCCCTGCTATGTGGGACTTACAGTTAAGTAAGAGTGAGACAGACATCAAAATATATGCATAGCAAATAAATTATATAGTAAGATAGTGTGTGAGAAAGCAAAATGTGCTTTGGAGAGAAGAATAAAGCATGGTAAGGGGGAACAGATATGCAAGGAGAAGTTGAAATTTTAAGAGGATGGTAATGTTACATCTCATTGAGGTAGAGATATCTGAATAAGACTTTAAGGAAGCAAGGGCTTGTGCCTTCCATATTTGACATTTGAATTCTAGCTCTTCTATTTATGTTCCATATGAAGTTGGGAAAGCCATCTTACTTCTGAGTCTCCATTTCATGATCTGTAAAATGGAAGTAATGGCACCCATTTCACAAAGTTGTCAGATTTCATAACAATGTGTATTAAGTTTTTGTGTGCATAAAATATTTTTAAGAAAACTGGATAAAAAGATTGCATTTATTAGGCAATCTATCTACTTACCAGGCCCTTTCCTAGGCATTTTATATGCAGTATTTTATTTTAATCCTCACCATAGTTCAATGAGGTAGGTAGCATTATATTCCCATTTTACAGATGAGGAAATTTAGGCTCAGGGATTTGAAATGACTTGCCTAACCAACATCACCAAATGAGGAAATGGTATAACCAGGACAAGAATCTGGGTCTGTCTGACACCTAAATCTACTAAATCTCCTTCCTCACTTACTGGCTGTATGACCTTCCACAAATCACTGCCCTAAGCCTTCATTTCTCATCATTTAAAAATTTGTTTTCCCATCAGATGCCTTGATTAGCATCTTAACTCAATCCAGTATGGCCTGTATCTGGGCTGTCTGATAGGAAAACACGGATGCCTACACTAAAAAAGGGCATAAAACAGCATCCTGATACACTCAACAGATTGATTTCACCTCTAATCCAATTTTGATCTGTGGCAGAGGCTGCCTGGCGCCCTCTACTGGGAAGGATTTTAAGATCACAATTGGTCTGTACAGGCCCCAGTGCCTTGATTTATTAGTGATGTCTGACATAGATGAAGAAGTAAAAAGCAAAGGTCCATGTGATGCAAAAACAAAAGTCACTTCTGTTGGTCCCAAGTGCAAAATCCAAGTATCCTTGTAAAATTAAAACCTGCCCGCTTATTTTATTTGGTCAAGACAGGGAGCAGCTTAACTTACTTGAAGCCAGTTACCAACATTGCTAATGTGAACATGAACTTTAGAGCCATCCTCTCCATTCTTTGGACGTTATCTAGTTCTTGACCTCTTTCCATTTATTCAATGTCTTTGGCAACATGGTAAAGAAATAAAACATGGTTTTCAACTACTTTTGAATTGAACATAGAGGGTAAACCAAAGATATTTTCTTGGTCAGAAAGGAATCTGGTTCTCTCTAGTATCACCAAATGAATGACAGCCCAAAAAAGGCAAAGGAGAGAGTGTTTTTCAAACTGCTGATTGAGAGACCCATGTCCATTTCAACAAGTTCTAAGAGACTCCTGATTTACAACACAGCACATCAAGGAGACCATAAAACAGTATGCCAACCAGAAAATACATCAAGGAAGCCAACTCCTTTCTAATGTAACTTCCAGGTGTGACAGGCTGTATTACAGCAGTCATCTCTTTTTTGTTGTTGTTAATCCTCACCCAAGGACATTTTTCCATTGATTTTTAGAGAGAGTGGGAAGGAGGGAGAGAGACGGAGAGAAATATCAATGTGAGAGAGACACATTGATTGGTTGCCTCCCACACATGCCCCGACCAGGGCTGGGGATTGAGTCTGCAACCAAGGTACATGCCCTTGACTGGAATCGAACCTGCGACCCTTCCGACCATGGGCTGGCATTCTATCCACTGAGCCAAACCAGCTAGGGCATAGTCACCTCTTAATTACCATAGATGGAGGCAGCCTGGGACACTGGTAAAGTGAAGTAAAGGAAAACCAACAACAGTATCTATTTAGCCTTGTAGTTCAGTGCAAAGGCTTGATAGTTTCAGACAGACCTGGGTCCAAATCCAGTTTGGACCACTTCCTGCTATGTAACCTTAGAAAAGTAATTTCACCTCTCAGAGCCCCAGATTCCTTATCTCACAAGTGGAAATAGTGACATATCTTCCACCTAACATGTATTGCGAGGATTAAATGAAATAAAGAACACATAGCTCCCAGCAGAATGCCTGCAACACAATAAGCCCTCTCTCAGTGTGAGTTGGCTTACTGTTTTTGCATTTCACCTCTCAGAGCCTCTGATTCCTTATCTCACAATTGGAAATAGTGACATATCTTCCACCTAACATGGATTGCGAGGATTAAATGAAATAACACATAGCACCCAGCAGAATGCCTGCAACACAGTAAGCCCTCTCTCAGTGTGAGTTGGCTTACTGTTTTTGAGATGATGGAGGAAAGCATATTTATATTTCCTAATGAGTGTTATGCAGACAAATATTGAAGTGAGTCAGAATCCCCATGTTAAATTGGAGGAAGGGAAAGCTGCTAGATAAGAAATCTAGTCCTCAATCTGTTCTTACTTGCTATTCAGCCTGGGGACTTTTACCCCACTTCTCTGAGACTCGGTTGGCCCATTTGTCACATAGAAAAGGGAAGCACAGGGTCTAAGACATGGACAGGTTTCAAGTCCCAGCTCTACCTGTTCTGTGTGACTGAGCCTTGGTTTCCTGGTCTGTAATAAAATGGGGATGATGATAACAAGACCAGCTTCCCAGTGAAAATTAACAAAATAAGCAATAAGAAATGTGAGCAATATTTATTCTTAGCTTATTTAATAATAACAGGTCACATAATTATAATTTTATATTTTAAATTAGAATAAAATTTCTGAGTAGATTTTTTAAAAATTATATCTCAGATTTTACCTTGCTTCAAGAAGCCAGTGGCAGAAGCAGCAGGGTGGAAGGAAACCAAATTGTGGTGAACAATTTCCCCCTGATATGCCACACGTAGGGAACTGAAAATGGCTCTCAAAGACTCTCCCTCCCTCAAGCATCCCATTTTCCTCTCTGCTCCAAAGCAACCAAGATTACTAAAAATGTTTTTAAATGTAAATGTGTCTTTCTCAGTGCTCTGTAGTTCCAATTCTAAGAAAAAGCAAAGCTCCTATATCAGCATTAATTAAACTGCCAACTAGTAACATTCCCATTACTCAACCAAATAAATCTAATTCCTATCTGTTCGGCAGGAATCCCAGAGCCACATAAACCCAGGCTGGAGTTTTATATAACCTTAAAGAACTGTTGATAGCTTCTGGAGTCTTTCCTCTCCCTACCCATCTTGCAATATCAAGGTCTTCTCTGTGAGCTAATGGGAGAAATAGCTTCCCTCAGCACTTTCCCCATCTGTCTTAATTTTTAAAATTATACTTTTATTAAACCCTTAAGGAAAATGGACTTGCAGAGATCTCATTAAACAGGGAACTATGCACTGCATAAAACAGAGAGATGAAATTTTTTTAAACCTACCCTCACAATTTGCCTTAATGAATTTTCCCTCCGCTGCTATATTACAGAGTGCGCAAATAAATAGAGCACTTTGTGAGTGGTGGATGGGCAAATGGGTATTTAAGCAGCCGATAATAGTTCTTGCAGCCTCCAATTGGGATCTTTCTTCCTAGGAACTCAGTATTTGGTGCGTTATGGCATATTCTTTTCTCCCTGGAGACTGACTTAATGCCAGGGTGGGAAGTCAACTCACCCCTGGAACTAGGCACAGAGGATCTCTTCTATACAACAGTCTCAGAGGGAGTGTGCTCTCTAGCAGAATACACAATGTTTATTGAGCACCTACTCTTACCAGGCATTTTCTACGTTCTTTTCGTTGTACCAGTGGTTATCAGCTCTGGTAAATTGGATTCTTGTTCCCACTCCACATCCTCCCTCAACAGAATTGTATATCCATGCTCTTTGGCTTGTGGGTGGAGTCCACTTCCTTGCCCCATTGGTGCCGAGTTTAGTCATGTGACTTGCCTGGCCAGATGAACTGTGAGAGAAAGTGATAGTGATACAGTTCAGTTTCAGGAGGCACCACATTTTTCTGATCTCTTGCACTCCTGCCATTATCATAGTAATAATAAGGGCATGCCCAAAGAGCTATGGATCCCGGAATAAGACACACAACCTAGAGTATCTGGATACATTTTTATACTCAACTGAAATTGGCCAAACCTTTGCCCATCTGCAGACACAGAAGTGAGAAAAATAAATGTTTGTTGTAAATCATTGAGGTTTGGGAGTTGTTTCACAGCATTATTGCAGCAGTAGCTGACCCATGTAACGAATGTGCATCAGAAGCACTTGGGGAACTTTTAAACTATGCAGATGCCTACGCCCCATCCTAGAGATTCTGATTGAGTTGATCTGAGGTGACCCAGTGCACCTCCCCAATGATTCTAATGTGAAGCTAGGGTGAAAACCACCGATCTGCATTATCACATTTAAGCCTCTCTACAATCCTGTAAGGTAGGGCGTATCCACCCCATTTTACAGAAGAAGAATCTGAGTGCCAAAGACAGGGAGTAGTTATCTGAAGACTTTCCATCCAGCAAATGGCAAAGCTGGGACTCAGGCCCAGATCTGTGTAACTCAGAGTTTAAAAGCAGGTAGGAAAATTGCTAAAAATGTGTGTGTTTATGGCCCTGCTATGCCTCCATAATTAATTCTCTGGGATTTGGAACTATGAGCCTACTTTTTCAACTGACCTCTGTATAGGCAGAATTCTGAGATGCCCCCCCAGGATCCTCACCAGCTTGTGTACATACCTTATTCTTTTGCCTGAATGTAGATTAGACCTGTGAATATATATGATGGATGTCACTCTCTTGGATTCTCTTCTTTTCCTGATGGGTGTTTTCTGCTTCCTTATCTTCCAAATTGCTTATTTCATCCTCTGTTTCATCTGCTCTACTGTTGCTTCCCTGTAATGTAGCCTTCATTCCAGTTATCATATTCCTCATTTCTGACTGGTTCTTTTTTTATGTTTTCAAGCTCCACTTTGTGTTTCCTGTCTCTCTGTTGAAGTTCTGACTGAGATCATTGAGTATCCTTACAACCAGTGTTTTAAACTCTGGTAGATTGCTTATCTCCATTTTGCTTAGTTCTTTTTCTGGAGTTTTGTTGTTCACTCATTTGGGACGTGTTTCTTTGTCTCCTCATTTTGGCTGCCTCCCTCTGTTTGTCTCTATGTATTATGTAGAACTACAACAACTCCCAGTCTTGGTAGACTGACCTTATGTAGTAGGTAGATGTCCTTGTAGGGCCCAGCAATGCAGCCTCCCTCATCACCCAAGCTGGGCACTCCAGGTACAACACCCTAAACCCCTCTCCCAATGTGGGTTGTGTGCACTGTCGTGTTGCAGTTGAGCCTTAATTGCTGTTGGCATGGCAATGGGAGGGATTTACACCCGGGCCAATTGGCTATGAGGGCTGGCTGCAACCTCTGCTGTGGCTACAGTGCAGGGGTTGACCCCACAGAGCAGGACTCACTTCAGCAGGGCTCTGGTTTCCAATGAATCTACCCCTTGAGTGTGTCTCTGGTGGAGATGGTTGGGTGTGATCCAGTGTGCTGGCTCTGAGGCCTCCCAGGAGGAGAAGGCTGAGATCAGCTGCCACCTGTGCCCTGCCTGGGGCCACCCGGCATGAGCTACAAAGCCATCTGCAGATGGCTGCTACTTGTGCTGGGCTTGGAAGTGCCCAGGAGAGGCCAAGCTGCAAACTGAGGCCAGCTACCACCTGTGCCAGGCCCAGGGCCACTTAGCAAGAGGCACAGGGCATGCCAAGGCCATATGCTGCTTGTTTGGGATTTGTGAACCTTTGAGGGATTTTAGAAAAGTCCGCAGCATGACCCAAGATAGGTTGTTTATATGGAAAAGCCACTGGAAACAGCGTGTGTGGGCCTGCAAGTTGGGTTGGGTGGGTGAGCAGTGTTGGCCAGGTTGATGAAGACTCAGATGTGGTGCCCACCTGCTGGCTCTGTGGGGTGGGGGTGGGGGCGGAGCTCAGCAAAGGAACAATGGCTTCTGCCAGCACTTCGTCTGGGAGAAAGCTGGCCCTTCAGCCCTCACTTCTAAGCCAGACAACTCAGTTCTTCCCCATATGGCCCTACACTTTTGGAGCTGCTACCCCAGTGCTGAGCTCAGCCAGTGAATCCGAGTAAGTCCAGGTGGGCCCTTTTAGAGGGATGCCTGGCACTCCAGCAGCCCTCCTCACACAGCCACAATCCCCAGTGGTTTCCACAGCCGGAAGTTATGGGGACTTCTCTTCCTGGCACTGGAATCTTGGGCTGGTGGGCCTGGTGTAGGGCTGGGACCCCTCACTCTTCAGGAAGGACCTCTGTAGTTCAGCTATCCCTCCCAATTTTTAACTGCCACACATGGGTGTGGGACCAGTTCATTCTGTGTGTCCATGCTTCCTACCAATCTCATCTTGGTTTCTTCTTTATATCCTTATCTATAGGACTTCTTTTCAGCTTGATTTCAGCCAGTTCTCAATGATGGTTGTTCTATAGTTTAGTTGTAATTTTGATGTAGTTGTGGGAGTATGCGAATACCGTGTTTAGCTATCCATCTTAACTGGAAGTCATCCAAATAGTATAAGCATCAGTACTCCAACACCTGATCTGACCCTGTTGGGGTCTTGGGCCAAAGTTCACCAAGTCATGAGGTCCACTAGGTCAGCAGTCGTCAACCTTTTGGACCTCACGGTCCACCAGTGGTCCACGGACCACCGGTTGTTGACCACTGCTCCCAAGGTTTCTTTAAACCAGCGGTCGCCAACCTTTCAGACCTCACGGACCACCAGTGGACCACCGGTTGGCAACCACTGCACTAGATGAACCTGCACATATCCTACAACTCTGCAGGCAGTGATGTTCTATCTGTGCACTACCGGCCTTCCCAAGGAGGAAGCTTTGGGTGTGTGGCCAGAGAGCCCTGGAGTGGAACCTCAGCAATACTTGTACTTGTTGACCTTGGATGAGCCGCTGTACTTCTCAGAGCCTCAGTTTCTTCATCTATACAATGGGGCAAGAACAGCACATGTAGAAGTTTATTGAAGGGATAAACTAATGGGCTCAGTGCAGAGCTAGATATTGAACAGACTCAGTATGTAGTGATTTAGCACTTGGCCTCTAGAAAAAAGAACACCCAGATTCAAAAAAATAGCCCTGCCACTGACAAGCTGACTGAGTTCACAAATTTCCCAATATCACCCAGCCTTGGTTTCCTCAGCTGTGAAATGGGCTAATATTGTAACTCCATCCTGTGGTCACTCTGGAGATTAATAAAATGATGCAAAAAAAAAGGAGTAGCAAACTCCCTGGAGCAGAATGAGTGCTTATAAATGGCAACTCTTATTTTGCAAACCCAGGTGATGGCTTTGTTATTAAGCATTTGGGTGGATAACAGAAGGCCAAGATTAGGGCCAAAGAATCGATCCCATGACCCTGGAGCTGAGTTATGACAGCAAGCCACACAGGGCTTAAACCCACAACCTCGGGTTTGGGAGCAGATGAACCTCCCTTCCCCCACAGGCCACCAAGCCTGTTTCCCTCTGCAGAGACCTGGCAGCCACGTGCACCGGTTCTCAATTCATTCCAGTATCATTCCCCCTCCTATCTCCCTGGGGGCTGATTGATAGTGACAGGCGACAACCTATAGCTGTGTGACAGAATGTTTACTACCAGCCCTCTAGGAAATGATTACTTGGAGGTAATTTTGAACCTCCAGACTATGATGCAGTGTTTCATATATTAAACTGCAGCAAACGGTGTGTAACAGTCTTACAAGAAGACCTTGTATTTCACAGCTTACTGGGGAGGGAGCACACAGGGACAAATTGGTTTCAAGGGAAGGCCAGCACAGAGGATTCAAGCTCTTTGCATCCAGTCTTATTGAAGGAACAGAGAATTAAGCTTTGAGTCTACATGGCAATGCCCATTTTATACCCTGGGATTGCCCTGGGAGAGACCCTATAGCCAATGCCACTGAGACCCCAGATACCATAATTCATATTACCAAGGCTGCAGGACCCAGCCATAGCTGCCTCTAAAAACTGGATGAAGTTCTTTCTTCCTCTCCCATAGTCATTATCTGAACTTCTTTACAAATCTCTTTCATCTGAATGTTTCTTAAAGTTTAGACATATAAACCAATGGAACAAAATAGTCTAGAAATAGAAAGCAGAAGGGAAAGGATTTATTTACAAATACTGGTGCTTGGTCAATTTGATATTCATATGGAAAAAAGATTCATCTTGAACCCTACCTCACACCATACACAAAAATCAATTCCAGATAGATTGTTCAGCTAAATATGAAAGGTAAACAAATAAAACATTTAGGCAGAATATGGAGGAATGTCTTCATGATCTTGGGGTAGGCAAAGATTTTTTATGTGGGTAAAAAAAGTGCTAGCTAAAGGGAAATACTCATAAATTGGACTATAACTAAAATCATTGATAGTAATAAAAAAATACCATAAGGGAATGAAAACCAACCAGTATAAGTCACATATTTGCAAATTCAGAAAGGAATTTTATCCAAAATATAAAAAGAACTCCTACAAATTAGTAATAAGACAGACATCACAAAACAAAAATTTGCAAAAGTCATGAACAGGAAGTTCACAAAAGACATTGTCCAATTGGCCAGTAAATACATGAAAAGAAAGAATCTTTGACATCAGAGAAATGCACAGTAAATCTACAGTGTAATATCTCTCACTGTTACCATAATAGGCTAAAAATTAAAAAGACAAAAATCACCAACTGTTGGAGCAATTGGAATTCTCATATGTTATTGGTGGCAGTATAAACTAGTATAAAAACTTTATAAAATGGTTTCGCAGTATTTGCTAAAGCCAACTATGTCTTTTATCTTTGATTCATCAATTCTACTTAAACACGAATACATATATATGTTCACCAGTAAATATGTACAAGAATATTCATAGCAGTTCTACTTGTATTAGTTAAAAACTGGAAGCAACCCAATGCTCATCAACAGTTGAATGAATAAAGTAACTATGGTATAGTCACACACTCTAATACACTAAAATGAGAATGAATGAACTACAACTACATACAGCAACATGGATGAAAGTCACAAAATGTTGAATGAAAGAAGCCAGATGCAAAAGAATACATACTTTATATATTCTTTATGTAATTCCACTTTGTTATATTTATGTCCCATTTGTATTTCTATTAATTCTAGTTATATATATAAATATATATAATACAACTTTATATAATTGTGTTTATATAAAAGTGTAAAAATTAGCAAACCTAGCCTGTGCTTTAGAAGTCAAGATACCTGGGGAATAGTGACTGAAAGGGGGCTCATTGGGATCTTCAGGGGAGCTGGTAATGTTTTCTGTCATATTTTAGGTACAGTTACAAGAATATGTTCAGTGTGTAAATATTTAACAAGCAGTATATTTATGCTTTCTGTGATTTTCTATATATGTGTTATTCTACATCCAATGATGTAGAACACTAGGATGATGCTGATTGGCAAAAAACCAAAACAAAAACATAAAAAAAATACCCACTAGAGGAGGGTGGGGGAAGGGAGAAGAGCTTCGATTCTTAAGTGCCAAGCCCTGTGCTGAGTGCCTTTGCACACGTCTCATCTTTCAAGCCTCACCTCAGCACATGAGTTAAGTTCTGTACCATCCCATGATGCAAGTATTGCTGAGGAAATTGAGGCATGGATAGGGGCCAGAACACACACCCAGCTCTCCATGGCTCTAAACCCATGCTCCCAGCCTCCATGGGTAGCTCATAGGGTGTGGAGGCTGCTTACTATGTGGGAGCAGCTGTTATTCTAGGACCCTCTATCTTGGTGACCTCCCAGCAGAAATGTGGAGGCCACGGCTGGCGAGAGAAAGCTGGGCTTCAGCCGTGGACACGTTGCCCTCCTGCTCAGCATATGTGCCTTTAAATTGGCATGGCCCGCTTCACAGCAAGGGAAACGTTTACAGTGTTAACAAGGCAAACTGTTAATTAAGACAGCAGTACCTTCAGGGGTACTTAATTCGGGGTAGGCACCCACTAGGATAAAGAAGACATTCAAACCATTGAAATTGTGCAGATTCAACACCCAACTGGCTACCATGCAGAATTTAATAAAGATGACTTGTGCTTTCTAATTATGACTTCCACATGCTTTATAAACAAGCTTTTGCTGCCTCAGAAGGGTTCAGAGTCTGCACTTTGGGTGCTAATAACAAGAAAGGCAGGACATGTGAGGCAATGAAGGAGTGGTGAAGAGGCAGGCTGCCCTGGTTCAAATCCTGGCTACGCCACTTCCTAGCTGTGATAAGTTACTCAGCCTTTCTGAGTCTTCGTTTCCTCGTCTCAAAAATAAAGACAGTGGGTTTTTGAGATTATTAAATTAGAATGTGTGTGTGATGCTGGGTCCCAACTTTATTTTTACGATTCTTTTTGTTTTAATTATTGAATCTTTTCAGCAATTCTATTACTGCTTTTAGGGTGGTTGTTGTTTTTTAGGGGAGAAAACGGAGGCCCTGGGACTTGAAGTTCATTCAAGGTCACACGGCTCGTAAATGATAGAACAGGATCCAAACCCAGAGTCCAGTCTAAGTCCAGAGCCTATTTGCTTAGCTCAGAAATTATGAATCATTTGATGTGTGTAAATCACAGAACCCAGTTCAGGGCACGCAGTCGGTGCTCACTCGATTCCAGAAGCCTCTCTGAGCCAGGCTTGGACATCTGGACTCTTTCCTGTAGGTAATAGGGATTTTTTTTCCCCAGAGGAATTGGGTCAAAGGTCTACATGGTCATATGTATGATTTGGGGAGATAATTCTGTCACCCATGCAGGGCCAGAACAAGATTGAGGCAAGTGAGGTGCCCACCTCAGGCACACAATTTAAGTGTAAAAAAAACCAGTAATCAAGACAAATAAAAAGTTGATATTACTGATATTTCCTTTTGCCTCAGGCTCCAGTGTGGCTCAGCAAAGCACAATTAAATACAGCAAATCCTGTATTTATTTAAAAGTTTGATTTTTTTCACCATAGGTTTTTTGCAGTAATTAAAATAAATATATATGGAATTAAAATATGATTGTTCTTGTCCAGCCGATATGGCTCAGTGGTTGAACTATGAACCAGGAGGTCACAGTTTGATTCCCAGTCAGGATTGCAGGCTCGATCCCCAGTAGGGGGCGTGCAATCGATGATTCTCATCATTGATGTTTCTCTCTCTCTCTCTCCTCTCTTCCTCTCTGAAATTAATAAAAATATATGATTGTTCTTTATTGCTGAGTTTTTCAGTGCCCCCTTCACTCTGTGTCCAGGTGTTGGCCCTTCTGCCATGACATTTATTCATATTTCTTCAGGGCAAAACCTTGTCCAAGTCTCTGGTTTTGCAGTTGTGAAACGGAAATTATTGCCTGTCTCTCAGGGTTGCAGTGAGTGCTAGCAGAGATCCTGCAGGTAAAAGCCTTGCTCTATGAATGATGAATCATGTGACTCATGGGGGATGTTGTCTGTTCTCATGCAGCAAGGTCACCCCACAGTGCCCTTGACAGATCTAGGTGGCATTCAGGCTTTTCCTTTTAAATCTGAATCCTTGGCCACACTGTTCTCCATCATATTCTCTCCTCCACTACCTTCTGACCCACTGCCTTCCCAGTAAAGACAATCATAGGGTGGCTTATTCCTAAAAAAATTCCAGGGTCATAAAATCCTCCAAGAATTCACTATAAAATGGTCTTGTGGCAAAATCTATTCTGAACCAGGTACTTGAACACAAACACTACTCCTTCCTCTGGTCTTGAGAACCATGCCTTGTTTTTGGAGGCCTGGAGAGGGCTAAAATATTCTTTCTCTCAGGGGAAATGAAACTCGGCCTCGAACACTGCATTTGGGACTGTTTCCAACCCCAAAGTCAGGACATTTGCTATTCTGATCGTATAAGCCCGAGTCGGGTACACATGCTGGGCTTCTGAATCTATTTACAAGGAAATCAGCATAATGTACAGTTAATATTCAGAATGTGATTAATCTAGAAGCCCCACTCCATATTCCAATTACATCCACTGCCCCCCTATGTGGGCTGGGTTTTGCTTAAATGCATGTGGAGTCAGTTGGAGCACCAGATTTATGGAGGCTGCCAAAAGCCTGGCGCTCCAACGGTAATAAGTTGTATTCCTATTATGTAGTAAGCAATAAAAAATCTTATATTTATTCTGTTGGATTTTGAGAAACTCTTGGAAAGATTCTAGGCTGCTGGAACACGGTGACATATTTCACAAACAAATGTCCCCACTTCGGTTTGGCTGTTTAGAGGAGCTGAAGCCACCTTAGAAACCCTGTACTCAGTTCTTGAGGAGGTCAACCAGTGTCTTACCACGACTGATAGCTTCTTACTACCCTAAGCTGGATACCCGGCTCTGTCCTGCTGGAAAGGCATAGACTGTGTGACATTGGGCAAGACCCTCAGACCTCTCTGAGTTTCTTTTTCTGCATCTGGAAAATGGGAACAACAATAGCAACCTCAAAGGTTTGTTGCAAGAATTAAATGAGCCCTGGCTGGTTGGCTCAGTTGGTTGGACACCATCCTGTGCACCAAAAGATCGCCGCTTCAATTCCCAGTCAGGGGACATGCCTGGGTTGTGGGCTCGATTCCTGGGGTGGAGGTGGGGGGAGTTGAAGCAGGCAGCTGACCGATGTTACGCTCTCACATCCATGTTTCACTCACACGTGTGCGTGCTCCTTCTCTCCTCTCTCTAAAAATCAATTTTTAAAATATTTTTTAAAAGACAAAAAAGAAATGAAATAATGAGCCTGCATGTTGCTTAAATGCATGTGGAGTCAGTTGGAGCACCAGATTTATGGAGGCTGCCAAAAGCCTGGCGCTCCAACGGTAATAAGTTGTATTCCTATTATGTAGTAAGCAATAAAAAATCTTATATTTATTCTGTTGGATTTTGAGAAACTCTTGGAAAGATTCTAGGCTGCTGGAACATGGTGACATATTTCACAAACAAATGTCCCCACTTCGGTTTGGCTGTTTAGAGGAGCTGAAGCCACCTTAGAAACCCTGTCTTACCACGGCTGATAGCTTCTTACTACCCTAAGCTGGATACCCGGTTCTGTCCTGCTGGGAAGGCATGGGCTGTGTGACATTGGGCAAGACCCTCAGACCTCTCTGAGTTTCTTTTTCTGCATCTGGAAAATGGGAACAACAATAGCAACCTCAAAGGTTTGTTGCAAGAATTAAATGAGCCCTGGCTGGTTGGCTCAGTTGGTTGGACACCATCCTGTGCACCAAAAGATCGCCGCTTCAATTCCCAGTCAGGGGACATGCCTGGGTTGTGGGCTCGATTCCTGGGGTGGAGGTGGGGGGAGTTGAAGCAGGCAGCTGACCGATGTTACGCTCTCACATCCATGTTTCGCTCACACGTGTGCGTGCTCTCTCTCTTTCTCCTCTCTCTAAAAATCAACTTTTAAAATATTTTTTAAAAGACAAAAAAGAAATGAAATAATGAGCCTGCATGTGTCTAGGCCAGTGCCTGGCACATAGTAAGCATGTGACAGATAATTTTTAAAATATTTTTAAAAGAGGAAATGGATTTTAAAATGAAAAATGGATCAAAGTTTATTTTTTCAACTCATGCAGGCATTATTAGAACAGCGTGTCCTCAACATGTGGTAACAATACCACTGAGGGAATGTAGGGGATGATTTTTGATGCTACATGGATAGTGATTTTTTAAAGTTGTGCACTTACTTTAATGTGTCTTGAGGAGAAAAAACAAAAATATCAACCCCTTGATTTCATGAACAGTATTGCTTGGGCCATAGCTATAGATTGCTGACTATTAGAACAAATCTTTTTTAAAAATAATGTTCTAACTAAAGGTAGGGTAGAAATTTTGAAAGTAATACAAAAATAACTGGAGTTTGGGAAGCATTGTTCTAGAAAGAGAAAAATCGTGACATGAATAAAATGCAGGAACTGTGAAGGGTAAGATTGAGTCATCCAGGATTATT
>NW_005361573.1:967045-980435 GCF_000412655.1 Myotis brandtii
GAAAAGACATCTGTAAGCAAGGCACTGAAAACAGCACCATTAGAGAGAGAAATGCGAATGTTCTCAAATTTATTTCTTAAGGAAATAATTTGCCAACTTGGGTGTTTCACCAAGAATTCAGATTCGTTTCCAGCATCCCTGCTAACTGATGGCCACCCAACGCACCAACGCACTGCAGTGGTGGAGAACTACAGACCTCCAGAACCATGACATGGTTGGATTAAAAGCACCCTGGGTGTTGAGAATATTAACCCTGGGTGAAAGAGAGAGAGAGAGAGAGAGAGAGAAAGAGAGAGAGAGAGAGAGAGAGATGGCTCCAGCTCCTTCCACCAGCATGCCAACAGCTAGAGAGCTGCTAAGGCCATTGTCATCTGCTATCTTCATTACGAGTTCCTGCTTCCTGGAAGAGAAAGCCATTTCAGGCTGGAAACTGCAGAAAGACAAGCTTCTGAGGCAGCAAGCATGGGGTTTGGTTGGTTGGGATGCATCTATTTTTACAGAAATGCCTGAAGTTTTCTCATGCACATGGAAAGAGGAGAAGCTCTTCTCCTTTGGCAAATGCTGAGGAGCAGAAGGCTTTTCAGATGACCAGTGGCTGGGGTTCTCACTCAGAAACTGTTGGTAAGATTCAAGGGTCTGTGGACAGCCTGAAACGATAGGCAAATCAGTGTGTGTCTGTGTCTGTGTGCGTGCACATGCACGCGAACATTTCTCTGGGAGAAAGGCCATGGCTTTTATTAGATTGCCAATGGGCTGGTTCAGGTTTTATCAGCTGTTTGGAGCTTCAATGATGTGGACTCTTAATACAAAAAAGTCAAGAGGTAGGAAAAAAGTTCACCAGTTGAAAGGGGAAAAGGTGGTTTGGGGTGAGGCTGGAATAGAGAAGGAGGTTTAAGAAATACTTGCAAGCTCTGGCCAGCGTGGCTCAGTTGGTTGGGTGTCGTCCCATGCACCGAAAGGTTGTCAGTTCATTTCCTGGTCAGGGCATATACCTGGGTTTGGGGCTCGATCCCTACTAGGGGGTATATAGGAGGCAGCTGAATTCACTTTCACTTCGATGTTTCTCTCTCTCCTTTTTCATTCCTCTCTCTTTAAAAATCAATAGAAAATATTTTACAAAAAAAAAGGAAATATTTGGGTGGACTATGAATCCCCTTCACAGTATTGGTAAATGATAATAAATGAACGTGAGTCATTTTGAAATGATTCTTGGGGTTGTTAGACTGTACTTTTGATCTCCACAGCTCTCTAGACGGAGCCAATGGATCCCTGCATTATAGCATTACATTGGCACTTCTCTCCGGATCTCATCTCTTCTACCAGATGCGAATCCCCTAGGAAGGTAGGAACTCTGGCTAATTACACATCATATCCTCCTCCGCCTCCCTAGTTGGTGCTTGGTGAACACTTGCTGGGGTAATAACTGCCTGTCTTCAGGAGTCACTGGTCAAAAAAAGCATGAGTTGCAGCAAGACAGATGTGGACTCAAATTGGTATCTCAGCACATGGTAGTAAGGTTTTCTTGGGCAAGTTACTTAGCTACTCCCATCCTCAGTTTACCATCTGAAAAATGGGTGTGAACATTCCTTGTTTATATGGATCTTGGATGATTAAATGAATTGGGGATTTCATGTGCTTAAAACTGTCCCTAGCATATACAGGGCATGCAGCCAATCACGGTTATTGCTCCAAAAGCCCATTTGTTTGAAAGACTGACCCTACTTAATTGTTTAAAAATCATTTAGGGTCACCATCATAAATCTCAAATGGCCACTATCTTTAATATTATTTCATCAAATAAAGATTTGATGAGAGCCTTCTACATGCATTCTGAGTGGCCGCAATGATGCATTGCTTGCCTTCATAGGTCTCTTGGAGGCGAAGGGAGTGGTTGGTGCACTTTACAGGCTCAGTGGATGTTATTACCAAGAGGAAGAGGTAGATGCCATGAGCACTCACCTAGACAGAGAAGGCTTTCCAGATGAAAAGACATGAGAGAAGAGGATCTACAAAAAGAGTTGGAAAGTTAGCTAGAGAAAGAGGATTGTAGGTGAGAGATACCACGTGAGAAACCCTGAGGCAAGGAAGAGCTTGGTGAATTCAAGGAACCGGCAAGACAGGAGTGGGATAAAACAAGGAATTCTTCGGGATGTCCTGGGCTAAGGTCTCACACTGTAGCGTCTCCTATCTGTTCTGCACATTACCCTTCTCTTTTCCATTCTCCCCACAGCAATCATAGAGATTATTGAAAAATATAACTTGGATCCTGCTGCTCCTCCTCCTGGCTCCCTGCTGCCAGCAGGATAAAATCCAAGTTCCTTTTCTTACCCAAAAATGCTCTGCTGACCTCATCTATGACCTCATGCCACGCCAGGCTTCCCTGTGTTTCACCATGCACTGCATCCTTTTTCTTCCTCATCTGGGCCCTGCTCATTCCTACCCCAGGGCCTTTGCACCTGCTCTTCCATGTGCCTGGTATGCTTTTCCTCCAGGTGCTGGCTTAGCTGCCCCCCTCTCTCCATTCATATCTCAGCTCTGCTGTCTCCTCAAACAGGTCTTCTCTGGTTTGTCTATGAACCAGATGCCACTGTTGTTGTGTGCCACATCACCCTATGCTTCAGTCAGGTACTTATTTCCTTGGTTTTCCTGCTTATTTCTTTTATATTTATATTATAATTCAAGCTCAATGGGAGCAGGGACTGTGTTGGATTCATCACTGAGGTTCTTCAACCTCGCCGTGAGTGTGTCACCTGTGGCAGAGTCTCAGGTAACTGTCACCTCCCATGCCTTTCCCCTGCATTGCTTCTCCCAGCAAACTCACTTCTCCTTTCATACTAGCTATACTGGGACTCACCCTGGATATAATCACACTTCAACAACTGTGCACCTACACAGTGCTGGGTCCTACTGTTGAGCACCCAACATAATGAATAAAAGCACGGGCTTTAGGGGCAGCCTGTATTGGATTTAAATTTAGGCTCTGTCTGAACTAGGGCAGAGCTGTTCATCTCTCTAAGCCTCAGCCTTTTCCTCAAGACAATGGGGCCCATAACAGTACCTGTTCTACAAAGGGATAGGGAGGAAAAGATGAGATGATTCAAAGTGTTCTGCAGAGATGGACAAAGTTAAGGGGCAAGCCAGGCAGGCAGTGGGTGCCAAAGCACCTGTGAACTAGGGAACCCACAGGTCTCAGGTAGACTGCCAGGCTCCCTAAAGGCCTGAATGACTGAGCTGCTATGGTGGTGATAGCTATTTAATTGGTAGACCACACTCCCACAGAGTCAATCTCTTTCTTTAAAAGGAAGAGATCATATATCCAGAGATGTAATTTTTTCAATCCAGGGGTTCAATGGTGAGAAACAGAGCAGAGGCATAAAGTCAGGTGGCTGTTGCTCAGTAAGCAATCGCCATCACATTTTCACAATGAAAACACTTGGCTGTCTGAATCAGACCTTATCGTAACACGTGGAGTAGTATTTCTTCTCCCAACTCTACAGTCACTGCGTTTCTCCAGCAGCATCAGGGCATCATGGTATTTGCCCCAGTTGCCATGGAAAACTTGATTTCAAATCCAGAAAATCCCCAACTAATTGTAAGGTCCGGGAATTAGAGATTCTGATTAATTGAATTTTCCAGGCAATTGAGTGCTAATCAGAAAATCACTTGCATTTTAACTGCTCTGGCTGGCTGTATTTCAGTAAGCTTGCTCTTACTCTGAACTCTGGCTCTATCACTGTGAGGAGCTTTGTAGCCTTGGGCAAGTTACTTAATGTCTTAGTTCTCTATTAGCACATCACAAATTACCTCAAATTTAGAGGCTTAAAATAACACGCAGTATCTCCCAGTTTCTATGGGTTCAGTATTCCAGGCAGAGCTTAGCTGGTCTTCTCAATGCTACATCAAGGTGACTGTGGACTCTTTTCTGGAGCTCTGGGCCCTTTCTCCGCTCACATGGCTGTTGGCAGAATTCAGTTCCTCGCAGTTCTGACTGAGGTTCCCATTGTCTTGGTGGTTGTTAACTGGGGCTGCTCCCAGAGAACGTCTGCGGCTCTTGGCTATGTGACCCTCTCACAACATGTTTAACTTCCCTGACATTAACTTGGTTAGTGTTCACCATGACCCTCTGAAGTAGATGCAGTTATTATTCCTGCTGAACAGATGAGGAAACTGAGGCTAAATGAGGTGTTGTGGTTGGTACAAGGATATCTAGCAAGTGGCAGAGGCCAGATCAAAGTCAAGTTGGTCTGGCTTCAAAGCCTATGTGTGGCCTTCTGTTGTCCATGTCTTATTAAAAGTTGGTTGAGTTTTATTTTGGAGTATATTTCTTACACACTGGATAGAGAGGTTCTTAGGAAAAGGAGCCACATGTACATTATATGTGTCCCAGGTCCATAATCTAAGTTCTGGCACATTATGGGTCACTAGAAATGTTTGTTAAATGGATGGATAAGAGTTGGTGAGTGGCAGGTTTTTGGATGGCTGGATGAATGGCTGAATGGATGGAAGGATGGGTGACTGGGTAGAAGATGATGGATGGATGTTATGAGGGATGGTGTAGGTGGTTAACAGGTAAGTGAATGGATGGATAGATGGATGGATAGGTTGGATGGAATAGATGGATGACTGGGATGGTGGATTGGATGGGTGGTGAGTGAATGGATGATGGATAGATAGATGGACGACTGTGGTTAGTGAATGAATGTGGTGGATGGGTATGTTTGAAAGGGTATGGGTGTGTGGAAAATAAATGGATGGAGAATAGGTTGGGTATCAGCTGTCATATAGGGTGGGTGGTGGGTGGAGGGATGAGTGTGTAGCTGGGTTGGTGGTGAATGGGGGTGGGCGTGCCATAGGTGGGCAGAAACAGACAATAACTTCTCTCCCATCTAATAGTCATATCTTCCTATACATTTTCTACTTTTCCTCTGCAATCATCTTATATTGTATATATCATTTATCTACAAGATTCAGGCTGGCCTAAATTCATCATTGAATTGATCCCCATAAAAGTATATTCAAATTTACGAATTCATAAATTGCAGGATATCACAGGGTTTGGCAGAAACCTGTATCTCTAGAATGGAGTGAGCTGAATGGCTGCTTAATAGGTGGACAGCACCAGACCCCCTAGGATAAATCCCCTGCCCAGTGCAGCCCAGAGCCCTGGGTGCTGAGGGCTGCTTCGGTTCCTACCTGCCTGCAAATGAAAGGAACTTTGCTTTTTCAAGAGCTGATGGAATCTCGCTGACAGAAGAACCGTGTGGATCCCTCCCAATACCAGGGGCGGGTAACCAGGTCCTGTGGCATCAACTAGAGCATTCTGTGCCACCCCACTCCATTCCAGAGTCATGTTCTGTACCCTGATATCATTTAGGAAGCGTGCAGTAACAATGATAGTGTAATGAGGATAGAGGTGAGCCATCTATTCCCTTTACTGGGATCACAGCTCCTATCAGGTAGCCCAATCCAGTAATCGCACCTCCCTGGACCCTCCTAATCAAGAGGTGGGCATTAGTCAGTTTTACCACATTACAAACAACCTCAAAATCTCAGTGGCTATAGGAGCAAATATTTGGTTCTGCTCACAGGTCTGTAGGTCACCTTGGGCACTGTTGGGCTCAGAAGATCTTGATCCAGGCTGCCGGCTGGGTTCAGATCTGCTCCATGAGTTTCCTCCTTCTGAGGTGAACAGATTCCTGGAGCACATTCTTCTCATGGCAAATGACAGAAACAAGCACATTTCTAGCCTCGGCTCACATCACTTTCTGCTTCACATTCTGTTGACCTAAGCAAGTCACATGGTCAAGACCTAACCAATGCCTGGGGGTGTTCATTCTTTCTATTGTACTAGGAGGCACTACAGGATCACATGGCTCAGGAAGAGAAACGCTGAAACAATCATCCGGGCTATTCCAGGATGGTGATGGCTCCTCTTGGCGTAGCCCTGGCATCCTGTGTTGGCTTTCCAATGCCCCCGTCACACATTTGTAAATAGGGCGTGTATGTCTAATTTTAACAGCTATTTTATTATTTAAGTATGTTCTAGTGTCATTATTTTTTCTTATTAAACTCTCCTCAAATTACCTAGTTTGAGGCTATCATCTGTTTCATATATATATATTTTATTGATTTTTTTACAGAGAGGAAGGGAGAGGGATAGAGAGTTAGAAACATCGATGAGAGAGAAACATCGATCAGCTGCCTCCTGCACACTCCCTACTGGGTATGTGCCCACAACCAAGGTACATGCCCTTGACCGGAATCGAACCCGGGACCCTTGAGTCCGCAGGCCAACGCTCTATCCACTGAGCCAAACTGGTCAGGGCTCATCTGTTTCTTGAAGAACACATTTAATTCATTGTGCATTTGAGTCCGTGCTCCCTGAGAGCCTCCTCCGTGCCCAGCTTGGGATGGATAACAATCAGATGAACTAAAATAATGCCCTTCTTGCTGAGCTTACACTCTCCGTGCATGGGGGTAATTACCTTTATGTGCATTATCTAATATAATGGTCACAACTGTCTTTGGTAGGGGCTTCTATTATTAGTTCAATATAAAGAAATTAAGGCTCAAAGTAGTCAAGCGACTTAATCCAAAGTAACTTTGAGTGTTTGGAGGTGAAAGAAGCAGGATTCGACCTCAGGTCCACCTGACTGCACAGCCTCTTAATGACTTGACTTGATAGCTTCATGTTGTAGTAAAACAAATGTTTTGCAAATATAGGCTCATTTCATCATCATCTGAGCAATAGGTTCAGTTTATTGCCCATTTTATAGATGAGACAGCTAAGTATCAGGGAATGGAGCCCAATTTCCCATAATACCATAGGTAGGAAATTGCACAGTGGAAATACAAATCCAGTTCTACCCATCTCCAAAACTTGTTTCTTTCTAACATACCTCACTGCCAATCCAATCTACTCTCTAAACAAGACTGTCCTGAGCTGTTCCCAATGGAAATTCTGGCCAGCTCTGACCACAACCCACTAAACAGAGGTCAGCCCCCTCTACTTTCTACTTCGTCTCTCCCCTAATAACCTGGCCCCTCTCCAGGCCCCTGCAATTTTCCACTCCCATGTCAACTGCTTTTCAGAGCCGTCTGTCAACCATGCTTTACAGCCCATTCGATGAAGAGCAAATCTGTATTGATTTCAGAATAACTCAAGCTGTAAATTACAGGTCATGATTGGCTTGGTCACCCTGAGATGATAATCTATCGACTGTACCAGGGGTCTAAATCTAATTATTACCCCCAGGAAACCCAAAGGCAGGGTGGCCCCAATGCCTTTGTAAAAAGGAACTATTAGTTCGTCCAAGAACTACCTGCAAAAATGCATACTGCATCATTTAGAGCTGGCTCTGGTCTTTGACAGGTCAAAGTCTAGTGGCTTACTTTGACCACCAAATTAAGTATGAGAACTGACCTTGAACCATTTATGTTAATAGTAGTAATAATAACAATGACACAACAATAACAAATAGTCACTGACCACTTTGCATGCACTATTTCATTCTAAAGCCTCACAATAGGCCTGCTCTACTAAATAGCTGTATGATTCTGGGCAAGTTACTTAGCTCCTCTGACCTGTTTTCTCATGTAAAAAATGAGGGATAATAGCGACACCTCCCTTATGTTGAGGGAAAGGTTAAACAAAGTCATTTATATAAATTGTTAAGCTCAGGAGTTAGGTGTATACTTACCCTTGTTATTCATGAAGAAATAGAAGCCCAGAGATATTAAGAGACTTGCCCAAGGTCACATAGCAAGCACAGGCTTTTGTCTGGATCATGGTGCACTGTTTTTAAAATATTTAATTGCCAGCATTGGAAAACGGAGCTGATAGCTTGTTTCTCTTGAAAAAACTGGCAGCACTGGGCCTGCATTTCTTTCTACCACACTTCCCTGCTAACCAAATCTATTCTCTCAGGTCAGTGCCAAAGCCCAGCCACAGTTTCTTGAGCAAAACCCCCCCACATTCTGGGTTTTTGAGGTTGTCTGTAATGTGCTGGCTCAAATGCCTGCATCAGATTCATCAGATTATGCTGACCAGCAGCTGTTCCAGTTACTTGGGGATCTGTTCCTGGTTAACCCCAGTCCCCACCATTCCCTGTTGCCCTGCGCTTGACCCACTTCTCTCATTCACCATGCCTGTCTGTCCCCTGTAGGCACCTGAGATTGTGGGGTAGATGAACACACTCAAGTCTCATATCAAATCCCTGAGGGGTATACTATTATCATTCCCAGTTTATAGACTCAGAAACAAGTTCAAGGAGACAGTGACTTGCCCAAGGTCACACAGCCAGCAAGTGTCAGAACAAGGTTTCAAACACAAGCCTACCTACTCCCAGAGCCAACCTTCTTTATCCTTTGCGGAGGTTCCTTCCCAGGCTCGCAGGCTAAATGAACATCTGCAAGCAGAGACAAGAAAGGAAAATCAGTGTCAATCTCTCACACTGGGAAGAAATATCAAAAGAGAGAGTGCTCAAGTCCGCTTTCAGATCTCACAGACTCTCCTGCAATGACTTTTCGGAGAACAAAGGGCTGTTTCCAAAGGCTGATGGCTCGGACAGTGCAAGACCCTTATCGGCGAGAGCACAGAGCTTAACATCTGTCCCTGTTCTGTGGCCATTGTAAAAAGGCTTCCACATTCAGTTTGCTGTTTCTTTTTCATTCTTCAGACCTCACAGGAAAGCAAGAGGCAGGGAGGGCTATGGCTGACAGCAGCCCCACACCCAGTGGGTGGCAGTGCCAAGGCCCCACTGTCTGTCAGCCCCAGTGAAGAGATAGCTCCCCCCACCCCAGATAAAGCATCCAGGGAGAAAGATTTCATTTTCTCTCCTCTAGGAGCTGACAGCTTGGACAGTAGCTTGCAAGGAACAAACTTTATTCTCAGGAAGACAGGCCCGAGCTTTAAATGATCTCATGAATATTTATAGTTTTTCTCCCTGCTTCCGCCTCAGCCTCACTGCCTGTGGATGCCTCATAGCTCTGCAGAAGCAGCTTGTCCGTACTCTGGGATGCCACCAGGTGGCGATGTTGTCTACTGAATGACGAAGATGATAAATCTACATTAGCTCTGTAGTGTATGGAGTGTGCTAAGGGCTTTAGATAGTTTAACTGTTTTAATCCTCACAATGACCCCAAGAAGGAGGGAGTGAGGAGCAGAGAGGTGAAGTTGCTTACCCAAGGTCACACAGCTAGAAAGTATTGGTGACAAGAGTCAAATCCATACACCAGTGGCAGTTTTCTGTAGCATAATGTCAGTGTAAAGACCAACTGTCCCTGCCTGGGAAGGCTATGATTAATTATTTTCTGAAGTTATGTCTTTTATTATTATTTATGTGTTAAGATAGTCTTCTTTTATGAAATTACAAGACAATGGATTTGTATATGTTATTGTTTTCCCTTAATCAAAATTTAAGATTTTTGCTATCTTGTTTCTGTCTCTGCCCTGCCTCCCCCCCCACCCCACCCTCACCCCCCCACACACACACACACACCAATATTGCTCCAGGCTCCAAAAATCCAAGACCTAGGACCACGTCTACTGATTCAACAAGAATTGTTTTGGTAACTTTATAGCCCCAGTAATGATTTGCCCCTTTCCAAGAGAAAAATCTCAAATGTATATTGAACACTTACTATTCATCATTTATTCCAATAACAAGTATTTATTGAACATCTGCTAGGGCTAGTGGTAGTGCTGGAAATACAATGTCAATTGAAAGAGGCATAGTCATTCTCTTAAGGAGCCTGTGGCGGAGATGAGAATGAATCAGATACATGCAAACACGCACATGTGAATTTATGAGCTATGAAGGAGAGGTGCTTAGGTGCTGCGAGAGAGGTGGCTGTTATGTGAACTGCGATGTCGGGGCACTCATGAGCTGTGTCCAGGCTGCCAAGAACTTTAGTACTGAAAGTTTCAAGTCAGGGGCCTCCTCCGTCGCAGGTAAACTGGGACTGTTGGTCATCCTAATTTCCAGACGAGGTCTCATCACTTGGGGTACCCCCCATGCCTTGTTCTGTTTATCATTTTATTAGGATGTGCCAGGCCGACCTAATGAGCTGAACTTGAGATTTCGCCTTTATTAAACTTCCCGCGTGTGCCCCCTGCATCCCAGGTGTGCACTCTTGACTGGGAATCGAACCTGCGACCCCTCGGTGCACAGCCCAACGCCCTAACCACTGAGCACACGCCAGGGCTGGATATTCGTTTTCATTTCCAAGAATGAGATGTTAGCTGCAGTCCTCTCCAGCGCTGGGTGTATAACCTGCAGCAGTTTGTTCCCTTATTCAGCAGCATTAACTGAGGTCGTGCTCTGTGCCAAGCCCTGCGCTAGGTGCTGGGGACACGTGAGCGCTGCCCTCAAGGTTCCCAGGGGATGGACACAGGACAAACTGCCCACAGAATGGGTCTGTCGTATACATTGTGTATTCTCCAAGCTTCACATGGTGCACAGCTCATAGTAGGCGCTCATTAATTAGCCACTGCTCTGGGCAACAAGACAATATCATATCTCTGGCATTTGGACTTTGTCGAATAACAGCCTGTTCCGTCTGTGCTGTGTGACTCTGGACATGTCACATCACCTCTCTGAGACTCAATTTCCTCTTGTGTAGAATGGGAACTCATACCACAGGCTCCTGTGGGAGCTAATCTGTGAAAAGAGCCTGGCACATGCTGAGTACTCGACAAAGTACAGTTATTGGGGTTAATATTGTCACCACCATGTCAGTGAACCCCGGTAAGCACTCGGGTCTGCATCAGCCGGAAAACGAGGAGCACTGACCACATCCCGGTGTGTCTGGTCCACAGTGAGACCTCGGAAGCAGGAATGGTGGTTGTCTTAGGTGGGTGGAGAGCAGCATCTAGTGGAGGAGAAACAAAAGTGACAGTGTCACGGGGACATTTGGACGAGAAAGTTTTAAAGGCTGGGACAAAAGTTGGCAGAGAAGCCAGGAAGGTGGCTCACATGTGCTGGTGTCCTTAGCGGGGGTGGGGGTGGGGGGGGACAACGTCCCCGTCCTCTGACTTCTACCAAATATTTGAGATAGAACTAATGTCAGTCTTAAACATGTATCCGAGAACAGAGAGAGGGGGCGCACCCAGCTGCTTTCCCTGGATCAGGAGAGTCTCGATACCACCCCTGCAGCAGGCAGGGAATTGCAGGTCAGCTCTTCTGAACGTTAGTGGCAAAACCTGATACCAATTTTTAGCAATCTAGACTCAGAGATTTTAGAGAGAAAGGACACTGGGGTTTCCTGGAGGGATTTGCATGGGTTGATGTGGACAGGATCAAGGTGAGAAGGGACAGTGCCCTCGGGCAGGTGGAATGAACATTTGGTGACAGGTTAGGAGGGTCTGGTGTTCCTCAGGGAGCGCCCTGGGGTGGGGTCTCCAGGCTGTGGGTCACATTTGTGAGTCACGCAGGATGTATTTTCATTGTTACAAATTGAACATAATTAAAGCATAGTGATTAATCACAAAAACAATATGTAATTATATATGTGTTTTCCGATGGTCTTAGGCGACCCCTGTGAAAGGGTCGTTCGACCCCCAAAGGGGTCTCAACCCACAGGTTGAGAACCGCTGCTCTAAGGGGACATGGGACTCTATCACCTTCCCCTGCAGGGTCTAGGGAGGGGTGAGGAGTTTGTGGATTTGGGGGAGGAAGGGCGTGGGCAGGGAAGATGTACATTCAGAGCCAGTGCAGCCACTGCCTGCTCTCAGCCAGGCCTTAGTCCAGGCTTCTCAGAAGGTTGCTCACATCAATAGTAAGTGAGACATTGAGGATCACAGGCCTAATTCATTAAACCACTGAAACACCAGCCCAAGTTCCTAGTTTTGCTTCCTACCCATCAAAAACCACCATCTCATACCTTCTCATCTCTTCTCAAATCTCCTCTACTTCCCTCTCCTTTCCTCCCTCCATCTAGCTCAGCCTATGATCTTGCTTCATACTTCACTGAGAAATATGAAAACTCAGACGGGAATCCACTAACATTACCTTCTTCCCGTAGACGTACATTGTGCTTGTCTGATTACCATGGAGGGAGTGTCCTGCTCGGAAGAAAAGCCAGTCCCTCTACTTGAGCTATGGATTCTGACCTCAACTTCAGGGATTTTGTTTTTCTTTCTTGTACATTCTGTGTTATATTTCTCCCTCTCTATTGGGTGATTTCCACCAGGATAAATATATATTATTCTCTAATTTTTAAAAATCCTCCCCCATCTACTATACCATTTCCTTTCTCCTTTTTCGTAGCAAATATTGTTACATTTTTTTCAGTGCCTTCCACCTGGACTTCAATTCCCACCATTCCACAATTTGCTCTTGGGGATAAAGTCCATGCTGTGAAACCCAATAGACCAGTGATGGTGAACCTTTTGAGCTCGGTGTGTCAGCATTTTGAAAAACCCTAACTTAACTCTGGTGCCGTGTTACATATAGAAATTTTTTGATATTTGCAACCATAGTAAAACAAAGACATATTTTTTTGATATTTATTTTATATATTTAAATGCCATTTAACAAAGAAAAATCAACCAAAAAAATGAGTTCACGTGTCACCTCTGACACGCGTGTCATAGGCTCGCCATCACTGGTCTAAACTATATGACATTAAACTGATGGAAGCTGTTAGCAGAGCCCAGCAAGGACCCACGATTCAGAGTCAGAATGATGGACTTGACAATAAGCTAAGTGAGTGGGAGACACTGCCATTCACAGGATGTTCAGTGGTGAAAGGAACAAGAAATCAAGCCCACAGCATCTACTAAATGCAAAAAGATTTACACATGCGCCTTTTAGATAGCAGGCACACGGAACTTCCAATGGCGTGAGGTTCTCAGCAATCTTCCAAATGTAAACAAAAAAAAATGTGTGTTAGCTTATGTTTTTTGTACAGGTCAGGCTCTTCAAACTATTTTTCATGTATTAATTTGTTGCTATTTCACAGCTAGGTTATCAATTGAGAAATACTCTTTTCATATTTTACAGGTGAAAATCCATGACACAGAGAGTTTAAGTAACATTTCCAATGTCAAATGACCGTTAGTAAACTAAGTTGCTGGGATTAAATTCCAAGCAATTTAGCATCAGCGTCCATCCTCTCACAGTGGAAGTTCATCCTTATGGTCCACAATTCAATAAGTTGCACTTTGCAATATTGAAACCCCCTTTGTCAGTCAGGAAGCTAAGACTGGCTTACATGTACAAAGTCCTTCACCCTACATGATGCTTTTACATTTGATTTCCCAACAACCAGTGGGGAAGGGAGAACAGGAAGAACCACACAGCTTACATGAGTTGTCCAAGGCAAAATAGCTTGTTTCCCTCTAGTGTGTGTCTCTCTCTCTCTCTCTCTCTCTCTCTCTCTCTCTCTC
>NW_005361573.1:981250-985717 GCF_000412655.1 Myotis brandtii
GAACCTTTTGAGCTTGGCGTGTCAGCATTTTGAAAAACCCTAACTTAACTCTGGTGCCGTGTCACATATAGAAATTTTTTGATATTTGCAACCATAGTAAAACAAAGACATATTTTTGATATTTATTTTATATATTTAAATGCCATTTAACAAAGAAAAATCAACCAAAAAATGAGTTCACGTGTCACCTCTGACACGCGTGTCATAGGTTCGCCATCACTGCAATAGACTCTTTACCTTGTATCTTTCCCACCCAGCCAGCTTTATTGTGGTACAACTGGTGTGCAAAAATGTGTACATAATTAATGTATACAATTTGGTGAGCTTGGACACACGTATACACTCTTATCTAGCCCCTCCTGTATCAAGCATCCCCTGCCCCTCACCATATCCATCTTCTTCCCTCTTTTTACCTGGAGACTGAGATGCTCCCTCTGCTCCTCTAGGTTGTTCAGACTCATCCACTTGGCTTTGCTCTTGCAGCGGCTGGAGTTTAGGCTGGATTTGACCAGGTGGCTGGGTCTGCATTTGGAAGCAGAAATAAAGAGTAGGTTATCTCTATGTTTATTCATCATCTACAAGTTGTTGTATGCCTGCCATGTGCCAGACACTGCCGGTGCCTAAAGCAAAGGAACTTCCCTTAAAAATCTCACATTCCAGTGACATCAAATAAAAACAACAAATAATGTCTATAGCCATAGTGTGGCCATTGCTAAGGAAATGCAGAAAAAATAGCAAAATCACGGAAATTGAGAGTTACTAGGAAGGTGGGGTGTGAAGGGGGCTGGTTGCATTAATTAATGGCAGACAGGTGAGAATCAAAAGGAGTCTTGGTGAGAATCAAAGATTTGAAGGAAGTCAGTGAGTTAACAAGGTTACATGAGCTATAGGTTGAGGAAAGACAGCAAATTCTTCAGGTAGAAATGTCCAAGGAAGAATAAGGTAGCCAGGGCAGCTGGAGCAAAGCAGACCGAGGGGGAGAGAAGCAGGAGAAATCAGAGAGGTAGTCGGTGGGGGAGGGCATCTGGAGGAAAGACAGCAAATTCTTCAGGTAGAAATGTCCAAGGAAGAATAAGGTAGTCAGGGCAGCTGGAGCAAAGCAGACCGAGGGGGAGAGAGAAGCAAGAAATCAGAGAGGTAGTCGGTGGGGGAGGGCATCTGGGGGAATTTTCTCTGACTGCGAAAACGGAAACCCTCATGGGGTGGTGGGAACAGGAGCCACATGAACCAATTTACCTGGTTCTGTGTTGAGAACCGATTGAGGGGAAGACCCTGGCAAAAGCCAGACCAGTAAGGCGACCACTTGCAGTGTCCAGCAGGGGGAGCTGGTGGCTTGGACCAGAAGTAGTAAAGAGGTGATGAGAACTTGTCAGATACTGGCTAGTCTTGAAAGGCAGAGGCAACAGTATCTCCTGGTTGTTTCTGTGAAGGGTTTGAGGTCAAAAGAGGGGTCTGGGATGAATCGAAAGACTTTTGCCTGGGAAACTGGAAGGACGGGACTTCTTCAAATGAAGTGCGACATGTGTAGGAGGGCAAGTCAGGAGTGTGAGACGTCCGTGGGTTATTAGGTCGTGCAGGAAGGGATCTGGCCGGAGATATCTGGGTGTAAGTGGAGATATTTTCTTTAGGTAGAAGCAGACCTAGTACCTTAGGGTCTCAGGGAGGGAGATGTGGTAGGGGAAGATGTTGAAGTTTTGTTCTGATGTTCTATTTGTTTCATTGAGAATTAGGATGGAGGAGGAAGGTGGAAGGTTGAGGCTTGAGTGAAGACAAGAGGGAGAGGTGCATGGGGTTCAGATGAAATGAATGAACCTGGATGGTGTCATGTGAGTGCTGGTCAGCAGGGGACCCACTGGAGATCATAAAAGCAAGACCCTCTCAGCACAGCTGTGGGTTCTGCTGCACGAATACCAAGTGGATACAGGATAAGAGAATCCAGAAATGCATACACAGCAGGGATAACAAATTTAAACCATATTGAAACTTCTGTCCAGCTCAGGCTGTTCAGGTACTCTAACGAAGGGTAGGTGCTGTGCCCACTCCAATTCCAACCCTGCAGGCCCAGCCTCTTCGGGCACCATGTCCATCCTGGACCAAATTAGGCCGATGTTGAGCTGCACCTGGCAGGGTCTCAGACTCGGTGGGTCTGGGGATGGGAGTGGGGCCCCTCTGCCCGATCTCTTTTTTGAGAGAAGAAAAGAGAGAGAGAGTAGAGAGAAGAGAGAAACATCAAGGTAAGAGCAAAACATCAGTCGGCTGCCTCCCACATGTGCCCCTACTGGAGATCGAACCACAGCCTGGGCATGTGCCTGGACAAGAATCAAACCTGTTACCTCCTGGTGTACAGGAGGATGCCACAACCAGCTGAGCCACACCCGCCAGGGTGTCTGCCCGATCTCTTGCCACCACCCCTCCCCCCCGCCCCGCCCCTTGTCTCGACCATCAACCATCCTCAGATGAACCTGCCAGGTGACCTTACTAAATGACATGCACTTGGAAATTCAGAAACGTATGCCCTTACCACTTAATACTTCAACCAAATCCCTGCTATTGCCAGTATAGCTAAATTTTAGCTGCTGTAACTGTCCTTAAATTCAAGCCAAGGCTCATCTGTAATCCTCTAGGCAGATTCCTGCAAGTGGATTCACAGTGATTTGTAAGCTTTCAAATATTTGGGGCCATTTTTTAAAAATGGTATTTGTCGTATCAGTTTTTTGTTGACTGCTTTCAGAGAAGAAGATGGATATGGTGAGATGCAGGGAAGCTTGCTATAGGAGGGGATAGATAAAAGTGTATACGTGTGTCCAAGCTCACTGGGTTTCTTTGGCCTTGCACTTAAATTTTTTTTAAATCACAAGTTCTTTCTTTTAATATTTTTATAATTGCCTTGTTTGACATTTAAATCTTTGCTGCACACAGTGAATACCCACTTTAATTAAGAGAGAGATCGTTATCTGACGCTTTTTCTTGAGCAATCCTGACCTTACCCACTGCTTTGAAATGGCAGTATTAGCTCATAGAAACCAGCATGTACCCTCAGCTCTAATGCTAACTGCAATTCTGCACTGTCCATGGTGCTCCGGGAACAGCAATGTTCAATTTGCTACATCTTGAAAAAAATTCTAAGGACTAGAAAAAACTAAACCGGCTAAGCACTGGAAAATTCCTGGCTGTTTTTTTTTTTTTTTCAAATGAACTTTAGAATCATTGCATTGAGTTCCAGGATATTACACATTCTGTTGCCCGTTAATTTGGGGTTGTATTGAATTTAGACATTAATTTAGTTCCTCCAACTTGCAGAGCTTCACTAGGGTTTTCCTGGAAAATCCTTGTGCTCATATGTGTTTCCAAAGGAGATGCCTGTAAGTGTCCGGGTTACTGCTTAGGGTTAGCTGTAGAGACCGGCCCTGGCTGCCTTCTGGGTAGTGGCCATGCCTGTTGTGTGCTCTGGTTTGTTTGATTCTGGTTTGTCTGGTGGAGGTTAACCCAGGAGAGAGGGTGTGAGAGAAGAGAAGAGGATCAGAGGAGAGAACTTGGGAGTGTTGGGTTGGATAAGTCCTATTCCTCTTTGCTCAAATGTCACCTTCTCATTGGGGCCTCTCTCAGCCACCCCACCTCAAAATACAAACCCCACCCATCTGGGCCGGCCCTGTCTCCCTCGTCTAGTTTGTTTTTCTCCCGAATCTTCCAACATACTATGTCATTTACTTACTGAGTTTGTTGTCTACCTCCTAAGCTCCACAGGGCAGGGCTTTTTGTCTGTCTTGTTCACTTCAGCACCCCAGCACGGGATCCTGGACCAAGAAATATTTGTTGACCTGAGTTGCATTCTGGGTAGATGCAGTAAGAAACTTGGTGGAACAAGCCCATAGCCTGCACAGTGGAGATCCTGGCTAACAGCTGCGCCCCATTGGGGACAGGCTCCTGGGAGGACCCCGCCCTCCCAGTGACCTGCATGTGGTGGGGGGAGTGGGCCACTTAAGGCCTGGTCTCTCCTGGATGGAGTCAGTATATCCTGTAACACTGTCAGCGATAATAGTGTAACCATATTAATAATATTAATAATACTGGTAAAAATAGCAGCTGCAGGAACATTTTATAGGCGCTGGACTGTTCCTCCTGCGTCTGTATTAAGTGTTTTAGATTCCTCATTTAAGTCCCATATCATTCCCATGAAGTAATCACATTCTACCCGTTTTAAAGATGAGAAGACTGAGGTGCAGAGAGAATGCCCCGGCCACTTTCTAGAGCCTGGCACACAGCAGACATTGAATAAAGGTGCTGTCCTTCCCCGCCCCACCAAAGGGGGACACTGGCGTTGGGCAGGAAGGTGGGGGTTCGCGGGGAGGTGCAGGAGTGAGGATGTGCATCTGGCAGGGAGGATCTGTGCGCTGGGAACCAGGGGGCCAGGCAGTGTGTTTCCGGGGGGCGGGGCCGCGCGCTTGACGGGTCCTGACGTCTTGGGGC
>NW_005361573.1:985900-1048161 GCF_000412655.1 Myotis brandtii
GGGAGGGCAGCCCCAGGCCCCGGTCCCAGCTTTCTGCTGACCGGCTGTCTTGTCCCACAGGGGCGGAGACCCGGCAAAGGCTGCTGCGCACGGTCAAGAAGGAGGTAGGTGGTGAGGTGGGGGAGGGTGGGGGCGCCACCCTGAGGGAGAGGACATTCGTAGCCCCCCCTCCCAGGTAAGAGCCTCAAAGTGGGGGTTGCCACTGGCAGAAGGGGGCGGCTGCCTTAGTTGTGGGCTCACCTGGGCGGGTACTTAACCTCCCTGAGGACTGGAGGCTGCTGAATTTGGGGGTGGGGCTTCAGGTATGGGGGGTGCTCTGGATGTTTTTCTGCTACGCGCAGGGTGGATGCCCCGGGAGGGCACTCCCACTGTGGGGCACTCCTGCATTTGTCTGGGTAGAACTCCCCTCATGGAAGAGCCAGTGGGTGGGTCTCACTACAATGAGACAAGCACCCGCGGGGATAGGGCAGGGGGGTCTGGATGGGGCTACAGAAGGAGGACCAGACTTTAGGAAAGGGAATAGATAACCCTGTGGGGAAATAAAGCTTCCCCCCACATCCCCATGCCCCCCCCCCGAATTCTCAGTCCCTCTGCCCCTCTCCCTCTCTCCCTGGACTGCAGGGAGCCCAGTCTAGCCTTTGGAGTTAGTAGCCCATGTTCCCCTGCAGAGAGGGGAGAATCTATAGTGAGGGGTGTCTGGGGAAGCATTTAGATGCCTGGACTGTGTGTGTGTATGTGTATGTATGTACATGCCTGTGTGGATAAGGATATGTAGCTGTGTGTGTATCTATGAGAATATCTGTGTATTGTGTGTACATGTATATGTGTTTGTGTGTTTGTATTTTCAGTATGATGTGTATCTGTGTGATGCAAGCATCTGTGTGAATGAGTGAGGCTGTGACTATGTATGTATATCCGTGTGTGTATCCACGTGTGTGTGATGTATGATGCATGAGTCTGTGTGTGAGTGAGTGAGGCTGTGACTGTGTGTATACCCTTCTTATGTCACTCACATCCCTCAGCCTGGGACCCCATTGCTGCCGAGCCGGCATCACTGGTGTATCTTGAGTCCTTAGCCCGTAGACGGTGGGGGCTGGCCTGATCCCTCTGTCTCTGTGTTTGGGGTGTCAGCATCTCGTGTCCTCATTGAGCCCCGAGAAGCCCCTCCCTGCTTGATGGCAGACAGCCAGCACGGCAGCCTCCAGGTTTCGACCTGTTGCTGCCCCTCCCTCCTCTGGGAGCATCGGTGTGTGTGTGTGTGTGTGTGGTGTGTGGTGTGTGGTGTGCCCATGTTGTTTCAAGAAGCAGCCCCGGGGCCGGTTGCACATCCTGGCCTCTCTGAATAAGGAGACACACGGGATACATGGAACCCTCAGAAAGGCCCGGAACTTTTCAGCTCAGCCCTCGTAGAGACCCTGTGGGACCTGAAGAAAGCTCTGTCCAGAACCTCTTTCCAGCAAAACCGACAACCCACACATGATGATGACTATTTCAGGGGAGGGTGTGTATCCCCCCCCCCAAAGCCTTCAGGTTAAAAACCTCCAATATTTTTGTTCATTGTTTAACCAAACCAGATGTTTTCACTGGAATGGCTGTGTTTTTAAGGAAATGGTTGGCTGATTCATTGGGAGGGGGCTGCAGGCAGAGGAGTATGTCAGCCAGGCACCTGGGGCCCTGGTCTCAGCTCTGCCACCAGCTCCCTTGGTGCCCTTGACAAGTCCCCTTCCCTCTCAAGAACTCAGTTTCCACACCTGGAGAAGGGAGCATTGGTCCATTGCCCTTGGAGATCCCATCATATCAGTCTAGTTTGGGTGATTGGCCAAGCTGAAGGGAACACTTTGTCCCTGGTGGCCAGTGGTCTGAGCCTGCATCCTCTCTCCTGGGAGGGGCTGGGTTTGGGGCGCGGAATGAGCTTTCTGCCTGGCTCCCGGCCAAGATCATCTCCTGATCAGAGACTGGCATCCCGCTTGGACCTGAGAGGGGCAGGGGCAGAACCGAGCAAGTTTGGACAAAGGGCCTAAGTACCTATTGACCCTGGATCTGCAATCAGAAGGCAGGACCTAACAGTCACAAGTTGGTGGCTGTTTCTAAATTCTGCATTTCTTGGGGCACATCATTTTAGTAACCAGAGCTCCCATTCACCCTGTGTGCACAGTAACTTTGTGAAGTGAGTGAGGTTGTCCCATCTTACAGACAAGGAAACAGGCTTGGAGAGGGAGGGTGAGTTGCTCAGAGCACACGGCTAAGAAGGGACAGAGTTGAGGACGCACCCCCAGGTCTGTCTGAGCCAGGCTCTGGGCCCTTATGTCACAAACATGCCCTTCCACAGCTACCCAGCGCCATCATTTCAGCATGTGTGTGAGGTATAGTTCCCATTGTACAGATGAGGAAACTGGCCCAGAAGGAGTAAGTGATGTTTCAAGGGTACAGCCGAGTAAAGAGAAACAAGTTCAAGTCTTCTGTCCTGTGAGCCCCTCTGTTTAGCATGGGTGCCCCTAAGGGCATGGTGACAGGTTTGTTCCCCCCAAAGCAGACCTCTCTCCTTTCCTTGCATGTCCCCCTAATACCAGAGAGCCAGTCTCCAGTGGAATGCCTAAAAATCCGGGGGTCGGGTCAGCTGTTGCTTCTCCTCTGGGTTCAGAGGAGCCACATCCCTGCTGTCATGGTCTGCCTGGAGGCTCCCCACATCCTTCCTGTGGAAGAGGCGGCTTCACAATCAGTTTCTGTAGGCAGGCCTGGCTGGTCTGCAAGCTTTGCCTGAGCCGCTGAAGCCACAAAGGCCAGCAGGGGTTGTGGGGCTGGAAGCTCTGTCCAGTGCTAACTCAGGGAGCCACTGTGGAAGCAGGCCAAGAAGGAGCCTTGGGATCCGCCAGAGCTGGGTTCAGATGCGGGTGCTGAGGGGCACCTGTGTGCCAGAGGCAGGGCTGGACTCTGTGGATGTGGCAGTGAACAAGACAGGCCCTGCCCTCCTGGGGCTGACTTTCTAGTACAGGAGACAGCCCCCAACAGACGTTCCGAGTGTAATTAAAAAGATAATTACAGGCTGTGCACCATGGTCTGAAGGAGAGGTACTTTGCAGCACAAGAACATAACAGAGCAGTAACTGCATGCATTACATATCTTAAATTACCTTATGCTTAAGATATGTGAAGGATATGTGCATTTATTTTTATTGATTTTTTTTGAAAGAGAGAGGGAAAGGGGGAGAAAGAGAGGAAGAAAGAAACGTTGATTTGTTGTTCCACTTATTTACGCATTCATTGGTTGCTGCTTGTGTGTGCCCTGACTGAAGATCGAACCTGCAACCTTGGCGTAGGGGGCTGACACTCAAACCAACTGAGCTCCCTGGCCAGGGTGATGAGTAAGCCTTTCAGGTGAAGGTAGGAAGTGAGAAGAGACAGAAGAAAACCATTCCTGGCAGAGGGAACTGCATCTGCGGCTGGAGGGAGCACTGCGAACATGAGTAATGGGAGGACTCGGAGTAGGGGGAGTTCCAAGAGAAAGGAGAACAATGTGGACAGAGCACTTGGTCCTGTCCTAAAAGCGAGAGGGAAGGAGTGGGGAGGACTTGGGGAACATGGAAAGAAGAGGGAGAAGCTCACATTGATGGCTTGTAAATTGCACAGTCTCGGATGAGCATCCCTCTTTACATTCCCAAGTGTCTGGGCTTCAGTTTATTCATACTGGAGATGAAAATTACTCAACCATCAGGATAAACAATGTGAAAACACCCACCACATTAGCCTGCGCTTTACCAGGGCAGGCATCTTATTTTTCCATCTCCCCGATGCCACCTAGGGAAAGCTGGAGACAGGGTTGACCCAGCATGATTTCCTCCAGTTACTAGTAAACCCAACCAGCGCTATCCTGACTCCTTTCTCTCCCCACCTCCACCACTTAATTTTGTTTTGGTTTCCAGAGAGAGCAGGCACTGGCTTCCCGTTGCCATGACGACTGCCATTAAAGGAGCTAGCCATGTGACTCAGAGTTGATAAAGGAAGCAAAGTGACTAACTGCCTTGTTTTCCTGCCTCCAGGCTGGGATTAGGAGACCACTTAATTGGTGGAAAGAAGGCAGGGGCTTGCTGGCCGGAGGGCAGACCCCAGGAAGGAGACAGGAGGAGCCTTTAACACAAGGGCTGAGCTGGGCTTGTTTGGGGAGCTGAACCTCCGGTGCCCTGGAAGGTGATAGGATGGGGGAGGTGGGCTGGACTTTCTAAGAAGGTAGGAGGAAAGTGAGAGAAACCACTGATGTTACTACTGGGATGCCATGGTGATTCCACTTCAACCCAGTGGTTCATAATGAAGGTTCTTAATTTTTCCCCCCAGGTAGGGTTACCAGATGACATACAGGTAGGTCACACAATTAAATTGAATTTCAGATAATGAATAATTTTTAGTATAAGTATACATTGCTGGATCTGGCAGCCTTACCCAGAGGACATCTGGCAATGTGTAGAGACATGGTTGTCACACCTGTGGTTGCTCCTAGCAGGTGATAGGTAGAGGCCAGGGATGCTGCTCCACTTCCTGTAATAACAGGATGGCCCCACCACAAAGGATCCAGCCCACAGTGGCACTGCTGTTGAGATTGAGAAGCCTCTGTGCTGAGCACTGTCTCGAAGGTTCCCCAAGTGTCTCCTTCTTCACTCTTGGGACAGGCAGTCCACAGAGAGGCCAGGATTCAAATCCGACTGTGTCAGGACCTGGAGGATGGCTTCATGACCCAGATTCACCGAGGGCAGTGGTAGGGAGCCATGAGCTTCAGCAGAGTCCCTGGAAACGGCTTGGGTTTAGGTGTGTGCAGGGGAAGGAGATGAGGCAGGAAGATTCCATTAGTTCTAGCTTGTGCAGGGCTGTGAATGCCAGGCTGCATTGTCTGCTCCATTAGACAGTGGGGAGCTATAGAGGACTGATGAGCAAGGAGGGTCTTGTGTAGAATTGTACTTAAGGAATTTTCAGCTGATGGCAGGGACCAGGATGGACCCTTTCTGTTAGTTCTTAGACGAAAACTTCTTCTCTTCTTTCCTCCTTTACTTTCCCTCCTCTCTTCCTCCCCTCCTCCTGTCTCTCCCACTTTCCTTTCCTTCCACAAATATTTATTGACTATCTACTGTGTGCCAGGCACTGTTCTAGGATCTACAGATTGGGAAGTGAGCAAAGCAACATCCCCGTGCACATGCTCTCATGAAGCACACAGTCCAGTTGGGGGTCAGAGAGATAAGCAATCTCTATATATAAAAGCCTAAGTGACTGTTATGACCGAATGACCGGAACGACCGGTCGCTCTGACACGCACTGACCACCAGGGGACAGACGCTCAACGCAGGAGCTACCCCCTGGTGGTCAGTGCACCCCCACAGTGGGAGCGCTGCTCAGCCAGAAGCTAGGGTCACGGCTGGCTGGCGAGTGCAGCTGCGGTGATGGGAGCCTCTCTCGCCTCCATGGCAGTGCTACTGAGCAAGTGGCGGCGGCAGGTGCAGTGGGGCAAGCAGCAGTGGAGCTGTGCCCGGCAAGTGCAGCTGCGGTGACGGGAGCCTCTCCCGCCTCCATGGCAGTGCTACCGAGCAAGCAGCAGCGGCAGCAGGTGCAGTGGGGCAAGCAGCAGTGGAGCTGTGCCCAGTCCGGCTGAGGCTCCTCCCCAGCCTCCTGCTGCTTCGGCAGTCTGACATCCCCCAGGGGTTCCGGATTGCCAGAGGGCACAGGCCAGGCTGAGGGACCCCGCCCATGCACGAATCCATGCACCAGGCCTCTAGTAAATATATGTTAGGAGTGACAAGCACTATGAAGAAATAAAGCTGGGAAGGGCTGGAGAGTGGCGAGAAGGGATCACCAGAGGAGGGTCAGGGATGGCCTCTCTGATGGGGTGACATGAGCAGAAGGAAAGGAGGGAGCCACCCTGATGACTGCAGGAAGAGTGTTCCTAACAGAGGGAACAGCATGTGCAAAGGCCTTGAGTCAAAAATAGCAAGGGGGCCAATGCGGCTGGAGGGAAGTAAAAATGGAGGAGGAGGAGGAAGAGGAGGAGGAGCTGAGGTCAGAGAAGGAGCAGGAAGCTAATCATCCCTCAGAAGCTTTGGCTTTTATTCTGAGCGAATGGGAGCCATGAGAGGGTTTGAGCAAGAGGGGAACATGAACTCACCTATGCTGTAGGCTGCTCAGGCTGCTGGGCAAGCGATCATTGTAGGTAACAAATGGGGGTGGCACAAAGTCATTAGGCTAGAGAGGAAACTTCTGTCTTGTTCTCTGAGCTTCCAATCTTGGGCAGGAAATCACAGCTCTCCCTTTACTCCCCTGCTGGGCCAAGTAGGGGTTCCAGAAATGCTTGCAGAAGGATTCTAGACATCTGGATGGGATATTTTGGGGCTCTCTGCTGCTGGCAGGGTTGACTCAAACCATTTCTGTGCGTTGTGCTTTCAGGCTTAAGACGGCAGAACTTCTCTTTATGAATAATGCAACCATATCTGTCGGTGCATTTTGATATTTTTTTTCCAGGTCTCGGACAATGCAGCTTCCAGGAGCTTCTGATAGTGATGCCTTGGGCTTTAGCCCCCTGGCTCAGTGTGAAAGCAGGTTCTGTCTCCCGTGCACTCTGGCTGGGTCTCCACTGCAGTGACCTCCGAGGGGCTCCGGGAGAGGGGGGTAGCATTTGGTGCTGGTTGGCAGGTAGGAAGGACACTTTTGCCATCACCATGGGGAGTGAGGACACCCGAGTCTTTGTCCCAACTCTGCTCCTACTACCTGTGGCCTCCTAGCAGATCCCCTCTCCCTGTCTCCTTCTCCTGCTTTCTAAGTGGACAAGGTTGGACAAGATCCAGGACTCTAAGAACCTCGAGTCATCTAATTTGGCTGACATCACTCTCTGAGAGCCAAGTCTTTCTGATATTTTCTGTCTTCTGAATTTGCCAAGTCCGTATTTAAGACTTATTAAAACTCAATAGCTGATAAGACTTTTTGGGAGCCTTTACTTCACTTTAAGGAAACCAAGGGCTCCAGCCATTCTAATGGGATAAAGTTTTTTTTAAAACACCATTTACTGAGCATTTTATATGAGTGACCTCATTTAATTATTTCAACACCCCTTGAGGTGGGTAAACACTCTCCCTTGTAGATAAGGAAATTGAGACACAGAGATGGCAAATAATTGGCCTAAGGGAGCGGAGATCATCAATGGCACAGCTTGGGGGGCTGGTTTCAGAACCCTGCTTTTCATCACTCTGGAGCCAAAATCAGTGACCCACATGTGGTTATGAGCTGTCTGAGAGTGGAGTCAGGGAAAGGGCCACCCTTTGAGTTCAGGTCTTGGCCATGCCATCAGTAGCTGCGTGAATCTCTCTGGCTTCAGTTTCCTGGTGCATCTGAGAGTGGGGGCATCACCGACCACACAGCAGTGCGGTGTGCCATCCCTGCCTGCCAGGCATTCAACAGAATTTGTGCTTGGCTCACCCAGTTAGGAGCCAGATAGGCTCAGTTCCATAAGGACATTTTGCTGCCCTTTCTGATCCCACCTGAAGTTGCAGGTGCTCTCAGCATGGGATCTTGTTCTCCCCGGGTAAACCCTGGGCTGGGGGTGCCGTGGCCACAGGAGCAGTGCTGTAGACTGGGAAGGTGTGTTTATGGGATCCAAAGGGACGAGCCCTTGGGTAGGAATCAGGAGGACTGAGTCTTGACTGGCTGTATGGCCATCCGGGGTGGGCAGCTGGATCCTCCCTCTGGGTCCAGTTGCTCATTGGCCCCTTGAGGAAATCCCTCAGCCCAGGAGGTCAGAAACCCCCATGAGCCTGCTGGCCCTGCCACTTAGCCGCTAGGAGCCCCTGGGTGAGGCGGCTGAGAGTGCTGAACTCCAGTGGGGACCAGCGTATTTTTCTTTCTTTTGATAATACAAGAAGATAGGAGATGGGCTATGGCCGGGTAGCTCAGTTGGTTAGAGCATCGTCCCCATAGGCAAGATTTCGGGTTTGATCCCTGGTTAGGGAACGTATAAGAATTAGCCAATGACTGCATAAATAGGGGAAGAGCAAATCTATTAGTATGTTTCTCTCCTCTCGCCTCTCTCTCTCTCTCTCTCTCTCTCTCTCTCCTAGTATGTTTCTCTCCTCTCGCCCACCCCCGCCCCCAAGTATATATATATACTTGATGAATAGCTTTTTGTGCCTTTTCTTTGCAAAATCTTGAAGGAATTCAGATTGTGGGTGTTTACAAAGGACAGGAACAGGTCCTTTTGCAGTAAGGCTCCGTTTAAAAATCAGAGAATTGAAGTCCTAAGAGTTCAAGAGACTTGGTGATGCTTGGGCACTGAGTGAATTCTTCTTTAATTACTTAGTAAATTATGTTTAACTAGTAATTTAGAATTATAGCAACTACCATTTCTTAAACAATGATTTACTTTATCTCATTCAGCCCACAAAGCAGTCTTCCTATAGAGTAGGTACAAATAGAAACTCCTCTTTACTGACGAGGTTAAGAAGCCGGACCAAGGTTACATAGCTGAGAAGCAGCAGAACAAGATAGTTTAGTGAGCTCCATTCATTTCAAGTTGGATAATAACTTGCTCACAAAACTAGCTGGAACAATAAGTAAACATATCAACACAAAGTGAAAAGGAAAAAGAGACACTAAAAATAGGAGTTTGGGGAGGTTTGGATGAGTCCAGCTTCAGGTACAGCTGTATCCAGGTTTTCCAGTGGTGTCATGAGGACCCCCATCTCTCCATCTCTCCGTGCTTCCTGTCTCTGTGTTGGCTTTAGGTTCTGCCCCTCTCTGTGGGGAGGTAGAATGTTTCCCAGCAGCTCTCAGGGCACAATCTGCCAACTTGGCATCACAACAGAAAGAGAGCTGCCCCTTCCCCATGGTTCAAGCAAAAGTCTTAGTTCTCGTTGGACCAGTTTGGCTCAAGTGCTTCTTTGGTGCCAATCACTGTGGGATGGAGTGCTCTGATTGGTCCAGTCTGAGAGGTGAAGTGTGGAGTCAGATCTCTGAGAGCGAAGGGGTCCCAGAGGAGAGTCAAGGGGAAAGGACCAGACAGAGATGGAAACCAGGCAGAGAAGTCACAAATGTCCATCTCAAAGGAGTGAGGGTCCCTGCCTTTGGAGCCCAGCCTCTAACAGTGGACGTATCCACTCTTGTGCTCTGTGCCTGGCTGTGATCCCAGGTGCTGCCTGGGTACCTGTGTGCCAGGTGTCTGCCGGATGAGGGTGAGAGATTTCTACTCGGGGGGTGTACAGAGCCCTGAAATTGTATCAACACTTTGTACTTGGTGTGTGGAGAGGGTATCCTCAGCTATCATTAGTACCTCTAAGTGGTCCACAACCCAAATATCCAAATGCGGTTGAGAACCACCCTGTAATATGCCAGGATACATAGGTCAGCACAATACAGCGCCATGCTCAGAATGAAATGGTGCCTCCTAATTTCTAACCCAGTGAGCCTCCAATGTAACAACCCCTAATGATAATCATAATTAGCATTTATTGGGTACCTACTATGTTCCAGGTCTGCACTGTCCAATGTGAGCCACAAGTCACATGTGCCTACTTATATTTAAATTATGTATAATTAAACCAATAATACTTCCTGTCCTGGGTGGGGGCTCAGTTGGTTAGAATGTCATCCCGTATATCACAAAGGTTGCGGGTTCGATTCCTGTCAAGGCACATACCTAGGTTTCAGGTTCAGTCCCTGGTTGGGGTGCCTGTGGGAGGCACCAGATCTATGTTTCTCACATCATTGTTTCTCTCTCTCTCCCTTCCTTTTCCTCTAAAAATCAATAAAAACATGTCCTCAGGTGAGTATTAAAAAACAAAAACTTTGCCAATTAGCTATGTTTCAAGTACTCAGAAGCCATGTGTGGCTAGTGATTCTTACAGTTGGACAACACGGGGTTAGAGCATTTCCAGAGGTTGTGTCGTGTCCTAGACTTCGTGTTAAATGCTTTACATCCATTAACATATTTAATACTAAAGCCTCAGAGGGGTAGATCCTATTTATTTTCCCGTATTCCAGGGAGTAAAGGAAAACACAGGGAAGTGAAGTCAGGTCACACAACTGGTAGGCGGAGCCAGGATGCTAATCCAGTCTTTAGAGAAGATTCAACTGCTTTTCCTCCTAAGCCTGCGTAGAGGTGGCTGGTCTGTTTTCTGGTTCACGCTGTGTGTGTTTTAAGCAACCATCTGTGAATCTCATTTCTTACTTTCCTATAGCTGCCCGGCCCCCGAAGTCTGGGCAGCCTTCCAGAGAATCTAGGTACGCTTGAGAGTCTGTGTGTATGTTTCTCGTGCATGAGGCCCGTGGGTCTGGAAGTGGGGCGCGTTGCCAGGGGAGCTGCCACACGCAGTGGGCAGCGTACCCAGGAGAAAGCTGTCTGGTCTCCAGGATGTGGGCTGGGAACGTGACACACGGTGCTGTTTTCTCTGGGAGTGGGGGGTGGCCTGGCATTGTCTTCAAGGCCCCGTCATCTCCAGCCGTGACTGCGTGGGAGTGTTGGCCAGAAGGTCCTTCGCCAAGGTGCCCCCAGGCGAATGCTCCAGGATCAGGCACTGGGGGAACCCCCTTTGTCAGGGGCTGTCTGAGGCTCCTGTGCAGGGCGGTGATGGGAGGCCCGTTTATGGGAACCCCATTCTCAGCCCCAGAATACCCCTCTATCCAGGTTGAGACAGGTTGGCCAGTCTGTGTGCTGTTAGGGCACAGTGCTGGCGCCTGTTTGTAGCGCACCAGTAAATGATTAACTGGGGCCAGGGTGGCAGCAGCTGAGTGGGAGGCATTCCCGTCTCCTGCCAGCCCTCCAGCCACAGTGAGGCCAGGTTAGAGGGAGGAGCTGGAGGGAGGAGTTTCCTAACACTCCTGCGATCCACATACCACTGCTTTAGCCTTGATGTCCCCTCCCCTCTCGCTCACTCCCATCACAGGGGTGCAACTGTGGAGGACACTCCTGTGGCTTTGCTTTCGGTATCCGAGGATGTCAGGGCAGGATGGAGGGTTGGGCAGGAGGGTGAGGCAAGGCTGTCCAGGACCTGAGTGAGAGAGTCCAGAGAAGGACGCTCTGAGCCATTGGCCAGTGGTTGCCGAGCTCCTGCCAGATGCCCTCAGGCTCCTCTCTGTGAAGGCCCCAAAGCCCCTGGCAGGCCATGAGCGGGGGGTGTGGAGGTGCCCATCTGGAAGGAGGAGCTTAGCCTTTCTGCTGAAAGGTCCCTGCTGACATCCTCCATTAGTGGCAGAGCGAGGAAGTCTGCTGAAAGGTCGCGATCCCTGCTGACATCCTCCATTAGTGGCAGAGCGAGGAAAGGACATTATTTTTCTTTGATTTTTTTAGAGCAGTTTTAGGTTCACATTAAAAATAGAGTGGTAAGTACAGAGATTTCTCATATACCCCCTATTCCTACACGCACAGCCTCCCCTACTACCAACATCCTGCACCAGAGTGGGTCATTGTTACCCACAGTCCACGGGTACATTTGGGTTCACTGTCAGTGGTGCCCATTCTATGGGTTTTGGCAAATTCATGATGGCATGCGTCCACCACTGTAATATCATACAGAATGGTTTCCCTGCCCTTAAATCCTCTGTGTTCTGCCTGTTCATCCCTCCTTCCCTGCCAACCCCTGGCAACCCTGGTCTTTCAGCTGGCTCCATAGTTTTGCCTTATCCAGAATGTCATATACTTGGAACCACACAGTAGGTCGCCTATTTAGATTAGCTTCTTTCACTCTGTAATAAGCATTTCAGGTTGGACAGGTTTTGTTTGTTTGTTTGTTTGTTTGTTTTTACCACGCATCTCCTTTTGGGAACAGACATGTGACAGAGAGGGAGCTAGGAGGTGCCGGGTGTCCTGGGAGAGATGAGAAATGATGCCTGGGGCAAAGGTGGAGGCTGGCAGGTGCTGCTGGACCCTGGTTCTGGGAGCAGGGAGTTGACTGTGAATGTGACACTCGGCTGACGTGGGCTAAGGGAGCAGGTGCATTGGCCACCTGGCTGCTTGGGTCCCCACTTTGACCTGGGACAGGGGAGTAGGAGACCTTGATTCAAATCCCAGCGTCTTCACAGCCAGATGATCTCTGCCCCTCCCAGATCAGCTGCCTCCGTGGGAAAATGGGACACCTGTGTTGCATGGTGGTTTTGATTCTTTAGGCTCGTGTATGTAAAGCTCCTACTCGGCTTGTGGGAAGCACCTGTGGGTGAACCTACTATGTGCCAAGTTCTGTACAGGGCAGGCAGTCAGGGTTTGAATCTCCATCCTGCCGTTTGCAAGCCACGGGCTCTTGGGCAAGTCATTTAACCTCACCAAGACTCTGTTTCCTTGCCTGTAAGACGGGGAGGGTAACTGTACCCATCTCACCTAATTACCCTGAGGATTAGGTGAAATAATGCCCCTAAGCTCGGTGCCAGCACACAGTGAAAAAACTTTATAAATAAATGCTGGTTGTCATTACATAAAACTTACTATGCGGCTGCTATTGTATTTAATGCTTTTGATGCATTACACCTATGAGGCAAGTACTAATGTCACCCATTTTACTGATGGGAATGCTGAGGCTCAGAGAAGGGATATGATTTGCGCAAGATCACGAGTGCAAGAGCTGGGATTTGAATTCTGGAAGTTTGACTCCAGAACCCAATACTCATAGCCATAAAGGGGGATAGGGGTGGTGATAATGTCAACTTCAGAGGTTTAAGGACGGAATAAAACGAAGGGCGCCAGGTCCTAGAGGATTGGGTGGTTTTTCCAGAGCTGGAGATGGAGGTGGGAAGGGATGGGAATATCAGGTGGATGGGACTGTGCCAGCAAAGGCCAGGTGGAGGTGGAGTCTCCTGGGTCACACAGCGGAATGGCACGTGCAGCCAGAGATCGGCATGTGGGAAGGGGAAGGGAGAGGATTTGGCAGGAAAGGGAGATTGGGCCACACCATGAAAACAGTCACAGCTTGCAGGGTGGCACCATCCTCCCCCAGCCCCTGCATCGTGTCTGTTGGTGTTTAGGCTTGGGAGCTTCCTAAAATATTCCTATTTCCCCCACCCACCATCAGCCCTGCTCCTGCCCCTCCTGCCTCTCACCTCCTGCATGCCTCGCTCATAACAAATTAAAAATAAACAGCCGCCAGCTCTTTCCACGCCGCATTGTCCGTACACTTGTTCCTTCCTCTGAGCTCCAAGGCGGCTCTGTGGGGGCAGTTGCAGGGGCGAGCTTTCCCCTCTGCTTTGAAGTTGGAGAAACCGAGGCCCCAGAGCGTTTCTTTCTACTCGTACTTCAGATCTGGACTGTCACCTCCTTTAGGAAGCCCTCCTGACCTCCCTACCCACCCAATGTCCCATTGATACTTGTTTAATAGAAACAAGAACACTCCTTAATATATTTGTTGATTTTATGTGAGAGGAAAGGAGGGAGGGAGGGAATGGGGGGGGGAGAGAGAGAGAGAGAGAGAGAGAGAAGGAAAAAAAGAGAAATAAACATCCATTTGTTGTGCTACTTATTTATGCATTCATTGGTTGATTCTTGTATGTGCCATGACCAGAGATGGAACCCGCAACCTTGGTGTATGGGGACGATGCCCTGACCAGGGCCAGGTGTGTGCATTTGTTCTCAGGAGCTGGGGTGCCTGCGGAGAGCGGCACAGCCACCCTCAGCTCACCCCTCTAGCCCTAGTGGTTGTCAAGGGGCCTTTGAGTCACCCCCCTCTTTTCCCTAAAGGCTGAGAGTTATTTTTAAAGCCACCCCAAGGCCCCCCAGGCAACCCAATTTAACCATTCTCTCCACCCCTGAGTTTCTTACAAATGTAAGAGTCAGGTTGCCTGGGGGCCTCCCTCTCATAGGCCAGTGCTGGTTCAGCATTACTCACCCACCTGCACTGCCAGGCACCCACCACCTGAGTCAGGGCTGAGGCAGCAAGGCCTCTGAGGAGCAGGTGGCAGCTCGATGATGTTTATTTAAGTCTGCTCTGTGCCACAGGCCCTGTACCGGGTGCTTTAAACCAGGGGGCCCTGTGGGCCAAATCCAGCCTGTTTATGTACTGCTCCTGAGCCAAGAACAGTTTTGACTTTCTCAAAGGGTTGTAAAAACAAAAGAGATTATGCGGCATAGACGGTTATGATTGAAAACAGTTTTGCAGATTGAGCAAATAAAATTTCAGAATGCCTGGTTAAATTTGAATTTCAGAAAAACAACAAATCTTTTCGTGTGTGTTCCATATTTGGTACATATACTAAAAAAAAAAAAAATCCTTTTTTATCTGAAATTTGGATTTCGCTGGGCACCCTGCATTTTATCTGGCAGCCCTAGCTCAAAGCCTGAAATAGTTGCTGTCTGCCTCTTTACAGAAAAAGTTTGCCGACCCCAGGCTTACACATAGCAAACAAGATCAGGTGTCAGAAGGCCTTAGGACACTGCCTGGAGCCGAGGTCCGTAAGCACTGGCTGCTGGTACTAGTGTTATTCATCAGAGTGGTCACCAAACAGATAGTGAGCACTTTCCACGTGCCAGGCACTGTCCTAGGGGCTCAAGATCTACGTGGGAAGACAGACACTAGATGGATAAACCCCCAGAGGTGTGGGAAAGTCAGGCCGAGCGTCAAGCCAGACACTCTATTTTAGACAGGGTGGTCTGAGCCCTCACCCTTTTTTGAGCTCTGTGCATGTTTTGTTTTAAGTTTTTAAAGCAGGAATTTATATTTAGAAACTCTCAAGAGACTTTAAGCAGGCCCAAAGGCGTCCAGGTTTAATAGAAGATCATCCTGAGGCAATGTGTGTTGGTTTCTCCATTACTCAGGCATCTATTTGATCCTTGTTAATGAAACACCCTGATGATTCTTCTCGTTGGGTCCTGGTGATTTCCTCTGACTGCTGCTATCTTTCAGTGGCCATCAGCTCACAAACAGTGAAAAATATATTACCAGAAATAATCATGAAACATCTGCAGATCCAACTCCAATATCCTGTCTGCATTCTTCTTTGAAACCAGGTCCGGTGATTATCAGTTTGAGTAGTGGAGACCTTGGTGAGTGTCATCTGCAAAGACTGGTATCATCTGCAGCTCTTTCAGACAGAAACCAGAAAACACCCTTCGAGACAAAACACCCAGAGCTCTGCACACGTTTTTAGGAAATTCTCACATAGCAGCCCTGAGAGGTGGTGTGGGTTTCACCCCCATTTCACAGATGAGGAGACTGAGGCCTGAAGTCACCCAGCCAATGGCTTAACTGGAGTTTGAACTGGGCCTGGTGGCTCTCAAGCTCATGTTCTTACTCAGTGCACTAGTGCCTCCCTTTAGATGGTGCCAATCTGTTCTGGGTCCTTTGAGGCCCTCGGCCTGCATTTTCCACAATCCTTTTGATAGCCCTGAACACTGGGCCATGTTATTTCCTTTCGAAGATTAGAGAGCATGAACACAGCTGGGTGGAGAGGAGTAGCAAGTTCGTTTGGGACCTGGCAGGGTTCAAGGTGGGCAGCATGAGGATACCTGGGTGTGGGCAGGTGGCAGATATGAGGAGGGGAGTAGACGGGGCAAGCCTGGGAGCCCCAGGAGCCTTCCTTCCTGCTTTGCATATTGGCCAGGATTTCCCTGCCTGAGATTAATCCTCCTTTTATGTTGTTTAAATATTTGCAGGAAGAGGGAGGGATGGCGGGAGGGCGGGGCTGGTTTCCAAAGGTTTGCAGGGTGGGACTGGAGATGGGGTGGGCATGCGCTCTGAGGTCTGACGTGGAGGGGCGGGGCCAGGCCAGGCCCGCAGGCCAGTGAGGCCTTGATTTGGAACATCCATTGTGGGCCAGGGTGTGGACTGAATAGTTACTGTAGACTCAAGAGTCCCTACAGTTTGTAGAATTCCTACCAGGTGCCTGGTGCAGGTACTGTCTCCATGATCTCCTTCAAGCCTCTCATTACCCCTGTGAGGTAGGGGTGCTGTTGTCTCCATTTTGCAGATGGGGAACCTGGTCCAGCATCATGCGGATGGTGAATGGCCCAGGGTTTGAGCTCAGGTCAGTGACTCCACATTCTGAGCTCTTAGCCCCTTTCAGCTGCCTCCTGACATCTTGTCCTTAACATGGCTCAGTGTTCAGGGCTAATCTAGGTCCAAACGGATGTTCAATGAGAGCCCCATCATTGAAGCAGCTGTTGGCAGACTCCTGAGAATGGGTGCCAGAGGAGGATAAAAGCTTCTTGACCATTTCGACTTTTGAGGTCCCCTCTTCCCCCACAGGAAGTGGTGGGCGGAGTCAGATCCTGACTCCCAGGTCCGTGCTTCTTTTGGTCCCTAAGTTCGGAGAGACTGAGGAATCCCTTCTCACAGGTTTCTCACCACCTTGGGATTTCAGAGGGCCTGACCCAGTACAGGGCGGGGCAGGCGGCGGAGCTCCAGGTCGGGCCCTCAGACAGATCTGGGTTCAGATCCCAAGTGGGCCCCTTCCTGGCTGTTTGCCCTTCGGGCAAACTGCATAAACTCTCTGAGCCTCAGTTTATCTATCTTTTAAATGGGAAAATAATGCTTTTGTGAGGATTAAAGAAAATGTTCTATACAAAGCACCTGGTGCATAGGAGGCACTCAGTAAGCGTTCTCTCTACTGTAAGCTGGGAAGTAACAAAAGCATTGGTTCTGAATGGCCTCCAGACAAACAAAGGTCTGAATCCCGCCTCCTCTGCATGACCTTTTGTTGGGTGATCTTTCTGTGTCTCAGTTTCCCCATCTGTAAAATGGGGAACAAAGACCCCCGGTCTGAATCCCGCCTCCTCTGCGTGACCTTTTGTTGGGTGATCTAATCTTTCTGTGTCTCAGTTTCCCCATCTGTAAAATGGGAATAATTCGGGAAACTACCTCATTAAGGTTGTGCCTACAATCAGTCCCTGGAGCATGGTGAATGCTCAGAAAACAAACAAAATGAAACCTGAACTTCAGTGTCATAAAACTCCCGACTGTTTGCTAGCCCAGCCTGCCTTTTCACATGTAACAGCACATTGAATCCTCATCACAGCCCACAGGATGATCGGTCCGCTTATGGAAGAGGAAACAGACACCAGCAGGGGTGCATTACTTGGCTGGGCTCACCTAGGACTGAGTGCCCGAGCTGGGATGTAAATGGAGGTCTGTGTGACTCTGAAGGCACCAACCACAGCGTTGCCTCTGTGCTTCCTGAATGGGGCGTGGTTTCTGGGCCAAAGCTTAGAAAACCACACAGGTTGCCAGGAGCCGGGATGCCACATTGCTTTCGCCCCCATCTCCAGACCACCTCCAGGTCCTTCAGAAATGCTGACCAAGTTCAAGCCCATGGCTGGGAGGCTGAGGGGGAAAGGTGGTTGAGCTGAATTTCGGAGGTTCTGTGGCTGCCTGGCCCTCTGCCCTTGCTCACAGGTCTGTGTGGTCTGTCCCCTGGGATGGGGAGCAGCATCTTTCGTCCTGCAGTGAGGCAGTGCAGTCTTCTGTTAGACTCTCAGTGACCTTCTGGGGAAGGCGCCCATCCGCATTGCCTTTTTAATCTCCTCTCCTGGCCTCAGGCTCAGCTTGTTATTAACTAGGACGAGGTTCTAGCCCACGGCTGGCAGCCAGCGGGGTGGTAGGGGGAGTCCTCACTTGCTGGAACCCTTGGTGCTGCAGTCCCACCTGCATCACCCACTGCCTGAGATCCATCCCCAGGACAGGAGGCCTGGGGCCAGACAGCCGCGGGCTCCTCCCTGTAGCACTTACCGGCTGTGTGGCTGAGAGAGGGGTTGCCCTTCCTGAGATTCAGGATCCACAACGGTAAACAGCCTGCTCTGCTTTGCAGTGTGGACTGGACACAGCGAGTGTAGTCAAGGTGCCACTAGGAAGCAGATGGTTCCCCCAAACGGAGTAAATTAAGGTGACTTTAATAAAGGGGCTATTGACGGAGGCGAGGGATGCCGGGAGACAAGGAAGGGGGCAGCACCCCGCGACTGTTAATGGGGGCAAGGAGGACCAGAAACCGGCGAGGGAGAAGCCAGGAGAGGGGGGCTGGCTGTGTGGGAGGGTCCCTGGACAGGAGCTCTGACTGCTCCGGCTCTTCCTTAAGGATTGTGGGAGATCATTTAAGATCCTCCCCGCTCCTCTTCTTTCCCTACTTTCCCCCTCCTCCTCCTTCCCCTCCAGTCTTCTACTGCAGTCCGAGTGCTTGAGAATCACCTGGAAGGCTTGATAAACACCATCTGATTCAGTGGGTCTGGGTGAGCTTAAGCAATAGTGTTTGAACCCGTTCCCAGCTGGTGCTGGGCTGCTGGATCCTGCATCTCTCTTAGCTTGTCCTGCCTCGGGCCTCACTGGAGGGGCTTCCCGTCCAGTGAAAGCTGCCCTGTCAGGACCGGATCCCTGTCTGGCACATCAGAGGTGCTTGAGAAGGATTTGTTGAGTGACTGAATCTGGTAGGGAAAGCATGTAGCCTGGGAGTCAGACGCAGGCTGGAGTTCTGTCTCCACTCTGGGCCGGCTCCCCTTCTCTGGGTGAGTCGCTTCACTTCCCCGAGCCTCTGTTTCCCCAAATAAGATCACAGATCCAGCTGGCAAGTGACGACTAGGGATTTGAAACCAGGTCTGCCAGCTTCCAGGGCTGAGCTTTTACACAGCACCCTCCTGATTCTTTTATATACCTGTTTTGTTCATTCGTTCGTTCATTCATTCATCCACTCATTTAGAAAATATTTATTGAGCACTTACTGTGTGCACCAGGCACTGTTCTTACTATGCACCAGGCCCCATGGGCACAGCAGCGAACAAGGCAGACCAGGCCCTGCCCTCGGGCATGTATATTCTAGAAGAAGGAGGCAGACAGTAACAACACTTGGGATGGGAATAGTGTGAGTGTTCTTTCTAGAATGAGATGGATGGAGGCGGGAGGGCTGCCTCAGATGATGTGGTCAGGGAAGGAGATGACATCTTGGGTGACACCTGAGAAAAAGCCTGCCATACAAGGAGCCTGAAAGAATGATGCAGTAAAATGTGAAGGGTGCAGCTATCCCAGGCCACAGGCCTTGGATCTACAGAAGACATGGTGCTTAGGGTGTAGAAGGGAAGCAGTTATCAAAATTCTCCAGACAGCCTGGGAAGGCCCCAGGGGTGTCTGCACCCCAGGTCGCATTGGGGTCTCCCCTCCAGCTGCCTCTGCCTTCCAGGTGAAGCAGATCATGGAGGAGGCCGTCACACGGAAGTTTGTCCACGAAGACAGCAGCCACATCATCTCCTTCTGTGGTGAGTCTGTGGCCCGTGGCCTTGAACAGTGGCTTCTTCCTCTGTGGGCTGCCTTGGGGAGGGCATGTTTGAGCAAGAATTCTCACCTCATGTTTTTTTTTTTTTTTTTTTTGCTTTGTAACTTTGAAGGTATTTTTGGATTCCTTCATTAGGGAATTGGGAAATACAGAAAAGTTTAGAGAGGAAATTAAGCATAACCTCTGGACCCCATGAAGCGGGAATCATGGTTAACATTGGAGGCCTGGCTTCCCCTGCTGTGGGCTCAGTTCACACTGACCCTGTCCCATGCGACAGGGGTCCTGCATCTGAGGAATGGACTCAAGTCCTTTCCTCACTCTGCCTATGGCTGGTGCCAAGTAAAAGGAGGGGACGGATGGGGACTTTTAAAAAACGGAATGAAGAGCTGTGGACACATCCTGAGGTCCTGAGGGATCCTGTCTAGCTGGCTCAGCAAAGGAGGCAGGACCAGCGCTCAGAGCGTGACTCACTGCTCTCCTTGAACCAGCTCTGCTCACAAGGTTCCCGAAATAACCTCACTGCCAGGTTCTTACTGTGCATTCCAAATGGCTAGAGGGACACGTGTTTTGCGTGTCCCTGAAATCAGGATTCAGCTCATAATCAATGTGTACATACAAGCAGACGTGTTTCTTTTTTTCTCCCCCAAAAGCTATTACACGATTGGAGTGTCTCGTAATGAAGGACATGCTGTAATTTCCCTCTCCTGGTCTTAGCTCCATGAAGCTCTGTTCAGATGACTGGGGACACCACCAGGGTCCTGTTATAATGTTATCATGTCAGCTGTTCCTGGAGTCTCAATAGTGATGATGATGATGATGATGATGATGTGACTCCTTAACACAGATGACACTCAACAGTCCTGTGGTCCAGTCTCCCCTCCCCCATTAACAGGAGGAATAGGTAACAGTCGGAAAGCACTCATAGGTCCCCGGCTCTGTGCTAAGTGCTTTTCATGCATTTTTCCCACCTCATCCGAACAGCAACCTTGTGAGGTTAATGTTCATACTGTCCCCATTTTACAGCTGAGGAAATAGACTCAGGAAGGGGGAGTCATTGCCTAAGTCACGCAGCTGGGGAGGGGCTGGGAGAGGATGTGAGAGAGGCGGTCTGACCTTGGGCTGTGAGTGTGGGTTAACCACTAAGCTCTCCTTCTCTCTTTTGAGGGGGTTGAAGGTGGAGAGGCATACATGCTTTTCCCTGTGATTCTGGGGGGGCCCCCCCGCTTTCCCAGGTGCCCGTGTGACTGAGCTGGGTGCTGGGGAGCATGGGCAGGGCAGGGCCTGCTGACCATTGTCTCTGCAGCGGCTGTGGAGGCCTGCGTCTTGCACGGGCTGCGGCGGCGGGCGGCTGGCTTCCTGCGCAGCAACAAGATCGCGGCTCTCTTCATGAAGGTGGGCAAGAGCTTCCCGCCAGCTGACGAGCTGAGCCGCAAGGTCCAGGACCTGGAGCAGCTGATAGAGAACGCGTGAGTGCAGAGCATGGTGTACAGGCTGGGGGAGTCCCCCAGACAGTCCATGCTCTTCCCCGGGCTCTGTGAGAGCTCCGGCCTCCCAGCACTCCCTCCGCTCTCCTTTCTGCTCCTCTGACCCGTCAGACTCTTTTCCACCCCAGGGCCTTTGCTTATGCTGTGTCCTCCACCTGGTTCTCATCCCTCATCTTCCATGGCTGGTTCCTTGTCATAGTCAGGCCTTCCCCTAGCTAAGGGTAAATTCCAACCCTCATCCCATTTCTCTTTCATATCATCTTGTTTATTTTCTTCACAATTGTTATCACCATCTATAGTTATTCATTCATTTGTTTGTTTACTATTTACTTGATTATTGTCTGTCTCCCCTTTTTGCCTGAACTCCATGAAGACAGGCAACTACATCTGTGTTATTCCCCATATGTCCCCAGCGTCTGGGAGAGCCTAGCACCTGGTAAATACCCAAGAAACAGGTGTTGAATGAGTAAGTGCCTCCTGTGAGCTAAGCCCTCTTCTAAATGCAGCAAGGCCAACGTTTAATAGAACCAGTGTGGTCTTGTCCACATGGGCCTCTGGTTAAAACTCACATTGAGGCAACCACCAAAGGGGAGAGGTGGCTTCACACGCTCGTCTTGGTGGCTGATTGTATGTGTTGGGGTGGGGAGAGGGAGGCTCATGGCCTGAGTGTTTGTACGTAAGTGCCTCCTGCCAGTGTCACTCCCAGAGTTCCCACCTGGAGCCTGGTCAGGGATGGCAAATAAGTTGCAACTCCAGTGGCTCCTGGTGGCTGCCCGAGGACCGTGTTATGAAAGATTCTGCAGCTGTGATTGGGCTTCTTGGGAAAGAGTGCATGGATTGATTAGCCATGTCTGTTACGGGCAAGGGAAGGGAGAGAGATATATGCATGCCATGTGTTTACCATCTCTGCCACCGGTGGTCACTCTACTTCACTGGATGAGTAGTGGCCCTTTTCTTGACCTTCAGGCCCTGCCTGCCCAGGGCTGCTGACCAGAACTGCATGATGGGCAGGGCTCTAGATCTGGCATTGCCAGCTCCCATTTGGCATCTGAATCCCCAGCTATTTGGTCTTCAGGAGCCTCTAGTCCAGTGGTTCTCAACCTTCTGGCCCTTTAAATACAGTTCCTCATGTTGTGACCCAGCCATAAAAGTATTTTCGTTGCTACTTCATAACTGTAATGTTGCTACTGTTATGAATCGTAATGTAAATATCTGATATGCAGGATGGTCTTAGGCGACCCCTGTGAAAGGGTCGTTCGACCGCCAAAGGGGTTGCGACCCACAGGTTGAGAACCGCTGCTCTGGTCCATCTGCTAAATCTCCAGATGCTGCTGATAAATTTCTTAAAGGGATGGGTTTCCATGGGGCTTCCATAATACTGGGAGTGACTTGTTAATGGAGGAATTCAAGATGCCCATAGCAGGTGGTAAAGGAGCGCCATCATTCATTCATACAATCATGCATTTATGAATAGCTATACTGAGCCCCTCCTACATGACAGGCACTGTGCTAGGCCCTGACATGAAGAGGAACCGTTCTTACCCTGGGGTAGACTCTCAGGAAGTATTGTATTTAAAAAATAATTGCATCACTTAGTTCATGCCCTGATGGTCACAGTGTGGAGGGGAAGACAGAAGAGTGAGCAGGAAGTTATGCTTCAGAGTCATAAGGGCACAGAGGAGAGCCCCTCCCCCAGTTCTGGCTGGTCTGAGAGGGCTTCTACAGGAGGGGAACGTCCTCACTGAGACCTAAAGAGTGAGAAGGGGTGAGCCTGGAATGGGATAGGGAGGGAAAGCAGGAACAAGCAGCTCATGGAAAGTCCTCAGATGAGAGCCTGGCAGCCTCAGAGATCTGCAGATTTCTCTGTCTAGCTAGATCATGGGGTCAGAAAGGAGAGTAGTAAGGGGATGGATGGAGAGGTGATCAGGAGAAAGGTCACGGAGCGCCCTGTCTGTCATGTGAAGCTTGCGTTTCAAGGGCAGTCAGGAGCCACTGAAGGATCTATAATCCAAGACTCTCCTTGACCAGCACTCCTTTCTAGGAGAGAGAGAGAGAGAGAGAGAGAGAGAGAGAGAGAGAGAGAGAGATTGAGAGAGAGAAATATCAGTATGATATTCTAGCTTACCCATCAACAGTGTATGAACTTGTCTCTTTACCACGTCTTCACTCTCACTGGGTATTATTTTTTTTCAACTCTTTACCCATTTGCCAAGAGCAATATGGTTTTAGTTGCCATTTCTTTATTTCCTAGATAGGTTGACCATTTTCCCATTTGCATATTGATCCTCTTGGATTTTCCTTTTTGGTGAATATCTTTTCTCCTTCCTTACTGGTCTCAAAGGCGAAACCAGATCCAGGGCCTCCAGGAGAATGTGCGGAAGCTGCCGAAGCTACCCAACCTGTCCCCACTTGCCATCAAGCACCTGTGGATCCGCACGGCCTTGTTTGAGAAGGTCCTGGACAAAATTGTGCATTACCTTGTGGAAAACAGCAGGTGAGCGGGAAAGACCAGACACCTGGGTGCACTCTGCCTCCACCTGCTGGCAGTCTTGGAAATTGCACCCCTTGCACAAAGCCACTTTCTTTTTGCCGCCTTGATGTGCACTTGATTTAAAGGTACTAAATACAGGTCGTCTGGACATTTGAATCTGAACTGGCCTAGATTAGAACCTTGGGAAGATTCAGGTGTTTAGTAGCAGTGCGGGGTCTTCGCATTTGGAATGAGTTATTGAGATTTTGGTGATCTTTCTTCTCCAGCGAGTTAAGCCCATAGTCTACTCGCCGCCAACCATATGGCTGTAGGGAAATCACTTAGCTGCTCTGTGCCTGTTTTCTCTTTTGGTAAGTGGGATAGGGATTGCTGCCACTTCGAAGAAGAGATGAGAAAGGGAGTTAGTCATTTTGGAAGTGAATAATGACTCTTTCTACATCTTCTCTCCTGGCTGGCCTAGATTAGAACCTTGGGAAGATTCAGGTGTTTAGTAGCAGTGCGGGGTCTTCGCATTTGGAATGAGTTATTGAGATTTTGGTGATCTTTCTTCTCCAGCGAGTTAAGCCCATAGTCTACTCGCCGCCAACCATATGGCTGTAGGGAAATCACTTAGCTGCTCTGTGCCTCTTTTCTCTTTTGGTAAGTGGGATAGAGATTGCTGCCACTTCGGAGAAGAGATGAGAAAGGGAGTTAGTCATTTTGAAAGTGAATAATGACTCTTTCTACATCTTCTCTCCTGGCTCAGAATTACCTGATGTAAAGGGTTTATAGTATGAGTCCTCTTGGCAAGCATTTATCCCTGTATTCATGTATTCATTCAAATAAGTATTTAGTGATCATCTACTATGTGCCAGGCACTAACCTAGATGCTGGGGATATATTGCTTCTACCTGTCATATTATGCCAAAAGCAGTGGGGAGCCCTGAAGAATATATAGTTTGAGATTCCTCGTGGCCAGTACTCCTTTCCAGCCAGAGAGAGAGAGAAATATCTAATAATCTCCCCATCTTTTGGGATATGAAAGTGCCTGTTTAGCTTAACTACATCTTCACACACAGTGGATATTAGGTAATAAAAGAATAGATTTTATTCTTTGCCTGTTTGCTAGGAAAATATGTATGAAAGTACAGAGCAAGGTTCTTTCCCTCATGAAGCTGACATTGTAACAGGGAAATAGTCAAGTAGTAATTTAATAATATGTGGTGAGTGTTCCAAGACAAGAGGGTGGTGTCTCACCTCCTCCCGGTGCTTATGGAAAGTGTCCTGGAAGGTATGACAGTTAAGCTTCCTTTTGAAGGGTGTGTAGGCATTAACCAGGTGAAGGGAGTGGGGAAGAGTGTTCCCAGCAGAGGGAACAGCAGGTACAGAGGCCTTGAGGCAGGAGAGGAACTGAAAGAAATCCCGGCTCTGAGGCTGCAGTTAATCTCTTCACCTTCTTGTAAATTGTAACACGTCTCTGTCCCCTGCCCTGTCCCCAGGGCCTCTGAGGTTACTGCCTGTGGTGTGTGACCTTGTGTTTTCCTACTGAATATGTCAGTCAAAAAGAATGAGTAATGATTTGAGCATCAATGCTAACCTGCTGTTGCTTCATTAAACTTTTTATTTTGAATTTTAGATTCACACAGAAGTTGCAACATTATTACAGAGAGTTCTTGCCTCCCCCAATGATAGCATTCTACACAACCAGAGTACAAGACCCAAAACAAGAAGTTGCCATTGGTACAACACTGTTAACTAAACTATAAGCTTTATTTGCATTTCACCAGTTTTTACATATACTCATGTTTTTGCTATGTAGTTCTCTGAAATGTTAAAACATGTGTTGTTTCATATAAACATCACCACACTCAGGATGAAGAACTGTCCGACAGAAACCCATCACCTTAAAGAAACTTTTTCAGGTACCTGTACAGTCACACCTTGCTCCCAGGCCTCCCTGATGTCTTTTCAGGCACCATTTCCAAGGTCACTTAACTGCCAATTTTTGGAAGGGACACGGAATGGTGGAATGGAAAATGTCTCGAAGCATTATCTTTATATCTGACACTAAACTGTATAAACTTGATGTTGAGCATGCCTGGGGCGTGTCAGTTATGCCTCAACCAATACTCTGGTTGGTAGAAGGTTTCTTTGGGGTAAAATTACAATGGTGCTGCAGCAATTTAGTGAGAAATTCCTGGTGTCAGCATTGGTGCTGTTGCTGTACCTGCAGGTCAACATTTCATCCTCCCAACAGCCTGGATAGATGCGTCTGTCATTCTTTACATTTTGCATAGAAGCTCAGGGGGTAATCCCCTGCCCTGGGGCACACAGCGCGGGAGAGAGTAGCCGAGATGGGCTCCCCTTTGGTCTATCTGACTCTAGATCCTTTGCCCTTCATCCCCGACTATGGGATGGAAAGAACCAAGCCATCTGGGTGTGGCCTCCAGCAAGTCACTTACCCTCCCTGGGACTGAAATCCGTCAGGAGGTCAGAACAAGGTCCTTTCCAACTCTGAAACTCTGTTATCTTTAGACTATCTAAGGTTTGCACAGACTTACACACCACTACACAACTCAAACAAAGACTGAAAACATTCAGCACAAACACTGTATATGAAGGCTTCTCCTGTCATTTTGAAGAGCCAGAATCCAGGGGTGTGTGTCAGGCCAGCATTGTCCACATTAGTTATCTGGACAGGAAGGCCTGTTCCTACAGCCTTTTGGGACAAGGACAGCTGAAAAGCATTTTATCGCCTCAATAATATTAGAGGGGTAGATATCATCTGTGCCTCCTAATGACTTCCTGTCTGAAATGGAAGATGCGGTAGAAGCAGACAAAACCAGGCAGGCCTCAGCAGTCTTCTAATTATTCCCATTACCTCATTAAGGCTTTTATTACAGTCGTGTATTAAGCAGTGACATGCTCAGCCCCAGAAAGGGTAAGTGACTTGCTGGAGTGACTGTGCTAAAATCAGTGCCTTACATCTGTTGTCTCTCTTGAAAGTCCTTCCAAAAACCCTATGCGATACATTATCATCTTCCTGTTAGGGATGGGGCAGCTGAGGCTTACAGAGGTAACCGCGTGACAAGAGCGAGAGTGAACCCATCCTGTCTGCTTTTAACCACCAGGCCATGGTACACCCTCTGCTGGTCACTTCCCAAACCTGCATGTTCTTTCCTCTCTTGCTAGTAAATACTACGAAAAGGAAGCACTCCTGATGGACCCTGTGGATGGCCCCATCCTTGCGTCTTTGTTGGGTGAGTGTGCAGCGCTCTGAGCTCCCTGTGACTCTGTAGTCTCCGCGCACAGGGCCCCTCCTAAGGGCCTCGCTCACCTCCCTCCAGCCTCCCCCATCAAACTCACTTGTTCCCTGTCTGTTGCTCCCAGGGTCTTGTGTCTCGCCTTAGCAGGACTCTGGGGTATCCTAGCTGACCAGAGGAGAGGGATAGTGCAATGGGTGGCCCACCTGGTGGTAGACGGGAGGGCAGGCTTTCAGGGGCCAAGGATTACCAGCCCCTCTGCTCTGCAGTGGGGCCCTGTGCCTTGGAATACACCAAGATGAAGACGGCGGATCACTTCTGGACCGACCCCTCTGCCGACGAGCTCGTCCAGAGGCACCGCATCCACAGCTCGCACCTGCGACAGGACTCGCCCACCAAGCGCCCCGCCCTCTGCGTGAGTGGGGTGGGCAGTGAGACCCTGTGGGGGAATCAGGCCGAGTTCCTGACTGGGCGTGGGGGCAGGGGGTGGAGTGGGGCCTTGACGGTCACTCCAGCCTCATCCTCTACCTCCGCGCACACCGCCAGATCCAGAAGAGGCTTTCGAGTGGCAGCATGGATGACCGCCCATCCCTCTCCGCCCGCGACTATGTGGAGTCCCTGCACCAGAACTCCAGGGCCACCCTGCTCTATGGCAAGAACAACGTTCTCGTTCAGCCGGTGAGAGCTCATCGTGGGCCCAGATCTTCCACTGGGGGTCTGGCTCCATGTTATAGAGAAGTTCCCTTTGGCTCTAGGTTGCTCATTCATTCATCCACCCACCTACTCACCCATCTATTCATTCATCTGCCAGTATTTTCTCTATCCATTCATTCATCCATATGCTGCCATTTCCTTCATTCATGCATCCACATGCCGGTATTTCCTTCTATCAAATCCATCCATGCATCCACCCATATGTCAATATCGCCAGCCAGCCTATCACTTCTCTTGCAGTGTCTATAGCCACCATCCTTCTGTTCCTGCACTTCCCACCATCCCTTCATCCATCTTCCTGTATTTATATCCACTCACCCATCCATCCATCCATTTGTCCATTTATTTTCTAGTCCATCTGTCCATCTACCTTTTCATCCAGCCATCTCTTCATTCATTCTCTCGTTGCCACTCATTCAGCACACCTTTATACAGAACCTGCTAAGTGTTAGATGCTTAGGATAGCAAGATAAACATCTTCATAGTTAATATTGATTAAGCACTTCCTATGTGTCGGGCACTGTGCTAAGTGCTTTTAATTCTACCAACTCATTTAAACTTCACAACAACCATTTGAGGCCAGTGTTGTTATCATAGCTGATTACACTGAGGCCCATGAGGGCAGAGTAAGGCACAGAGTTATTATTTGAATTCAGCATGGCTGGTGCCAGAAGTTGCCACTTACCAGTCACCCTCTGTGCCCTGCACTGGGCCAGGCCCCAGGAATAGCGATGAGCAGGCATATGGTGCCCCTTCCCTCATGGGAATTCTCCTTTGCTGTCCCCTTCCCGGGAACACTAGGGTCAGTATAGTGTTTGGGCTCAGCTGAGAGGAAGCAGAGGGACAGCTGTTGGCCACCCATCTCTGTGGTCACCGTTACAATCACTGGGTGACCCTGAGTAAGTCACTCCTCAGCATCCACATCATAGTGGGTACAGCACCCTATTTCCTGAGACCTAAGAAGCATCAATTTAAGATGCACCGTTTTTTATATAACTATCAGGAAATTGAAAGTGCTATTAAATTATATACTGTGTTTTCTCTCTACTTGAAACTCTTCTTTTATGTGTTTTGAAAGCTCTTTGAGATTTATTTGGATATAGTTTTTATAAATGCCAGGCCTCCTTCCAAGAACTTTTCTCCACATGTGCAGTAACCACCATGCACAACACTTAATTGAAATAACAATATGAACAGCTGTGACTGAGTGTACATGAGTCAGGCAATGATAACAGCATCCCAGTGGTGAGATGCTGCTGATCATAAGATGCATCCTCGTATTCAGGCACATTGAAATGTGAAAGACAGATGCGCATCTTAGAATGGATGAAAGACTGCAACTGTGCTCCCTTGGTGGGGCTGCAGGCTTGGGTGGTTCAGTTGAGACATGTGACCCTGAGTCATACTGGATACATACCAGGTGCTCAGGAAATATTAGTTGTTGGTCTACAAATGTTGTTGAGGTGAATTTGGTGGAGGAGCTGCCGCCTCTATGGGTGAGGCTTAGAGACACCCCTCTCCAGTCCCTTCCCCACTTGGGATACAGTATAGCAGGTGGGAAGCTCTGCAGGCAGATTGGGAAGCCAGAGGCTCAGGCTGCTGGGCGGGGAGGATGCCTAGGGTATTTGGGGAGGGGCTTCTGGGTAATGTCTGGGGGAGCAGACAGAGGTTAGCTGCAATTTTTTTCTCCCTTAAGACTGGCTAAAATGATGGTGGGTAAGTGTCTTCTGCTTTGAAAAAGGTGATGTTGAGAGGGACAGAGCTCCTCCTTGCTTCTAAAGAATTCCCAGGTCCACCCTTGCAGCAGGGCCCTGGACCTCAGAAGGGAGGTGAGGGTATGAAAGTGCGAGGGGCAGGCAGCTCTCACAGCTGGGTCTACTAGTATAACACCCATCCTGGGTGGTTGGCTGCAATAGCCTTGGCCACGTAGAAGGAGGTTCAGGGTCTTCCAAATAGCCATGACCTTGGAGGGAATGCCCCAACCTCTTGGTTCCGGTTATGTGTCCTTGAGTCCAATGGACCATGTTAACTGTTCACTCTGGCACTACAACCAAGTCTGAGTCCTTCTCTCTCTACAGAGGGATGACATGGAGGCTGTCCCAGGGTACCTGTCCCTGCACCAGACTGCTGACCTCATGACCCTGAAGTGGACACCCAACCAGCTGATGAATGGGTCTGTGGGAGATCTGGACTATGAGAAGAGGTAGGGTGCCAGGTCCCTCCCCTCCCCTTGGCACAAGGAAGTTTGTGCCCTGTCCCTTGTGCCCTGCCCCTACCTGCTGCTCCATCTGGTTGTTACAGCCGCTTGGCCCAGCCTCCCTACGGCAGTGGCCTCATGGGTAACTCAAGAACTTGGGAGGATCCAGTAACCGACTGGAAGAATCTTAGGGTGTGGGAACTAGTCAGAGCCGTGGCCAAAACACCCACCCAGAAATATCTTTTTTTTTTAAATATATTTCTTTATTGATTCAGAGAGGAAGGGTGAAGGAGAGAGAGATAGAAACATCAATGATGAGAGAGAATCATTGATTGGCTGCCTCCTGCACACTCCCTACTGGGGATTGAGCCCGCAACCCAGGCATGTGCCCTTGGCCGGAATTGAACCTGGGACCCCTCAGTCTGCAGGCTGACGCTCTATCCACTGCACCAAGCCGGCTCAGAAATATCTTAACAAAGATTTCATAAGTTTGGCCAAATCAATGGAGAGTTCCCAGGCTAAAGTCTACCATTGGAGGAGTCCCCTGTCCCACAGGAATAGGCCCACACTGGCCCCACTTGTGCTCAGTCCTGGCAGAGAGGGAGTGTGGCCTTGGCATAGCACAGCGGTGCATCCAGGGGGGTGGCCTCTCATGCCATTGGTCAGCTGCTCCCCACAGCAAGGTCTTGGGTCTCGTGAAGGAGACCTGAGCAGTGCATTCCTGTGGCCCCACCTCCCATTGTGTTCTGAGGGGAAAAGCTGAAAAAGGCAAACCTGAAGGAAATCACAGGGCCCATTAACCCAGTACTTTTTAGAATGTATCAGTGCCGTGTTGAGCCCTTCAAATAGGCAATTCCATTTAATCCTCATAGCAATACTATGCAGTGGGCATTAGCATCCTCAGTTTCAGAGGAGGAACCTGTGGCTCATAGAAGCCTCTAAGTCACACTGCTGGGACCTGTGAAGTCAAGGCTGTTGAATGGCTATTCTGACTCCTGCCCGTGGACATAGGGTGGCCTGAAGTTAGGATCAGCATTAGTCAAGACTCAGATACCAGTGACGGAAAACCGAACTCAAGCTGACTTAAGCATTTGCACACATGAACTAGAAAACCCCGGGGCAGTGGCTTCAGGCATGGCTAGATCCAGGGACTCAAATGAGGAAGACCTGAACACTTTCCATCTCTTGGCTCTGCTTCCCTGACTGTTGACTCCATTTTTTCTTGCCATAGCCTCACATCTCCAGACTTCTAGCATCCTTACCACTACTTTCCTAGCATAAAGGAGCATCTGTTCCCCAGTAATTCTAATATAAATTTGATAATTGAATCTCATTGGTTCTGCTTATGTCACGGGGTCATCCCTGAACCAATCACTGTGGCCAAAACAGTAGAATAAGTTGATTGGCCAGGCCTCAGTCAGGTGGCCATTCTGGAGTTCTGGGGTGGAGGGTGGGTGAGGTCAGCCTCAGCCACATGGAGTGGAGGCAGGGGAGGAGGGGGTCCTTAGAAATTTGGGACCAAGGAAGAGGAGATAGTCTGGGAAGACTGTGATGCAGATGTTAGGGTCAGGTGGGCCCTGGTGAGAAGAGTGGAGGAACCCATGGGTGTGGTCTTCTGGCCTCCTGGGCCCTCCTCCACGGTGATGTAGACAGACATCCTGCAGCTCTGACCTTCCCTCACCTTCCAGCGTCTATTGGGACTATGCCATGACCATACGCCTGGAGGAGATCGTCTACCTGCACTGCCACCAACAAGGTAGGGACTGCCCGCCCACCCCCCTGTTGCCTATGCAACCTCAGGCAACTGACTTCACCTCTCAGAGCCTCAGTTTCCCCTCAGTGGGGATCATACCAGGACCTACTCATGGGGTTATTGTGAGGATCAAGTGGCATATGTTAAGGTCTCAGCATCAAACCCATGGTGTTAGTTGCTAATACTGAGCAATTATGGTGTGCCAAGCATGGCTCTGAGCATTTACATGCCTGTTACTTAATCATCACAACAACCTAGGGATAGGGGCTCCGTCACTGCCAGTTCACAGGTGAGGAAGCAGCATGGCACAAAGACATGCAGCTTATAAGCTCCAGAGCCTGGACTTGAACCCAGGTCTTTGTCACTCCAAAGTCAGTGCTCAGCCGACCTGGGATTAATAACTAGCATTCCCCTTTAAAGCCCAAGGCAGGCATATTCATAATAAGCAGAGAGTCATCCTGCTTTGGAAAGCAAGGGACCTGTGGCCAACCAAGGTGTAAAACATATAAGCTTATTTAATGAGGTAGAACTGGGTTCCAATCCACACCCTGCCATTTACTAGCTGTGTGACCCTTGGCAAGTTATATAACCTCTCTGAGCCTCGGTTTTATCATTTGTAAACTAGGCAATAATAGATATTTTGAGTACTACAATAAGATGGTACCTTTAACGTGATGTGCTTATATACAGTAAGTGCTCAATCCATGCTACTGACAGTTAATACTGCGCTGAAAAAGCCTCCATACAAAAATAGATCAAGTAGATTTGTAAAGGGTGCTTGAGGGACATGGGTGTTGGGAGGCAGCCTTTCCCTTTGGTGGGGGCTGTAGGACATGTTCTTCTTGACCATGTCCTACAGTTCCCATCAACAATGATCATAGGTGGGATGAGAGGGACTTGGGGGAGGTGAGACTCCCCCTGACCTTCTGTCCAGACCTGTCCCAGAGCCTCAAAACAGGTTCATGTGTCTGGGCCTGGGGGTATGTGTTGGGCGGAAGGGCCCATCACCATGCCTCTTAGTGACTTCCTGCTGGGTCTTCTGTGGTCGGTCACATGGCAGTGGACAGCGGCGGGACGGTGGTGCTGGTCAGCCAGGACGGGATCCAGAGGCCACCCTTCCACTTCCCCAAGGGAGGGCACCTCCTGCAGTTCCTCTCATGCCTGGAGAACGGGCTGCTCCCCCACGGGCAGCTGGACCCACCACTCTGGTCTCAGCGGGGGAAGGTGAGTGATCATGGCTGGGGGTGGGGTCAGCCAGGGTGAATGGTCATTCTTGCCCAGGAGCCCTTAGGTGGCTTTTCGGGCTCATGCACACTCCGTCACGACCCTCATGACGTGCAGTTGGGGGACAGGTGTGTCCCAGGGACTGTGCATTGGGACATGTTCTTTCAGGGCAAAGTATTTCCCAAACTGCGCAAGCGAAGCCCTCAGGGTTCTGCCGAGTCCACAGCTTCAGACAAGGAAGATGACGAGGCCACGGATTACGTGTTCAGGATCATCTACCCCAGCCTGCAGTCCGAGTTCGGTAAGTTGTCCTGTTCCTGAGCCCAGGGAGCCAGCCATTAGCTGATCCTAAAAATGAACTAGGCATTTGGAAATAGAGGACAAGAGGTCTGGATTCTGGGGCTAACAGGGGACCTGGAATCAGGAAGTTTATACCTTGGTGGCCTTGATTTGCCCCCGTATGAGAACAAATAACCACTCTTCTTAGGTAATAAAGATGCCACTGACTGGGAGGTGGCATGGGATAGTGGCAGTGACATGGACTCTGGAAATCACGTTGAACTTGGGCAAGTCGCTTTAATCTCCTATGCCTCCGTTTCATCATCTGTAAAATGGGGTGTCTACAGCACATATTTCATAGGGCTTTTGGAGGATTAAATTAGATAAGTCACTTGACATAGAACACTCAAATGTTAGCTGCTATTGTGTTATTATACTTCAACATATTGTTGTAAGGATTTAATGAGATAATGAGGTGATCAGTGTAAAGCCCTTAGAATAAGGTCTTGCACATAGTAGGCACTCAATAAATGGTAGTCAAAGCAGCAAAGGGAAGCAAAGTGCTTGGCACTAGCACAGGAGGTGATCTGCCTGCTGATTGCCATGAGACAGATGCTTAGTGAATGGAGATTGTTGCTATTAAGATGATCATTCTTACGGACTGTTGTTAGGATTAAGTGAATTACTATTTGAAAAGTTCTTGAAAGGAGGCCTGGCATTTATTAAGCACTGTATGGACATCTGTTAAACAAATCAGTATTAAGTTATACGCATCCTTTCTGTTATTTAACCCTCTGTGGCCCCATTGATCCAATCAGATGGGTAATGGCTTGAAGCCTCCCTTTGCTTACGTGACCTCGGCTGCGCAGTGAGAGGCTCTTTTGAAAGCAGATGTCCTTCCCAGCAAGGTTGAACTAACCATGCCCGGCCACTTAGTGCTCCATCTCTCATCCATCGCTGAGTTGGATTGGCAGTAAGATCCTACAGGGCTTGGGTTAGTGTGTTTTCATCCATATATTCCTTCATGAAGAGCCACAGAGTGTCCTGAAGTGTTCCTTAGCATGTGCACTCCTGCCCAGGCTGTCTGTGCACACAGCCCCACCGGAGAGCTGGTTCATTAGCCAAGACCAGATGCCCTGTGGCCACCTTCCCAGAAAACTCTCTCCTCGGGGGCTCATCCTCCAACAGGCTCTTGCCGGAGCCAGGCTGGATTCCCTTATTTGGGGAATATCATTGTTAGCTTCTTGTGGCTGCATGTGCCACCAGGACAGACGCTAGGATTCAAGACACTAGGATATAACAATTCGTTGTGATAGGGGCTGTCCTGTACACTGAAAGATGTTGAGCAGCATCTCTGGCCTCCACCTACCAGATGCCAAGTGGCCAATCCATCCCCTGCCCACCAAGTGTGGCAACCAGAAATGTCTCCAGTCATTGCCAAGAAACTGGAGGAAAGTTGTCTCAGGCTGAGAACTGCTGGTTCAGAGAAAAGCTCACATCAGTGCATTCAACTCGGCCACTGTGTGTGGGGCCGTCGGGGTTGGGGTGCAGGGTGAAGGTTCAAGTCCCGAAGACTTGGTTCTTCTGGTCGGTTCAGTGTTCTGCCCACCTCAGACTTTCCATTTCACTGGTGCTTTTTGTTTTGTGTCTCAAGTTGTTCCCGACCCCTTGGGCAGCACATCCTCGGTCTCCGTGGGCCCTGCCTGGATGGTGGTTCCTGTGGGCCGGTCCATGCTGGTGGTGGCCAGGGCCAGTCGGTGGGCCCAAACCAGATGGGACGCCACCCTTCCCATACCAGGCTTGAAGCAGCAGCCCCCCAGTAATGTCTGGGTCCCCCCAATCCGTTGGGACTGGGTGCCAGCCACCTCTGCCATGTTGTCATTTGAGTCTTGGTCCTAGTGGAGATGGAGGTGAAAGACAAATAAGTACCTTTATGCTGTCCAGTTGGTACCCTGCGTGATGCAGCTTGGAGTGCTGTGGGTTCAGTAGTGAAGGGATCCATTGGTGATGTCTACAGGGTGGGAGGGACTCGGGGCAGAGGCATGCCTGCCACACCTGGGCACAACTGATCAATGCTTCCCTGAGATTGGCTAAGAACTGGGGCTGTTTTTCTAGAACATTTTACAGGGGCTTGCTGGTCATTTTTGGCCAGCTCATTGGTGAGTCTGCTTGGGAAGGGTTAGTGTAACAAGCCAGTTTTGGTGGCCCCCAAAGCCTCATTCTGGAGGCAGCTTTGTCCTACGTCATTGGGTAGGAGCTGACCCTGTCAGCCACTGAGCTCTGATGACCAGTGGGGCTGAGTCCACAACTACCCTCCCCTTGGAGCCCGAGAGAAGATGCCACATTACCACTCATCCTTGAGGACGCCTGGCACAAGGGTAAATATGCATCCCTCTTAATTTCCTGGAGCAGGGCTTGGCAAACATGGCCTGCAGGCCAAACCCAGCTTCATTCTGTACAGCCCATGAGCTGAGAATGGTCTTTACATTTTTTGAATAACTGAAAAAAATCAAAAGCAGAATAATATTTTGTGACAGGTGATTATGATATAAAAGTCACATTTCAGTGCCCATAAAGTTTTATTAGAACATACCCATGCTTGTTTGTTTGCATTTTATGTATGGCTCCTTTTGCACTACAACAGCAGAGTTGAGTGGTACAATAGCAACCAAGTGGCTCACAAATCCAAAACTATTTTCTACCCGGATCTTTACAGAAAATATTTTTTGAGCCCCATCCTAGAGAAAATAATTTTTGCACCTGTCTCGAACTGCCAGAAGGCCAAGAAGTTAACTGTAGAAATTGTGATGTATATGTCACCAGTATGTTTGTCCTGCAGCGGCACAGATCCTGTGGTGTTCTTGGAGCTGGGAAAGAAAACAGTGAGCGAAACTTAAGGGCCATATTCCTGGGAGCAGTTGATCAGGAATCACCAATGTCCCGGAGTTAGGAGATCAGTCGTGCTTTCTTGGTTTTCAAACGTGGCTGCTATATCAGAATTGTTTTTGAAATGTAGACTCAAGGGATGTATGACCAGGAGGTTTTAATTGGCTACGTCAGGGGTGGGATACAGGCTTATGGCTTTTTAATAAGCCCCCGCCCCCATGTGATTCTGGGGGTGGCCAGCCTACTTGAGACCCGTTGAAGCAGCTGGATCAGGACCACGGACAGCGCAGGTACCCTCTTCCTCGTCAGTGGGAGGCTCCACTGGGTTCTCACCCATGTGTGCCCTGCCTCATCAGATGAGTCAGGGTCCCTCTGTCTCACTACTAGAGACTCTCTCACCAGAGAGTCTGTCTCTGAGGACTGGAGACCATCTGCCTTCCCTAGAAGCCCCCAGCAGGTCCCTGTCCTTTCATGTCAGCCTCCTGTGAGGACAGCTGAATGACAACATGGTGTGAGGCGTGGCCTCCTACTCTGGGATTGGGCCTGTTTTCTTGGCTCTGGTCTCTCTCTGGTTTCTCTTCCACTCTCTACTGTCATCAGCTCTGCCCATTTGCTGGGGGCCCCAAATTTTGGTGGTGGCTTTCACTGGATCAGGCGGGTTCAGGAACTTGGGTCAGACAACGATTGTGGTCGCTGTTTCCTACTGTGACATTAAAGGGCTTTTCCTATCCCTGTGCTGGCCTAGGAGTGAGCTGCTTGTTTTGGGGTGAGGCTTCTGTAACCCACATATGCTCAATCAGGGCTCTTCTTCTGCCCTTTCTACTCCCCACAGTGCCCCAGGACCTGATGGATGTCTCCATGAGCAACCTGCCATCCCTATGGCAACCCAGTACCCACAAATCCTCTTGCTCATCCTGTTCACAGAGTGGCTCAGGCGATGGTGGCTCAACCAATGGCTGCAAACATGAGAGGTATGAGGGGCTTGAGCTGTGGATGGAGGGAATTGGAAGGATTTACCAAAGATTTGGAGATACCTCTTACTTGCCTTGCACTGACTTCTGAGGCTCCGGAATCATCCAAATCCAGGTTAAATCCTAGCCTTGTGAAGTCCTAGCTGTTGGAGCTTCCTTACATGGAAAAAGAACATATGTCGCAGTAACAAACCGCCCTAAAATCTCAGTGGCTATTACAACAAAGGTTTATTTGTCTTGCATGCTATGTGTCTATTATGGATCAGTTGGAGACTCTGCTTTCTGCACATCAAAGGCCCCGCTGATGGAGCCACCACCATCTTGAATATTGCCAATCACAGCGACTGAGGGAAATGGCATGGAGGGACTCGAAGCAGCATTTAAATGCCCCAGGTCAAATGAGGCACCTGTCATTTCCACTCACACCTCATTGGCCCTGTCTACAAGGAGCCAGGAAGTGAAGTCCCCCCATGCACTTCCAGGCAGAAACCAGAAATACTACTTAATGACAACCACACATGCCTAAATGGGACACTAATGCTTGCTTTATATAGCTATTGTAAGGCCATATCAAATAATGGTTGGAAGTGGCCAACATGTGGTACATGGTAATGCTCAATAAATTACATGCTATTTTATTGTATAAAGTTAAATCCCAAGATCAACTCTTTCTTTGCACATAGAGCTTTGGTCTCTTTGGAAGAATGACGTAGCCCATTCATGAGAATGGTCTTGTTTCCTACTGACCTGGCCTGGCCTACAGGAGTGGAATCCTCTTTTTCCTTCTGGGCCTCTGTCCCAATGGGTGGTCAGTTCATCAGCTGTAGGAACATCAAGGGCAGGGGGCTGGATTCAGATTTTTTAAGTCTTCTAAGCCCTGGGGACCAGAAACCTTATCATCTGAGCAGATTCTCAGTCTCTCATCCCAGACCTGCTGAAGCAGAATCTGCATTTAACAAGATCCCAAGACCATGTGTACCTTTAAGTTTGAGAAGCATTGATATAACCGAGAGACTAACATGTTAATATGCGTCAGAATCACCTGGGGGAGGTAGCAAAACCTCCTGGTGCCTTGACTACTTCTTGGCTGTCCTGACTGAGTAGGTCTGTGTGGGGCCCAGGAATCCACGTGGTGGAGAAATTCCAAGTGATAAGGGGCTTGTGGTCCATGGACCACTGAAAAGTGCTGTTCTAACTTAGTACCCCCTTTCACTGTATCTGTTTACACACTTCTAGTGACAGGGAGCTCACCACCTTGCAGGTAGCTGAGGGCACTATGGGACACCTGTCAGTGAGATGCTATTCTCATGTAATCTGAGCAAGCCCGAGTCTTGCCAACCTGAGGGCACAAAGAGGGTGACTTTAAAGTTTAATGCCTCCAGGTATACATACCTGGAGGACTTCGGCCATGCTTTCTACTCAGTGTTCCTGGGTTTTCCTGGGTGTCCTCTGGGATCATTTTCCTCTACTCTGTGTTTTGCAAGAAGGTACAACACTCTCTTCAGCAGCCCTTATTTTCTACAACAATGCTGGGGCCTTATTCCTCTCTCCTCTTTCAGCCAAAAAAGCCCCCCAGAATTCCCATGCAAGGAGAATTTATGCGGCATCACCTACTTTGCAATCAGCTAGACTCTGAGTCCCAGTTTGGCTCAGTTTGGTTCAGGTGGGTCACTTCAGAAGTCAGAACTCTTTCTGAAGGTGTCAGAAACCCACTTCAAACTGGTGCAAGTAAGAAGGAAAATCTGTTGACAGAATTGAAAAGTCCACAGGTGCAGTGGCTTCAGGTATGGCTGGATCCAGCTGCTCAAAACAGGAATCTCTGTTTTTTTCTTTGGCTCTTGCTTCTGTTTGCCACTATGATGGTTTCATGCTTAGGCAGGCCCTTCTATGCAGTAGCATAAATGGATCCCAGATGCCTCTGCCCCATATCCCATTGGCTTTGGAACTTAATCAGGGAAAAGAGTGTCTGTTTCCCAGTGATCTCAACAAAAGTCCCGGGGCTGATTCTCATTGGCCCAGGTTGGATCACATCACCACCTCTGGCCCAATCACTGTGATCCCAACGTGAGTCATGCACTGGGAAGAATCAGCTCTACCCAAGCCATAGGGACAGAGTTATGGAGTGACTCCCAAGCAGATAGCAGAAGGGGCAGTGATGCTGTATGAGCAGAAATAATATCCCCACAGCCCCCTTGACCGGCTGGCTTTAATCTGCTCCTAGAGATAACGAGTTGTCTCCTCTCCAGGAAATCTGGGCTGTGGGTGGGTCTGTCCTAAGTGTCTCCCTTTTCCTCCACCGGCAGGGCTCCCCTGAAGCTTCTCTGTGACAACATGAAGTACCAGATCCTTTCCAGAGCCTTCTATGGATGTGCGTATTGACCTTATTTGCCGTCGTGATCTCCAGGGAACATTCATTGAGTGCCTGCTACGTGCCTGGCTCTGGAGTTTGAACCCATGCTCCTCTGTTTCCTAGATTCCTGGTTTTAGTGAAATGATATTAACTTCTCTGAGCCTCAGTTTCCTCATCTATAAATTGGAGATAAATATACTTTGATCCTAAGAGAGGGCAGTGAACAATGGGGTTCCTTGGGGGGAGGGGTTTGGTTTAATCGCCATTGCATTCCCAGTGCCCACCTTAGAGTGTTTGTTTTCAAGACTGAATGAGAAGCATGTATAAAGCCCCTGCAGCTAGTGTTGCACATCATAGGTGCTCATAACTGTCTGTTCCCTTTCCCTGTGGGCAGAAGCAGAAGAGAAAGGTGGCCTGATCCCTTCCCAAGAACTTAAAAATGAAATGCATAATATAAGTACTCTGATTATTTCATTTTAACCGATGAGGAAACTAAGGTACAGAAAGGGGGAAATGACTTTCCCAAGGTCACACAGCTAATAAGCAACAGACTCAAACCCAGGCCTGCCTGACGCAAAGGCTCTGTTTTTGTCCCCACTCTGCTATATCAGTTCTTAGCAGGATTTAGTTCCCCAGCCTCTCAGCCTAGTGTGTGTATTTCAGGATTCTAGAAAAGTGTTAACACATGCTGCATGGGCCTGTGAAATAGCAGTGCAGGTCCTGTCCCTGAGTGCCTGAAGAGGCAGGGAGAGTGTGAGCTCTCCAAGATCAAGGCTTTTGCCTGTTCTGGACTGACCCATCCCCAGTGCCTAATGCAGGGCCTGGCATGGAGCAGGCATTGGGTGAGTATTTATGGAACCCAAACGGAAGAGCTTCCTGGAGGAAGGGGAGAGGGTTTAAAGGGATCTTGAATGATGTCATCACATGATGCGGCTCATCCATGATGGCAGCTGAGAGCCCAGGTTCTGGAACTAGGCAGTTTGGGTTCAAATCCCAACTCCACGCTTCCTAGCTATGTAACCTGAGCAGGTGATGAAACCAGTCTGTGCTTCAGTTTCTCCATCTATAAGATGGGGATAAGAGTACCCGCTGTGGCGAGAATTAAATGAGTGAAGTTAGGTAGGCTCAGGTGGCAGCTCCCTGGCACTTATGTAGTATGTGCTGTGTAAGTGTTAGCGTTAGCCATCACCATCATCATCATCATCACTGTTGGTAGGGGTGAGTCCTCAGGCTCAGGAAGGTCCAGGGTCCTCTCTGGGAGTTAAGGATGAGATGGTGGGGGAGATCCAGAAGAAAGGTATGCAGTCAAAACCAGCACAAGCCAGTATTTGCTGAGTGCCTCGTGTTCCAGGCACCGTGCCCTCCAGGTGCCCAGGATGGGTTGGGTGAAGGTTGGCAGACATTCTGTTTAGAGTGCAGGGCCATCTTTGAAAGCAAACCAGTGCCCTCAGCATCCTCTTGGATATGACTCGCCGGGACCTTGTCTATCCAGCTCCATGTTTTCTCCCACTCTCTTTTTCTCTCTGTGTGGATTGGAGGCACCCAGAGGCACAGGGAGCCCACCCCTACTCTGCTTCCAGCCTGTGAGTTAAATACCTTGGATTCTAGCAGAGGTGGTATCACCCTGACCAAGGTTGAGAAAGGTGATAGGACCTCCCCACGGTCACAGAGCAGTTAAGCAGTCAAGCCCACAAGTGGCTTCCCCCTCTGAGCCTAAGCTCCTTACCTGGAAAAGGGGGTGATGAGAACTCGTTGGGTCATGAGGGTTCAGGAAGGTTATGGGCAGCATTTTGGAGACTCTGAGACAAGGCAAGGAGGGTCTGATGGTGGATAATGACCCTTTCTCTATCTCCCCCCACAGGGCTTGCCTACTGCAGACACCTGTCCACCGTGAGGACCCACCTGTCAGCCCTGGTCAATCACATGATTGTGTCTCCAGACTTGCCCTGCGATGCTGGACACGGGCTGACGGCCGGGATCTGGGAGCAGTACCTTCAGGACAGCACAGTAAGGCTTGGCCTGGCTCGGCCTGTGGTGGGACTGCAGCAGGTGGGGGCATCTTGCAATCTAAGGAATAGACCTATCTGCTTGTGGGGACTCAAGGATGTTGTGATGTCTTTGGGTTCTGCATACCCAAACTCAAGAGTTCCAAGACCCATAGCCTGCTTCTGCCCATTGGGGTGAGGATCAAGGAGGATGGAAAATACACATGCTCTCCTGGAAGGAGTAAGAATCCATCAGTGGCTAAGCATTTATTAAGCACCAGCTGTATGCTCAGTCCTGCATGAGGTGCTATGAGTCCCCGGTGAGCAGGAATTCATAATGCAGTCGAATCTACTTAGAATGATGAGAGGAGCTAAGTTAGAGGGAGACAGCTGTTAAAGTCATCCTAGTGTGCCCCTAAATCATTAGTGTATACAGAACCAGCTACTCATGTTCACTGCAGATTAATTTGCTTTAAAACAATTTTCTTAGAGCTTAGTTGAGATGAAAAACTCCAAGATAATATTCCCAAATAAGCACAGTATACAAAATTGATTGAAAATTAAGTAGAAATATAAGTTCCTTATACCCTGGTTTTTCCTTTTCTCTTTTAAATATATTTTATTGAATCTTCACAGAGAGGAAGGGAGAGGGATAGAGAGTTAGAAACATCGATGAGAGAGAAACATCGATCAGCTGCCTCTTGCACACCTCCTACTGGGGATGTGCCCGCAACCAAGGTACATGCCCCTGACCGGAATCGAACCTGGGACCTTTCAGTCCGCAGGCCGACGCTCTATCCACTGAGCCAAACCAGTTAGGGCTTTTCCTTTTTTCTTGAACAAAAATGAGTTCATACTAGACCCGATCTGCATCTTATTTTTTTCCACTAACAGTACACATTGAGCATCATTTTGTGTAGGTTCTCATAGATGCACCTTTCTACTTTAACAAAAATGAGTTCACACTAGACACGATCTGCATCTTTTTTTTTTTTCCACTAACACTACACATTGAACATCATTTTGTGTAGGTTCTCATAGATGCACCTTTCTACTCTCTGTGTGGTATTCCCATGTCGGGGGTTACTGTTCTCCCGTTGGTGGGAAGTTGAGGGGTTCCCAGGGCTTTGCTCTTTCATGTCACATTGTAGTGGATATTGGGTGCCTATGGCTTTGCTCATTCATGCCAGGGTTCCTAAGGGCTAGGTCTGAAAAGAAGAACTGCTGGATCACAGAGTCTGCCCTGGCTTTCTGTTGACCAAACAAACCCTTTGCTCTCCCCTGTCCCCCCACCACAGAGTTACGAGGAGCAGGAGCTGCTGCGCCTTATCTACTATGGGGGCATCCAGCCCGAGATCCGCAAGGCCGTGTGGCCCTTCCTGCTGGGCCACTACCAGTTCGGGATGACAGAAACGGAAAGGAAGGAGGTTGGTTACCCTGAAGGGCACTGGGTCTTTGGCAACCAAAGGAGCCAGGTACTGTGAGGCTGGGGGAGCTCTGGTCCCATTTTGGACCAAGGTGGGGCAGGGAGCTGGGGGGAGCCAGGAAGCTCAAGGGCAGCGCTCTCCAACAGAAATACAGCACAAGCCATGGATGTCATTTTTTAAAAATAAACTTTTATTTTGAGATAATTGTGGATTCACACCCTTCTTTATTACCTTCCACCTCGCCTTCCTGGCACATAGTAGGTGCTCAGTTAATGTGGGTTGAATGTTATGCCATGAATGTTAGATGGGTGCTTCCAGGGCTCAGGGTCCCAGCACTTCCGGTGACCTTGCATCTGCCCTGCAGGTGGACGAGCAGATTCATGCCTGCTATGCACAGACCATGTCCGAATGGCTGGGCTGTGAGGCAATTGTGCGGCAGAGGGAGCGGGAGTCCCACGCAGCCGCCCTGGCCAAATGCTCATCAGGGGCCAGCCTGGATGGTCCCCTGCACCGGATGATGCACAGGGACTCCACCATCAGCAACGAGGTGATGGGCGGCTCACCTGAGGGAGTGGAGGGTGGGGTGTGAAAGCCAGGATCCTCTCCATCAGGCTGTGGTAGGAATGGTGAGGGCTGGGTGCCTGGGGACAGAGCCTCACCCCTAGTTTTTGGGTGGAAGGAGACTTTGTAGTTTGACAGACCTAAGTTTGAACTCTAACCCATTTTCTAGCCCTGGTGCTTCAGGCAAGCACCCATACTTCTGGGCCTCAGTTTCCTCATCTGTCAAAGGGAAATAATCATTTATAGGGGAGGTTTGTGCGCAGCTTAAATGAGTAGTGTACATAAAGCACCTACCACAGTGCTAGACTTCCATTTATTCAACAGATGCTTATTGAGTGCCTACCATGTGCCAGGTACTGTCAGGAATGTTCTGAGATATCAGGAATACTTCAGTGGCCAAGTCAGACATATCTGTTCTCACAGAGTCTCCAGTTTAGTGGCCCAAAGCAGGAACTGAAAAAAAAGTTAATTCTCTTCACTAGTGATGTATCACCTATCATTTTGCTACACTAATACTGCGTAACAAGCAATCCTCAAAAGTCAATGGGTTTCTAACAACACACATTTCCTTTTTCTCGTGAGTTTGTGGGTCAGCAAGGCAGTTCTGAACTCTGAAGGTCAACTAAAAGTTTTGTTGACCTTCACAGAGCGCTCTCACCTGCCCGGACTGACTCAGTTGTGCTCCACGTCTTACCCTTCAGCTGGTTACCTTTTCTCACAGTAAACGCAGATTATAAAGAGAGACATACACAAGCTCTTTTTCAGGCTCTGCCCTGGTGACTTTGCTAACATCCCATTGGCCAAAGCAGGTCACATAGCCAAGCCTAGCATCAGAGTAGGCAGGAAGTAGAAGTTACAGGGCAAAAAGCACAAATACAGAGAGGGAGTAAAAAAATCAGGCCATTCATACAAGTTACTCTGTGTCTAACTAAAATGTTAGCCAGAAGTCTCAAGTAGAGAGCAGTGAAAGATGGGGTTTCCTGCTTGCAGGGGTGGGAGGTGGAGGCCCAGGGGCTGGTGGAATGGCCTCTGAAGAGGCTCCAGGGCGCAGACAGTGAAACCCCCACCCCTTTCATTTCATAGATAGGAACCTGAGGCCTTGAGAGGGGGCCTCCTGAAGTCAGGAATAGAAATGACACTAGACTTCTGACTCCCGCCCCAGCAACCCCTCCTGAGCTCAGTGCAGGGGCTCTGAGCCGGGAGGCTGCAGCCTCACCCAGGCTCCCTCCTGCCTCTTTTCTCTCAGTCCTCCCAGAGCTGCAGTTCTGGCCACCAGAACATCCGCCTGCAGAGCGACTCCAGCAGCAGCACACAGGTGACCTTCCCAAGGCCACGCCCCCTACCTGCCCATCACCCTCCCTCCAACCTGGAGCAATAATGGGCTTGGGTGCCCGTCATCTCCCAGTCACTTATGATTTATTTGTTTTAGCCGTTATACTAGCATTAAAGATTGGGTTTTTAATTACGTACGTAACCATGAATCCGTTTTCCCTGTAAAGAAGTTAAAATATTGCAGAGAAAGCTAAATTGGGCTTTGACTTCCATCATACAAACTTATGTGCACATAATTTACGTAAAATATTAGTTAACAACATAAGGAACAGGTTAAACAAAGCCTATTATATCCATGTAAATTCCTTAGTCATCCCTCCACAGAGTCAACTGCAATGCTTCCTTGCTTCTTTCTGGATTATTCTATGCATTTTCATACAGATAGATTACTCTTTTATTCTTCACAAGTGGGAGCATGTATCGCACCTTGTGCTGCCTCACTCCTTTTACTGACTGGGCAGTATTCCATCACATGCATGTTCCATATTTGAACCAGTCCCTGTGATGAGTATTTAGGTTACTGCTGGAAGCAGTCCATCTGTCTTTGTGCACCTTGTCTTCAGGTGTTCGAGTCTGTGGACGAAGTGGAGCAGGTGGAGACAGAGGGCAGGTTGGAGGAGAAACAGCCCAAGATCCCCAATGGGAACCTGGTGAATGGCACCTGTTCCCCGGACTCCGGCCATCCTTCCTCCCACAACTTCTCCTCTGGCCTCTCGGAGCACTCGGAGCCCAGCCTGAGCACCGAGGACAGTGTCATGGACGCCCAGCGCAGTGCCTCCCTGGTGCTGCGACCTGGGGACAGCAGCGTGGACGAAGGGCAGAGTAGCGAGGCCACCACTTCCCGGGACGAGGCTCCCCGTGAGCAACTGGCCGTGCAGGACAGCCTGGAGAGTGACCTCCTCGCCAATGAGAGCATGGACGAGTTCATGTCCATCGCAGGCAGCATGGACGTGGCTCTGCCTGAAAAGGAGGGCCCCCCGATGGAGGGCTGGGGGGGCAGCGAGGCGAAGTGCAGCCGGGCGGACAGTGAGGACAACCTCTCAGAGGAGCCCGAGATGGAGAGTCTCTTCCCGGCCTTGGCTTCTCTGGCCGTGAGCACAGCTGCCAACAACGAGGCGTCCCCCGTGTCATCCAGCGGTGTCACCTACTCCGTAAGTGTCTAGAATTCTCCACTCAGTTTCCTACAGCTGCAGTAGGGAGGGAGTGCACCCCAAACCTCAGTTTCCAGACAACCCTGGTTCATTGCATTTTCCTCATCACAGAGAGTTCACTGTGGAAACCGATCTGGGGGGAATGATGATAAAATACTTAAAGAACACAGCCTTAGCAGTCAAACAGTCCTGGGTTTAGAGTGACCAGTTAGACAGGTCCCTTCATCTTTCTGAACCTCAGTTTCCCTATCTGCCTTCCTGGGTGGTTTTCAAAATCACTGAGTCAGGTCCTCTGTGCCTACCACATCGTGAGCACTCGATCAATCGATAGCAGCCCTGATGATGAGCATCTTGACTTACACGCAGGTCCAGTATCTTCTAAATCTTTGAGTTTGGCTCTTTGGAGTCCTGCCTCAATGTGAAAAGTCTCACTAGACTTCTTACCTTGAGGGAGGGTCCCCCGTGTCATCCAGCGGTGTCACCTACTCCGTAAGTGTCTAGAATTCTCCGCTCAGTTTCCTACAGCTGCAGTAGGGAGGGAGTGCACCCCAAACCTCAGTTTCCAGACAATCCTGGTTCATTGCATTTTCCCCATCAGAGAGATCACGGTGGAAACCCATTTGGGGGAAATGATGATAAAATACTTAAAGAACCCAGCCTTAGCAGTCAAACAGCCCTGAGTTTAAAGTGACCAGTTAGACAGGTCCCTTCGTCTTTCTGAGCCTCAGTTTCCCTATCTGCCTTCCTGAGTTGTTTTCAAAATCACTGAGTCAGGTCCTCTGTGCCTACCACATCATGAGCACTCGATCAGTCGATAGCAGCCTTGATGATGAGCATCTTGACTTACACGCAGGTCCAATATCTTCTGAATCTTTGAGTTTGGCTCTTTGGAGTCCTGCCTCAATGTGAAAAGTCTCACTAGACTTCTTACCTTGAGGGAGGGGGAACCACAGCACCATTAAATCCAAGCTTAAATGTTCCCGTGTTGGCAGCATCCCTCAAGCAAAAGCCAGCTTTGGTATTTTCTTGCCTTTTTGGATTAATTTTGGCTTTTAAATGTTCTTTTGTTTTCTTGCCATATCATTGAGCCATGTCATCAGGATTTTTGGGTCAAGGCATCAGGTCCAGCTTATTTCCAGAATCGGACTTCAGTTCTTCCACTTATCCAGTCTTCGGCAGAGAGGGACATACTTCCAGCTACAGTTACAACTCTCTTTTAGTTTCTTCATCTATAAGCTGCATCTGTAGGGGATCAGATCGGATGGGGAAGGTAGAAGGTGGACTGCAGAGAGCCCAGCTAGAACTGCAGCCTCTGCAGCTGGCACCATGCCCACCAGATCTTATTCCAGCCCACACTGACAATATAACAGTCAGTAGTGTTAATAATAGAGGACATTTATTAAGCACATACTGTATACCAGGCTCTATCCTGAGCCCTTCACCGACATCATCTCTTTTAATCCTCACAACAAGCCTCTGAGGTAAGTATTATCCCCCTTTATAGGTGAGGAAGTGGAGGCTCGGGGTACGACATTGCTCAAAGTCCTCCAGCTGGGCAGTGGCTGAGCGGGAACTCATCCCCACATCTCTGGGGCTCTGGAATCTCTGCTTTATTTTATTAAGCCAAGACCTGGGGCTACTTACTACTTTTCATTAAAAGTTATTTTTATTTCTAAAAGTATGGAAGTAACCCAGGCTGATTAAAAACCTAAATCAACCAAGGAAATCAGTTCATAGGTATAAAGAGAAACTTCTCCCATATCCAGTCATCAATACCACTCACCAGAAGAAGTAAGTACTGCTAATATGTTAGGGAATATTCCTCTAAAGCTATATATATAGCATAGATAGTATATTATATGACATATAATAACATCATGTTTTATAGTGTAAAAATTTTTTTACCTACATGGAATTATACTACAAACTTTCTCTACAACTTGATTTTTGCACTCAGTAATACATCCTGGACTTCTTTCCATGCTACTCTAACTTGGTTTGGCAAACTACTATGCCCACAGGCCAGCTCCAGCCCATCACCTGTTTTTGTAAATAAAGCTTTATTAGAACCCAGCCATGCCTATTTGTTTGCATAGTGCTGTGACTGCTTCTGCAGAGTTGAGCAGTTGAGAAGAGATGATGTGGCCTTCAAAGCTGAAAATAATTGTTGTCTAGACTTCTCAGAAAAGGTTTACTAATCCCCGCTCTAGCACATTCTTATTAATAAGCACCACTGCTTAACTATTCTCTATTACTGTCCCCCAAGCAACCAAAATTTAGTCTAGGAGGTACAAATATAATGTAACATACTAATGTTACATTAAAACGAAAAACTACTGGGGGAGAAGGAAGGATAGACTGATTTTTGCCAGGTTATGGCATTGGGAAAAATCATGGAAGACACCACATAGGTGGTGGATGGGGAGGTAGAAGGTGGACTGCAGAGAGCCCAGCTAGAACTGCAGCCTCTGCAGCTGGCACCATGCCCACCAGATTTATTCCAGCCCACACTGACACTATAAGAATCAGTAGTGTTAATAATAGAGGACATTTATTAAGCACGTACTGTATACCAGGCTCTGTCCTGAGCCCTTCACTGAAATCATCTCTCTTAATCCTCACAACAAGCCTCTGAGGTAAGTATTATCCCCCTTTATAGGTGAGGAAGTGGAGGCTCAGGGAGTACGTCATTGCTCAAAGTCCTCCAGCTGGGCAGTGGCTGAGCGGGAACTCATCCCCACATCTCTGGGGCTCTGGAATCTCTGCTTTATTTTATTAAGCCAAGACCTGGGGCTACTTACTACTTTTCATTAAAAGTTATTTTTATTTCTAAAAGTATGGAAGTAACCCAGGCTGATTAAAAACCTAAATCAACCAAGGAAATCAGTTCATAGGTATAAAGAGAAACTTCTCCCATATCCAGTCATCAATACCACTCACCAGAAGAAGTAAGTACTGCTAATATGTTAGGGAATATTCCTCTAAAGCTATATATATAGCATAGATAGTATATTATATGACATATAATAACATCATGTTTTATAGTGTAAAAATTTTTTTACCTACATGGAATTATACTACAAACTTTCTCTACAACTTGATTTTTGCACTCAGTAATACACCCTGGACTTCTTTCCATGCTACTCTAACTTGGTTTGGCAAACTACTATGCCCACAGGCCAGCTCCAGCCCATCACCTGTTTCTGTAAATAAAGCTTTATTAGAACCCAGCCATGCCTATTTGTTTGCATAGTGCTGTGACTGCTTCTGCAGAGTTGAGCAGTTGAGAAGAGATGATGTGGCCTTCAAAGCTGAAAATAATTGTTGTCTTCACTTTGTGTCAGGATAGGTGCTGAGAAGGTCTATCTGGTGAGCACATCAGGGTCCTCATGAAATAAAAAGTCCTCTGTTCCATGATGGCCAGTGCTGAATGCCAAGTGCCCGCCACCCAGCCAGGGCGTTGCTAGCCACTGATGGTACAAGCAGGAATGGGAATTAAAAGAAAAACCCAGGCCCAGATTAGAATGACACGTGACCTATGCGGTCTTTCTCCCAGTAACCCATAATCCCAGTCTTATCATGATAAACACATCAGACAGACTCCAGTAGAGAGGCATTCTAGAAAATACCTGACAAGTACTCTTCAAAACTCCCAAGGTCATAAGAAACAAGGAAAGCCTGAGAAACTTTCATAGCCAAGCGGAACTAAGGAGACATGACAAATATGTCTACCCTAGATGGGTTCTTGGAACAGAAGAGGGGCATTAGGTTAAAAACTGTGGTCTTTAGTAAATAATATATTATCAGTGGGCCATCAATGATAACAAAGGTACCATATTGCATATAAGATATTCGTAATAGGGGAAATTGGGTGTGGAGGTATATGGACATTCTCTCTACTCCGTACTCAGTTGTTCTGTACATCTAAACTGTTTTTAAAAAAATAGTCTAAAAAAATGAATGCGATCCTACTATGCCTTGGGAAACCTCATAACTCTCCCCAAAATTACTAGGTGTTAAGAGAAAAAAGGTACCCCTTTTAAATAAATGTTTTAAATACTGGGTTAAACAATATGAAAACAGATTTCTTTATTGTAGGACTTTTCAGAGCTTTTTCTTTTCTTTCTTTTTTTTTTTAACGGTACAAATGGCATTTGGTTGCAACAGGCAGTGGAAAAGGAGACGATACGACAGCTCCAGATCCTGTGGCAGCTTCAGACGCCCAGCCAGGGCGTTGCTAGCCACTGATGGTACAAACAGGAATGGGAATTAAAGGAAAAACCCAGGCCCAGATTAGAATGACACATGACCTATGCGGTCTTTCTCCCAGTAACTCATAATCCCAGTCTTATCATGATAAACACATCAGACAGACTCCCGTAGCTCAGAGCTTTTTCTTTTCTTTCTTTTTTTTTTTAACGGTACAAATGGCATTTGGTTGCAACAGGCAGTGGAAAAGGAGACGATACGACAGCTCCAGATCCTGTGGCAGCTTCAGACTCCGTGGCCGTCCTCAGAAAGCGAGCTTTTTCCTAATATTTGTAGTGACTCTCAAAGCAGCTTTTCTCAAAATTATTTTAGCATTTTTTTTTGCATAACATCCTTCCAATATTGATGTTTCCTATTGTAATACAGAAGTTCCCAGACAATATATGGACATTCTCTCTACTCCGTACTCGGTTGTTCTGTACATCTAAACTGTTTTAAAAAAAATAGTCTAAAAAAATGAATGCTATCCTACTATGCCTTGGGAAACCTCATAACTCTCCCCAAAATTACTAGGTGTTAAGAGAAAAAAGGTACCCCTTTTAAATAAATGTTTTAAATACTGGGTTAAACAATATGAAAACAGATTTCTTTATTGTAGGACTTTTCAGAGCTTTTTCTTTTCTTTCTTTCTTTTTTTTTAATGGTACAAATGGCATTTGGTTGCAACAGGAAGTGGAAAAGGAGGGGATACGACAGCTCCAGATCCTGTGGCGGCTTCAGACTCCGTGGCCGTCCTCGGAAAGCGAGCAAGCGAGCTTTTTCCTATATTTTTTAGGGACTCTCAAAGCAGCTTTTCTCAAAATTATTTTAGCATTTTTTTTGCATAACATCCTTCCAATATTGATGTTTCCTATTGTAATACAGAAGTTCCCAGACATGAGAATTTCATGAACCCTGCCTTGAAATGGATGCACCAGCATTCCATTGTCCATGTGCTTCTCATGTGTGGCCAGCTCAGGGCCTGAGACCATGACTTTGGGACCTGCAGTTCCTCGGGCAGTGGTGGAGTTGATGGTTTCTCCTGTGCTCTTTCCCCAGAGGCCCTCACCTTCAGCTGCTTCACGGAGCTTATGAAGAGAATGAACCAGAACTTCCCCCATGGAGGCGCGATGGACACACACTTTGCCAACATGCGGTCACTAATCCAGGTGTGACTCAGTCCTATTCAATAATATAACTTATTCCAACTCAACCCAATGGGCCTCAGGTCAACTTAATAGCCACTCCTAGTTTAACTCAACTTAGTAACTCAGCCCAGCTGAGTTGAACTCAAAAACTCAAGTCTGCCCAGCCAGCGTGGCTCAGTGGTTGAGCATTGACTTGTGAACCAGAGGTCAGGGTTTGATTCCTGGTCAGGGCACATGCTCGGGTTGCGGGCTCGATCCCCAGTGTGGGGTGTACAGGGGACAGCCGATCAATGATTCTCTCTCATCATTGATGTTTCTATCTCTCCCTTCCTCTCCCTTCTTCTCTGAAATCAATAAAAATATATATTTTTAAAAAAAAACTCACCACTTAACCTCTGAATTGAACTAAAAAATTTAGTTCAGCTCAACCTTAAGTCAACAACTCAAATCAGTTCTACCAGATTCATTTTCACTGAGCATTTACTCAGTCCAGGCACTATGACCACACAATGACCAAGACACGGCCCCATCCCTAAGAGGATGTTTGATTGTATTGGTTTTTTCCCTCAAAGTAATGTTTGGGTATATTACACATACACACACACACACACACACACACACACACACCTTTATTGAGATGTAATTCAAATATAAAATGTACCCTTTTTAAATTTACAATTCAGTGGGTTTTAGAATATTCACAGTTGTGAAGCCAACATCACAGTCTAATTTCTGAACATTTTCATCCTCCCAAAAAGAAACTCCATACCCAGTAACATTAGTTCCTCTCCCCAGCCCCTGGCAACCACAAGCCTACTTTCTGTCTTACACATTTATCTTTTCTGGACATTTCATATAAATGGCATTATACTACAATGACCAAGACATGGCCCCAGCCCTAAGAGGATGTTTGGTTGTATTGGTCTTTTTCCTCAAAGTAATGTTTGGGTATATTACACACACACACACACACACACACACCTTTATTGAGATGTAATTCACATATCATAAAATATACCCTTTTTAAATGTACAATTCAGTGGGTTTTAGAATATTCACAGTTGTGAAGCCAACATCACAGTCTAATTTCTGAACATTTTCATCCTCCCAAAAAGAAACTCCATACCCAGTAACATTAGTTCCTCTCCCCAGCCCCTGGCAACCACAAGCCTACTTTCTGTCTTACACATTTATCTTTTCTGGACATTTCATATAAATGGCATTATATAATATGTTGCTTTTGGGTCAGGCTTCTTTCACTTAGCATAATGTTTTCATGGTTCATCCACGTTGTAGCATGTAGTATTTGTTTTTATTGCCAGATAATCTTCCATTGAGTGAATATACCATTTTTTTTTATCCATTCATCTGTTGATGGACATTTGGGTGGTTTCCACTTTTTGGCTATTATAAATAATGTTGTACATTTATGTATAAGTTTTTATGTGGACATATGTTTTCATTTCTCTTGGGGACATATATCTATATGCAGCCACACCATTTTACATTCCTACCAGCAGCATATGAGGCTTCCAGTTTCTCTCCATCCTTGTCAACACTTTGCTGCCTGTCATTTTTATTATAGTCTTCCTAGAGGTGTCAAATAGTATCTCATTATGGTTTTATTTGTATTTACCTAATAACTCATGACATGGAGAATTACTCATGTGCTTATTGGCCATTTGCATATCTATTTTGGAGAAATGACTAGGTTAGGTTGAGCGAGGCTGATTTCTACTTCAAATCCTTTGCCCATTTTTTACTGCACCTGGTTATTAAGGGCTGTATGGTGTCCAGTATGGGGATGGACCATCATTTATCCAGCTGTCCCCTCTGGTCTGGCCTTTCGTCAGGAGGCTGATACCCACCTTTCCTTCCTCTGACAGATCCTGGACTCAGAGCTCTTTGAGCTGATGCATCAGAATGGAGACTACACTCACTTCTACTTCTGCTACCGCTGGTTCCTGCTGGATTTCAAACGAGGTACAAACTTCAAACTGGGGCCTTGTTCCCAGTCTCTTTGTAGCAGAACCTCAGGGAAAAGATACTGCAGAGCAAAAGCTAGTGTAAGAGAGTAGCACCTACTTATTGAATTCTCATTATCAGTTCGCCTACCTTATCTTGCAGTGACACCATGCACTAGTAATACTGCAGTCCCCATTGTACAGATGAGCAAACTGAGACTGAGAAAATTTGAACTCCGAGCTGAGAGGAATAGAGCCATTTCCCTTCCATTCTATGATGCTGCTTATCAGAGACCAAGAACTATGACGCCTTTGGAGCATGTTTCACATGGGACTTAGATATTATGGAGAACACAGTACACTGCTATTGCGCTAATTTGGGATGATACTAAGAATAACATCTAACACATACAGAGGTGTTCATTAAGTGCCAGGCACTGTGCTGAGCCATTTCTATGTATTATCTTGTTAGTCTTTTACTACCATCACCATCACCCCACTTAGAGATGAGGAAAGAGAGTATCTAGCCCAAGGTCACCTTGATGGAGCTAGAATTCAGACTGAGTTTATTGGGCATAGAAAGTCTTGCTCTCTTCTTTTTCTTTTTAAATTACATTTATTGGGGTTACATAGTAACATTATGTAAATTTTAGGTATACAAAGCCTTGCTCTTAACCATTGCTCTATTCTAGCTCTTCACTAGACCCAGATGCAGCAGCCAATTCTGTGTACAGGGGAGAGGGGAGATACACCCCCCATGGGTGCTAAAAGAGATGGGAGGGTACAGGAAGAAAGGGGGAGACTGGTCAAGGGGTAGAACTGGGATAGGTTAGTGTCAGTCAAACTGCTTAATTCCTCCACTTGCAGAATGTCAGAGTTGAAAACTTACAACCCACCTTATTTGTTAGCCCATTCTACAGATGGGGAAAACTGAGGCTTTTGATGGTCAAATGGCAGAGTCCAGGTCTCCGAGCTCCTGGCTTGAGCTCTGCTGCACCAGGACAGAAGCTCAGAGCACAGCTGGCCTGGGATTTTTCCAGAGGGTGGGCAGCACCATGAGCCCTGTGGCTGACTCTCTCCCCATGTGTGTGTGCGTTGGTGTCTGTCTCGGCAGAACTTGTCTATGATGATGTCTTCTCTGTCTGGGAGACCATTTGGGCAGCCAAACACGTCTCATCCACCCACTACGTCCTGTTCATCGCGTTGGCTCTGGTGGAGGTCTACCGTGACATCATCTTAGAGAACAACATGGATTTCACAGACATCATCAAGTTCTTTAATGGTACCCACACGACCAGGGTCTCATCGGAGGGGTGCAGGCTTCTAGAGGGCCCCTTCCTGGGGCCTTGGGAGGGATGGAAATTTATTGAGATTGACACACAGGAAGGGCTGGAGAGGGTTCTGCCCACTTCTTGTGTCTCTTCCCAATGGATGAGTCGACCTCCTGTAATGCTGAGGATATGTCTTCCCCTGGGATCTGGCAGAAGGAGCAGGGGTGTTGAAATCGAGCTCGGGGCAAACCCTGGCTCTGCCACTAGCCAGCTGCGCCCATGGACAAGTACTTCCCTCTCTAAACATCTGCTTTCTCATCTGTGAAATGGGGTAGCAGTGTCTGCTTCAGAGGGTTGGTGTGTGTAGGAAAAGCAAGCAAAGGAAGGAAGGCAGTTGATGTGAATAAAAAAGGAATAGCCTTGGAAATCAGAACAGATGTGGATTCTGATCCCAGCTCTGCCACTCAGGAGTTGGGGGATCTTAGGCAAATGGCTTCTTGTCTCTGGGCTTTAGCTCCTGGAGGATGAAAATGGTACTAGACCTCAATCACAGAGATGTCAGGAGAGTTAAATGAGACAATAAAAGCCCATCGCATGATAGCTAATCCATATGAGGGGCCCATAGCAGGAAGCTGTTGTTACTGTTTTTACTACTTATAACATTTTTTTTTAACCAAAGAAGGTTTTGGAAAAAGCAAAAGGAGAAAAAAAGCCATCTGTGACCTTCCCCTGGAAACATCATTATTTTATTTTAGAATAATTGTAGATTTACAGCAAAGTTGCAAAGAGAGTACCAAGTGTTCCTGATGCCCCTTACCCAGCTACCCTTAGTGCTAATAATAAGTACAGTTACTGACGGGGGTGTGCACCCGCTGGACTTGGCCCGCCTTCTCAAGCCTTGGAATTCGGTTGACACCACCACCTTCATTCCCTGTGCCACGTGATTTTCACTTGCTTTCTGAAAACCTAGCTGTGCAAAGCTATAAAGTCATCAACAGAAATACAATGTAGTTAGTGAACTCACTCACTCTAGTGTTCAATAGATGTGGCCTATTGCGGTGTTTCCCTCTAAATTTTTCTGGGTTCACAGTGGTGCTCTCAGGTACCTCGGCACCCAGTTTGGGAACCAGGGTCTTACTCCCTTTTTCCTCTGCTAAATGACTTCCTTATGATATATGTCTAAGTTTATGATTATTCTGCCTTAAAGATTTGACCATTTTGTGTGGCTCTTGATAACTTTATTTATTTATTTATTTATTTTGCTTTCCGTCTTTCCTTCTCCCTTCTTTTGCTTCCTTCCACTAACACTTCTAAGCATCTACTGTGTGCCCAGCATTGCTTTCTGTCTTTCCCTCCCCCTTCTTTTGCTTCCTTCCCCTGACACTTCTAAGCATCTACTGTGTGCCCAGCATTGCTTTGGGGTGCAGGCTTCTAGAGGGCCCCTTCTTGGGGCCTTGGGAGGGATGGAAATTTACTGAGATTGACACACAGGAGGGGCTGGAGGGGGTTCTGCCCACTTCTTGTGTCTCTTCCCAATGGATGTCTTAAAAAGTTTCCAGGCACTGAATTTGTAGGAAGGGGATGGGAAGACCTAACATTTTTAAGCATGCATTGAACCAACGTCATCTCATTTGATCTCACAGTAACCTAGTGAAGCAGGTACTGTTACAATCCCCATTTTACAGATGAGGAAACTGAGGTCCAGCGGTGCCTCAGGACTTCCCCACGGTCTCTGCTTCCCGATCCCTCTGGGGCTGAAGTCAGAGGAAAATGATGGGAACACCCCAGAGACCCTTCCAGGTGCTGGAAGTGTGTCCCGAGGATGGACACAGAGGGAGGCTCACGAGCTGTCCCCTTCTGCTCTTTCAGAAATGGCCGAGCGACACAACACCAAGCAGATCCTGAAGCTGGCCCGGGACCTCGTGTACAAGGTGCAGACTCTGATTGAGAACAAGTGAGGGCCGCCTCACCCGGGCAGCCTCAGCCAAGCTGCCACCTGCCTGTCGTGCCCACTTTTCCTCCCAGCCACCTGGGGAGCGAGGTCCTGGTGTCTGTCTGTGAGCATGGACTTCTGTGCAAAGAGAAACTGGCCCGACTTTGGCCGCCGGGCAGGTGGGGTCGAGGGCTTGCCCCTTGAGTTCAGCCTTACGTTTTCCTGTTTGACCAAAGATCGCCCGTGTCTGGGATTTCTCCTTGCGGGAACTGTCGGTGGATGGAGGGAACATCTTTGTTCAAGGCCTCCAGACGTCTTCTCTGTTCTTCTCTCCCCATCCCTCCAGACTGTCTTGTCAGATGAGACTTGGGATGGGATTGTTTTGGAAGTTGGTGTAGGAGTCTGTGGGGTGCCCTCTGTACTCTGGATGGGGCCTTTGCAGATGTTCCAGAACAGCCTGGAAGACCGGCTGGCCGCAAGGTTTCTGCACTTAGCACTGTTGACATGTGGACTGGGTCATCCTTTTTGGGGGGCGGGGGGTGGGAGGGTGTTCTGCACATTGTAGGATGTTGAGCAGCATCCCTGGCCTCTACCCACCAGATGCTAGTAGTACCCTCCTCCCCACCCCATTGTGACAACCCAGAATGTCCCGGATATTGCCAAATGTCCCCACTGGCTTAGAGGAGGGGCTACCAGTGAATCACCCAACCGGTTCTCTTTCTACCTAAGCTGCCTGTGTCCCGAGGCCCCCTCCCATTTAGGAAAGGCACGCGGGAGGCCTCACACGTTTCCCCTTGAGGGGTGAGATTCTGTCCGCTGTATTCTCTCATTTTTCTCCTCCACCTGACTCTGGGAGAGACTTCTTTTCAAGAAGGGAGTCTTCCTGCAGGGCTGTGGGATCCCAGAAGTGTCTGCAGGTGGGAGACAGTCCGGGGCTCTTCTGGGTTTCACCCAGAGCCCCCTGTGTTCCCCCCAGGAAAGACTGCCTCTCCTTCCACATGTGGGGTCTGGTGCTCCCGGAGCTTGGAATGTGTGTGTTGGTGCAGCTGTTCCCCAAGTGCCCTTGCTCACTCAGGACGAAGGAAGAGGAAGACAGAGGGCAGCCAGGGTGATGTGTGTGTTTTCCACGGTGGCTCAGTCAGGAAATGGTCCCCGCCACGTCTTCTCTCAAAGGGTCGCCAGTCCACAAACAGATCCTGAGTTCGGTGGCTCAGCTGCCCACCTGTCCTCCAGGAAAGTGGACCTGCTCACTCCGTTCTGATAATGCACCGGAATCGGGGGCAACAGAGCCGGGGAACTGCTCTTCCCAGGAATGGCAGGTCGGGTTTTGGAGATGGCAGGAGACACATACACGTTGAAGCATTGACACAGGGTGGTTAGTCCTCCCACCCTGAGCAAACCAGGACCGGAGAAGCCCCTGCCCTGCGTGCTGGGGAAGCTCTTCCCTCGGTCACAGCGCCTCCAACTGCATCTCAACTGCATCTGAGTCCCCACCTTCCCCTAGTGGGGCTAATGCTAGGGAAGCTCTTCCCTCGGTCACAGCACCTCCAACTGCATCTGAGTCCCCACCTTCCCCTAGTGGGGCTTCCTGGGAGGGACAGACAAGGCCCAGAGGGTTCTTGCTTCCGAAGAACGACCATCCTCTCACCCTGGTTCCCCAGTTTCCTTGGATGGGAAAACTGTGCGAAAGGCCCCTCCGAGAAAAGTGCATTCTGCCACATAGCTGCTCATAGCAGGGGATGTTTCGTTAGCACAACCCAGGGCCTAGACCCTCTGGTTCTTACTTATTTTTTGACAGAGTAGTCACACAGCACAGCACAAGATTTCCTCTCTGCCTTCTCTCGTGGTGTCCTGGGACACGTCGTGGCTGTGGCTTGGACTAACTGCTCTCTGTTCAGCTCTCTGCTTCTTCAGGTGTCCGTGAGCTGCGTCGTCGTCGTGTCCTAGAGTTGAGTGTGTGGGAGTCGTTCTGTCTGCTGCGTGCCCTCCTTTCTCAGTGTTACCAGCACATCTTGTAACTGTTTACTGAAGAGTTGTGTCTATATAGAGAGAAAACATATATAAACCAAGAGGTGTGTGAATCTGAGTTGTTTTTGTTTCTGTGTTTGGGGGAATTTTTTTTTTTAATTTGAAAGAAATGTTTGTTTCTGAAGACTCCGTCCTCCCGCCGCAGTGGCTCACATCCCCGATGGACACGAAAGTTCAAGGCAGGTGAATCACTTCGCATCCTTGTATCTTAGCTGTTCCCACGAGTAATGCTGCAGAACAGACCACCCCAAGGCTAGTGGCTTAAAGTGGACATTTATTTAGCTGGTGACTCTGTCAGCAATGTGGGCTGTGTTCAGCTGGGAGGTTCTTCTGGTCTCAGATGGACTTCATGTGTCTGTGGACAGCTGGGCTGGCTGTTGGCCAGGACAGTGGGGCAGCGGGGCCCTGTGTCTCATGTCCTCCAGCTGGCTCGCTCAGGCTTGTTTACATGGCCGTGACGGCATTTCCAAGACAGTGAGCAGAAGTGTGCAAGGCTCGAGATTGGCATCAGGTCATTTCCACCATATTCTCTTGGTCAGAGTAAGTCACATGGCTGAGCTCAGACTCAGAGAATGGGGAGGTAGACTCCACCACTCCATGGGAGACTTTGGAAAGTGACATTGAAAAGGGGTGTGAGCCTGACTGGCATGGCTCAGTGGTTGAGCATCAACCTATGAACCAGGAGGTCATGGTTAGGGCACATGCCCAGGTTGCAGGCTCAATCCCCAGTTTAGGGCATGCAGGAGGCAGCTGATAAGTGATTCTCTTGTCATCGATGCTTCTAGCTCTCCCTCTCCCTTCCTCTCTGAAATCAATAAATATTAAAAAAAAAAAGGGCTGTGGATACAGGTGGGGAAATCATTGAGGCCATTTTGCAAACAGTGTACCGTGTACCCCAAGTTCCATGCACAAGAGTGGTCCCCAGGTGGGGATGATTTCTTGGTTATGACCCCAGTTTCCTTGAGTTCCCATCATAACAACCGGATAAGGTTGGCAATATTTCACACACCTCCATTTTACAGAAAAATACAGAGAGGTCCAGAGAGGTGAAGTGGCTTGCCTGAGGTCACAAGGAAGCGGTAGAGGTGGCATTTGAACCTAGGTACGTGGTGATTCGTATAGCTGTAAAATGGGCTCTTTTCACTCCTGAGAAAATGTTATTTCCTCACTTCTGGCATAAGGATGATTTTCTCAGTGTCGCTGGAGAAGCGGATGGTCCTCCCCTGTACTTTGGTCGTGCGGGGCCACCTGATGACGGCCAGGATGCTGGCCAGGACTGCGTTGAGGATGGCGGTCACATAGCCCCAGCCCAGCTGGCACTGTCCACTGCGGTACACAGAGGAGGCTCCACAGGCCTCCTTGGCAAATGGGGAGGCCAGGCCGATAGGGAAAGCCAGCAGGCCCACAACGGTGGTGGTGGCTGGAGACAGCAAAGAAGAAAGCCAGTGTGTCAGGGGCTCTGGGCTAACCTTCCCCGACTCCCTCACTCATCCACCCTCCTGTCCACCCGTCCGTCCATCCATCCATCCATCCATCCACCGATTCATCCATTCATTCACTAATTTAGCAGCCTGTCTATCCTTAAAATTTTTTATTAAAGTATAGTTGGCATTCAATATAATATTAGTTTCAGTTGTACAACTGAAACAGAGTGATTTGACATTTATATACCTTACGATGTGATCACCACAGTAAGTCTAGTAACGGTCTGTCACCATGCAAAGTTAATATCATAATAGCACATCTTTCCTTTTATCCACCCATCACTCAACTATCCTTGTGCCCTTTTGTCCATCTACTCAGCCATCCATTCAACCATATTCTCATTCATTCATTCTCTCCATCCCTCTATCTGCCTATCCATTCACTCATCCAAACATCTATCCACCTGCCCACTTAGCCACCTGCCCCCCGCATCCGTCCGTCTGTCCATCCATCCATCCATCCATCCATCACCTGCCCCCCCGCCTCCGTCCATCCATCCATCTATCTCCACCTTCCATTCATATTCCAATCTACCCATTCATCCTTATCAATTCATCTACTAAGACATCCATTGTCCACTTATCAATTCATCCATCCACTTACCCTCCCACCCATTCATTCATTCATTCACCAGTCCACCCATTCATTCACCACAATTGTTAGAGGTGCTGTTGTGGACACTGATGATGCTAAGAAAATGGGCCGGACACCTCCTCACGTTGGGCACTCCCAGTGCAGGAGAATCAGGTGAACCCTCAGCCTCACTTGCTGCTCCTCAGCCACACCAGTCTCCTTGCAGTTCCCTGCACACCCCTGCTCTCTTGTCTCCGTGCCTTTGCCCCTGATGTTCCATTACATGAAATGCCTTTCTACATTTGACCATAACTCCCACTTGTCCTTCCAGACTCAGCTCAGGTGATGCCTCCTCCAGGACACCTTTAACATCCTTCACCCTCCTGGAATTTTTCTTTGCACCCTGTGCTTATCCCCGTTGTGCCAAATATCTATTAGTTGTACATGCCTGATGTACCCCATCCTCACCAGCCACTGTGCAAGCCTGGGCCAAGGACTGTATCTCCAACCATTGAGCATCTGTTATGTGCAAAGCACCATGGTAGATGCTGGTGATATTAAGACAGACATGTCCTCACCCTCATGGAACTGACATTCCAGTGGAGAGAACTGGACAGTAATCAGGAAAGCAGATACGAGATTTCAGGTAGTAAGTGCTGTGCAAAATACAAAGCAAGACAAGGAGAATCTAAGGAGAGGGGAGCTCCTACCTGAAGGCCACGGAGGACCTCGCTGAGACAGAGCCCTTAATGAAGTAGGGAAGCAAGATAAGTGAAGATGTGAGAACAGGAGTCCACGCAGAGGGAACAGGCTGGGTGCGTATGAGCAACAGAAGGCAGGCCGGGGTGGCTGGAGCATGTGGAGCCTGGCAGAGGGGGCCAGAGGTGAGGTTGGTAAGGGAATGGGGGGTTGATCACGTGGAGCCTCATAGGCCACCATAAGGAGTTTGGATTTTACTCTCTGAGACAGGAAGTCAATGAAGGGTGGATGAGCCTGTCTGGTGGCAGGATCTGATGTCAGTTTTAACAGGACTCATTTGGCCAGCATGTGGCAAACATTCTAAGGTGGCAGGCAGCAGAGGGGCCCATGAGATGGTTATTGTTCTACTGCAGATGAGAGATGGTGGAGAATTAATTGGGTATGATTACCATCAAGGCCTGGGCTAGCTCATTACAGAGACTAAGTGTGAGTCAGGGAAAAGCAACTGTTCAGGGCAGATGCAACCCTGCAGTCTCACAGCTTAGCAAGTGGAGCGTAGGCTAGGTTTCGGCGTCTGTCAGCCCTCCGCTGGCACCCTGTGCAGTACCCGCGCTGCCCAGCTGTGTGTGGTGGTCCAGGTAGAGATGATGCAAAGTGGATGGATAAGAGAGAAATAAAGGGGGACCAACTATTAGGACTGAGATTAGCTCAGGGGAGGAGAGGGTGCTGTTAAGGATAGCATCCCCTCCGCCCCCGCCCCTGACCATTTCTGGCTTGCTAAAGGGCCAGGAAGAATCTACACTCACTCCTAGGGCTTATCTCTGAGATTTGACCCAGGAGGCCAGACCTGCTGACAGGTTTTTCCCTTTCATTCATCATTCATTCCACAACATGTCTGGGCTGCTTACTATGTGACAGTGGGTTTACCTGCAGCTGCCTGCACCCCCCGCATGTTGCCACTGCCCCTCCTTGGGCACAGCTCTTTGGGGGCCAGGACCCAGGACAGGAGGAGAATTGCATGGAAGGCCACCAGGAGCCAGCCTCCAAGGAGAAGCGCAGCTGAGACCTGCCAGGAGGAGAGAGGAGGGGGCAGGGTGTTGACTGGGTCGGGGCAGGAGGATGTTCCCCTGCATATTGACCAGCTACTGAGTCCTTATCCCCATTTTACACGTCAGCAAACTGAGGGCCAAGGAGGTAGGGTCATTTGCCTCAGGGCACACGGCTAATTAAGTAGTAGAACCAGGATTAAGATCTAGGTGTACAACCACCACACCCGACCTATACTGACTACCTGCTATACGGCGGATCACCTTTGTCGTTACCGGTTTTGAAGGCTGTATAATTTTCCTTACAGGTACCGGACTGGGAGTCCTGGCCCACTGCCCCCATTGTTGAGTTTGGTAATGTGCCTCATAACAGAGACTTCCAACACCTTGGCTGTGGTTTTCCAACCTAGCAGTGCGTAGAGGGTGGCCAGGTAGGCGTGTGCAGGTTGGACACTGCACAACTCAGACGCACGGGCATCATAGATTTGCATATTGATTACAGTAATTCTCCAGCAGATGGCAGTTTAGTGTCCTAAAGAAGGGGCCCCTTGTCTTAATTTGTACAAAGGTGCTATATGGGCTGACAGCTGCTTTTAGGATCATCCTGGGTGTTTGCTAAAATGCAAATA
>NW_005361573.1:1048187-1049426 GCF_000412655.1 Myotis brandtii
GACCCCCAGCACCCCGAGTCAGAGGCTCAGGTCAGGGCTGGCGGCGGTGGTGCAGAACTTGGCTTTGTTTCGCGCCCGTGGGTTTGACAGTCCCCCTTCCCTCACACCCCAGGTCCCAGTGAATTGATGAGCAGAGGACTCACCTTCCAGGCAAAGTCCGGAATGTCATCCAGGGACCTGAAGATCCCACAGCTCTGGTTCCAGCTGTCACCCTGAGGCCAGGAGCAGTAGGAGAGGACGCCAAAGGAGAAGGTGGGCGTCTGGAACCAGGCAGGGGAGAGGAGGCTGAGGGCCGAGATGCAGGTCAGGGAGAGTCCCAGAGCAACCCACACGCTGCCCACCATCGTGGCGTGTCAGTGACCTGGGGGTCAACGAGCAAGGTTAGTGGTGGAGACTGTGGGGCAAGGAGAGGAACGGGGCCTTTAAAGGTGCCCCCCCCACCCCCGAGCCAGGGATGTGGTTCTGTGTTCATACCCCAGGTCATCCGACTCCCTTCGACCTCACGATGCAATGGGAGATGCTAACAACTGGTGTGGAGAAGTGGTTTGTCCCAATAAGTCCTGGAAGTAGAGACCCCAAATCTCAGAGTAAATGTTAGTGCTTAGACCTTTGAATAATCCCACCCTGCCTTGCATGTCATCATCACTGCTCCATGCAAGGCCCCCTCAGTTCCATTCATTCATTCATTCATTCATTCATTCATTCATTCATTCATTCATTCATTCATTCATTCATTCATTCATTCATTCATTCATTCATTCATTCATTCATTCATTCATTCATTCATTCATTCATTCATTCATTCATTCATTCATTCATTCATTCATTCATTCATTCATTCATTCATTCATTCATTCATTCATTCATTCATTCATTCATTCATTCATTCATTCATTCATTCATTCATTCATTCATTCATTCATTCATTCATTCATTCATTCATTCATTCATTCATTCATTCATTCATTCATTCATTCATTCATTCATTCATTCATTCATTCATTCATTCATTCATTCATTCATTCATTCATTCATTCATTCATTCATTCATTCATTCATTCATTCATTCATTCATTCATTCATTCATTCATTCATTCATTCATTCATTCATTCATTCATTCATTCATTCATTCATTCATTCATTCATTCATTCATTCATTCATTCATTCATTCATTCATTCATTCATTCATTCATTCATTCATTCATTCATTCATTCATTCATTCATTCATTCATTCAT
>NW_005361573.1:1049770-1058515 GCF_000412655.1 Myotis brandtii
GAGAGAGAGAGAGAGAGAGAGAGAGAGAGAGAGAGAGAGAAGGAGCAGAAGGTGGGGAAGGAAGGGAAGGACTCCAGCAGCGGTGGATGGAGAACTGAGGGTGAACCACGAGGACAGGTAGAGTGCGATTGTGGAGTGCAAACTGCTCCAAAGGGAAGGCGAGACCCCACTTCAACCACTAACCAGCAAGCACCCCTTAGAGTTCCCTCCACCCCTCCCTGAAGGGGTGAGCATGACACCCTCCCCTCCACACTCTCCTCCCAGCCCCCTCCAACACACATCAACAAATACAAAGAGTTTATGACATAACCTGGAGCTGCAAGGGCCTCTATAGTACCTGCTGTAGAGTTTTCCAAATGAGGAATGTGGATGCCACGGTGCCTCCGGTGGTCCTTGGGCGACATATTCAGATGGCACCTGGACCCAGCCTTCAGAGTCACTCAGTCATAAAATGCCGGAATTGCTTAGTTCTCAGCTCTCCTTCCGTCCCTCTCTACATCTAAGACTAAGTCTCCGTGGAAGCTGATGGGTCTTAAACTCCTCTCAGGCATTGATTTGTCACCCTCTCTCTTTCACAAAGACAGGGAGCCCCGAGCAGGCGGCAGAGTCACGTGGGGATGTGGGGATACAGCTGGATTTTCCTTGTATTTGTAGTGATGGCTTTGTTTTTGTTTTTGGCACAAAAGTGATTGCCCATTTACAGTTGAAATTTATTTAAATGAAAAAGTAAGTCAACATAAAGTCCAACCTACACAATAATAGAGGAAGAAGGAAGGTGGTATGCCCACGCTGTCATTGATGGCCAGAACTGAGCCCAGAGGGTTGAGCCTACCCAAGGGCACTCAAGGTCAAAAGCAGTTGAGCTGTCAGCCAAGCCAAGGGCATCTACACAGACTTCCCAGGGCCCGTCCTTTTCAACCTTAGTTTCACTGTAGGCCACCAAGCCTGGCCAGCACTTTACACATGGCAGGAACCCTGGGCTTGGATGCCGGCCAGTCACTCTGCCGTTTCCCAGCTGTGTGACTGGGGCAAGTGGCCCCATTTCTCTGGGCCTCAGTTTCTCCATCTGTGAGAGCGGATTAGAAATCCCAAGGGGCAGGTGGCATTGGGTTCCATCACTGAGCAGGTGATGTTGTAGGCAGACCACATCCTCCCCTTCCCAGTGCTGTGACCTTGGGGATGTCCCCTCACCTCTCTGGAAAATGGGGGTGGGGTTGTTGTGAAGGTCAAAGGGATAAAATCACGTGTGTGTTGCAAGGGGGAAGGAGAGAGAAGCCTGGTCAGGTAGGTAGGTCGAGGTTATGTTGCCTAGACTTTTTATTCCCAGGATTAGAATAACCTCATGGCTGCTCTCCAGCAAGTGAGAGGTGGCCCTTTGAATGAGGGAAGATGGATTTTTTTTTCCCCTCCTCCACCAAAACTGGACTCTCCTTGGGGTTTGGCAGGATCCCAAGGGGTGTAATTCCAGCCAGGAAGCCGGGGAGCCCAGGCGGACCGAGGCCCGTGATTTTGCCTCTTTGGCCGTCCCGTCCCGGTGGCTCTCCGGGCGTTTCTGACCTTGAAAGGAGTTTTGTTCTCCAGATAATGTGCTCAATGTCACCTGGGAAAATCACGCTGACTGTCCAGGTGCCCAGAAAGCTAAATGAGGCATTATAACCCACAACCACATCCGGCCAGGCTCCCCTGAGCTGGACTCCAGCTGAGGGACGCTTGCAAGGGACTGGGCAATTTCTCCTCCTGCTCAGCAGTAACTGTCAGTGGCGGTCAGCGCTTCTTGAGCACCCGCCAGCCCCGTGCTAAACACGTGGAGCACCTTGTTTCATTTAAGCCTCACGGCTGCTGGGTGCTAAGTCCTGTTGTCTTGGTTCCCATTTTACAGATGACAAAACGAAGGCTGATTTTATACCCGCCAGAGTGGCGGACCAGGGACTTTCACCCTGGGGATCGGGCACCTGACTCTGGGCCCTAAGCCCAAAGTGATATTAAAGGGTTAGATTAAAAGTAAAATACCCCAGTGGTTTCCTGGGGCTGCCCGGGCGGTCGCCCCTCCCACTGCTGCAGCAAGGGAGCATGGACAGTCCCTGGGGAGCCCTCGTCGGCCAGCGCGGGAGAGCTGGGATTTGGGAGTCCAGAGGTGGCTGCTAGTGCCTTGTTATGTCCCCAAGCCAAGCCCCTCTCTTATCCTGGCTTCCATATCCTCATCGGTCAGCTGAAGGGGTTCATCATTTATTCAGCTTACACGTGCCCAGCTCTGTGTGACCCTCACAGATACAGTGTGAATAGAACATAAGTCCCTGCCCTCAAGGAGCTTAGGGCTTTGTGGGCTAGACAAATAAACAGGGTAGAACAAATATGGCGCATCTGTCCTTCCATCCACCCCACCCTCCCACCCATCCACCCAGGAACTATTCTAGGTGCTGGGGATTTAGCAAAATTACTGTCCTCACGGAGCTCGCACTTTTGGGAGGAAGACAGTAAGAAAGAAACAAGTCAACAAATAAGGTGGCAGATGTCAATAAGTGCCAGAGAAAAATGAAGCAGAGAGAGGGATGCTGAGCGATGGGGGATGGTCATGGAAGCCTCAAAGAAGGTGACCTTCGAGCAAGAGCTGAGGGAGGCAGCCATGTGGGCATGTGGGGGAGGAATATTCCAGGCAGAGGGAGGAGCAGTGCAAAGGCCCTGGGGTGAGCGAGTGCTTGGCATGTTTGAGGAAGCAAAGGCCCGGGTGACTGGGAGGAACGAGGAAGGGGGTGAGTGGTGGGCCTCGTTGGCAATGGAGATCGTTGGCTTGGACTTCTGAGTGAGTTGGGGAGTCTGCCGATGGTCTTGAGCCGAGGAGTGACATGACCTGTCTTGTGTTTTAAGATCGCTCTTGCTGCTGGATGAAGAGTAGGTGGAAGGGAGGACAAGGGAGAAGCAGTCAGGAGGCAGCTTCAGACAGTCAGGTGAAGGACACCGCTGGGTGGAATGGAGGGGCAGAGAGAGAGGGCGGGGCAAGGAGTGGCTGGAGTCTAGATCTTTGTTGAAGGTCAAGGGTCAAGCCAGCCGGAATTGCTGATGGAGTGGACTTGGAGTGTGAGAGACCACGATGCCCCCAGGGCTTTTGACCTTGGCACCTGGGACAGGGGCGCTGCCATCACTGAGATGGGGGAGGCAGGGTTGCTAGGAGAGGGACGGGTCTCTGAGTGTGATGTAGCCTAAGTGAAGTTTGAGGTGTGCATTTCACCAGCCCTTCGACAAACAGAAGCGGAAGGCATGCCCCACACCGAGAGAAAGCGCAGGGCCGTGTTGGGGGCAGCATGGAGCGGGGGCACCTGATCCAGCCGGGGGCACGTGATGTCCAGGCTGAGATCTGAAGATGGGCAAGTCGGACCGGGGAGGACTTTAACCTGCACCCTTTGTCTCCTCCCAGTGGCACAGCCGGGTACGCTGGATTTCTGGTTCTGTTCCAGGCTCTGGTACAAGTTGGCTGTGTGAGTTGGGTCTCATGCAGTGTAATGGCTCAGAGCCTCAGTTTCCCCATTGCAATGCAGTGAGTCTTTGTGTGCCCCCCACACCCAATTCATATGTTGAAATTCTAACCCCCAAGGTGATGGCCGTAGGAGGTGGGCCTGTGGGAGGTGATGAGGCCATGAGGGTGGTGCACTCCTGTGGGATTAGTACCTTATAAAAAAGACCTCAGAGAGCTCCCTTGCCCCTTCCTCCTTGTGAGGCCATTAGGAACCAGGAAGTAGGCTCTTACCAGACACCAAGTCTGCCTACGTCTCATCTTGGACTTGCTTCCCAGCCTCCAGAACTATGACAAATAGATGCCTGTTGTTTACAAGCCACCCTGTCTGTGGTACTTTGTTAACAGCAGCCTGAACAGACTAAGACACCCACCTCCAAAAGGATGGCCAAGTCCTACACCGGCAACTTAACCTTTCAGATGTGATAGATTTCTTTGAAAATATGATTTAAAACTATGGATGCATTCCCCCATGCAGGCTTGTGTACACACACACACACACACACACACACACCACATCACATAACACACACACCACATCACACACACAATAGTGTATGTAATTTCCAGGGCTCACGGACCCGAAGCGCATTATGGCCCTTGGGAAATACTCCCCTCTCTCCTCCCTCCTGACCTCAGAACACTCTTGCTTCCAGACTCACCGTGCTTCAGGGCAAGCCCCTCTACCGTGGCCTCTTCTGCTCGGACTCCAGTGTTAGACTAAGTCTGTGACCTCGTAAGATGTCTCCTTGCCTTTGAGGGAAACACTCAGGTTGGCGAACAAAGCCCAGGTGTGTGATAAGCTGGGGGGTGTGTACGTTTCTTCCCACTTCCTTCAGTCACCAGCCTTTCACTCCGGGCCGTCTGGTGGGCTGGGCAAAGAGGGAAACACCAGCCCCAAATCAAAGCGGGTGAGGATGTGGTGCTTCTGGGTGGAGAAGGCGTGAACAGGGATTGCCGATCCACAGCTAAACCTCAGGCGTGGACCTTCTTGCCACTGTGCCCTCTACCTTTCTGCCTTGGTCATTCTAGTGCTGCCAACAGATTTACGTCTTTCTCCGGGTCCTGAGGATCTCCCCTGCAGGCTGTGAAAGTTATGGGCACTGCATCTGAAAAGCCTTTATCCCAGCATCCGGCGTAAGACCTGCAGAGTGGGTGCTGGGCTTGTTTTCTGCTGTACGCAATGCAAGTACAACTCCAGTCAGCTCTGGTAGAAATGTATTGGGCTGCCTACTGAAAATGCTACGGTGCAGCTTTAGGCCTGGGGAGCAACCAGCTCAGAACCTCGCTCTCTCTCCACCTCTCAGCTGTTTTCTGCTGGGGTGGCTTCACTCTTGGGCACATCCCCCCTTACAGTGTTGGCTTCTGGTGGCTCCAGGCTGACCTTCTGAGGCTCAGCAACCCCAGAGGGAAAATGAAAAAAAAAAGCTCCTCTGCACATAGTTGCAGCAAATATTGTGATGAACTCTCATTGGACAAACTTCGGTCACGTGCCCACTCGGGAACCAATCACTGTGGCCAGGGAAATGAGATGTTCTGATGGCCAGACTTAGATCCTATCTACCCTAGGATGGGTGTTGAGGGCTGGAGATTGGGGACAGGGTAGGGTGTCAGGAGGTTCATTCACCCCACTAGAACTATAAGGAGTAAAGGTGGGGGTGGGGTGGTTTCTAGGAGGAAAACCGAGGTGCTGGTGGCAGAGGTTGGAGGATGGATGCTGGGCAGGCGAGAACCAGACGTGTCACTGTAATGCTGGAAATGCTGGCCTGACAAATGAGCACGTAGCCGTTGGAGGGTTCAGTGAACCATGAGACGGAGGTTCAAGTCCCAGCTCTGCCACTACACTAGGGTGACCGTGGTGAGGGCATCTCTGCCTCCCTCCGCCTCAGTTTCTTCACCTATAAAATGAGGACACTTGGAATAGATGACTGCCAGGGATTTTTCCCACTCATTCAGTCATTTATTTATACATTTTTTTTCCCTCCCAGTTAATATTTGTTCAAGGGCTTTGGAGTGAGTCCGAGCTGTTCTGATGTTTACTCGCTGTAGCAGGCTTGACTGATGCACCTTGTCAGGTGTGCTCAGCTGTACCCTTCCCGGACACCCCGCGGCGCTGGACGCCATGCGGTCTCTGCTTACCCCCCTCCATGGGTGGCCTGGGTCAGTTGCTGCAGTCACGTGGCCAGCTCAGCCTGCAGTGGCATGGTCTGAGTTATGGCCCAGTCTCCCAGCATCCCCAGCTCTCGCCCAAGCCGCCCTGACCGGAATTCTTGGCAGGGGAGGGGAGGACCTCTTGGCCTCTTCTCCCAGACTCAGGTGAAGAAACTGCCTTCCCTTTTGGCTGCCCTAAGGCTCAGGTGACACAACCCAGGAGTGAGGAGCAGTTGGGTTCAACTCCGACTAATAGGGGACAGGAGATGGGACACGCTGCAGATGAAGTGCTTGCCCTTCCTCCCTGCAGTGCTTCCCGTGGCTTCTGCAGAGACACCCTGAGTGACAGAACTCCCGGATGTGTGTTTTTGAGACTCTGTGGCCAGCTCCGTAAGGCATGATTTGTATTTGTTTTTCCTCTTTCCCTGCTTCACAGTCCCCTTTCCTTCATTTCTGTTGGGTCCAGATTACATCCCTAGTAAAGCATTAGCTGAGAAGTTTTGCCTCAGGCTCTGTTTTCTGGGGGAACTCAAACAGAGATACTGGCTGTGTGACCCTGAGAAATTTACTTAACCTCTCTGAGCCCCAGATCCCTCATCTGCAAAAGGGAGATAATAATAGAGCACCTATCATAGGATTGTTCAATAAATGATAGCTTCCATTAGTATCATTACTGTGAACCAGGTGCTGGTTGTATCACATGAAAACATTTATTCAACATTGAATTTCAAGAATATTTATTGAGTGTCAACTGTTTCAGGTTCTCTGCTACTCTCTGCTCCCAAGATGCTCACAGTCTAGAAAGTGAGGCAGAGAAGTAATTGGGCAATTATACTGTGGTGTTATCAGTGCTTGAGAAGATTCGGGGCTAGGCATGGTGGTCAAGGATGGTAGGGATGGCTTCTCAGAGGAGTTGATGTTAAAGCTAAGATCTGAAGGATTTGAGGGAAATGTTTCAAAGATTATATTGGCTGTCATTATCAAGAAGCAGGTAAATTATAGGAGAAACAAAGTGGATAAATATACACCAACCAAAACGCATGAATATGGTCTTTGCCAAGGAGTGTGTGGGTTACTGTTCAATATGGGAACCATAGCCAGATACGCCTATTTAGATTTAAATTAATTAAAATGGAATGAAATTTAAAATTCAGTTCCTCCGTCGCACTGGCCGCTTATCAAATGTTCAGTAGTCATCTGTGTGGCTACGCTGTGTCATACAGCGCAGACAAAAAACATCTCTGTCATTGCACAAGTGCTATTGGACAGAACTGCCATAGAGTCTGAGAACAGTCAGCTAGATCAGGGCAGACTTCCTGGAGGAGGGGGTAGAAGATGGCAGAGAAGGGGTTCTGGGAAAGTCCCTGGGTGGCACTGTCCTCTCTCGTTAGGAAGAGAAAAGCCAGGACTGGGAATGGGGGTGGGGTGTCGGCTCTGGAAACAATGTACAACCTGACACCTCCTTGGTCAGAGTATAATCTCTGGGTGTGTGCTGGCTGGCAGCCTCGTGCCTGGGGGAGAGGACACAGGAATGAGGGGGAAATCAGCTAAGGGGGGTACTGCCAGGACATCCCGCCTCTTCTGGGGCCAGGAGGACTCTGGGAGTTGTAGTAGAGAGGACACAGGAATGAATGAGGGGGAAATCAGCTACAGGGGTGATTGCCAGGACATCCAGCCTCTTCTGGGGCCAGGAGGACTCTGGGAGTTGTAGTTTTATCCCCCTCAAAGCTTGACAGGGTAGAAAAGTCGATCCTGGGCCTGGGCTTTTTTTGGGGATTGGAGTTGTGGTGGTGAAGCTGGTCAGGGCTGGGGACACATCTGGGTTTGGAGTTTCCACAGGTAATGTCAGTAGGGAGGCTATGTTCTCTCTCCCATTCTTAAATTCTAGGATAGACGGGAGATGCCAAGGTGAAGGACTAAGTTGGATGTGGTATTGAGGGGCATGGAACATTCAGTTAAACAGAACCCTCAGCCCACACATTCTGGTTGATTGAGATTTTCCCAGTAAAGACAGAGGAGAGGCTGCAGGTATTCTACCAGACCGTCCTCTGACTCCTGCCACACACACTTCTCCCTGGGAGTGGGAGTCGTATTTAAAAGCCATTGAATTGGGTCCCATTGATCACTGTGATCAAGACATCCAGATGTTAAAGGAGAATATTCTGACATGGAGCCTCAAGCTCACCAAGGCTGTAAACGGGGAGGTGGTGATTGTAACTTCAAAAGGATTGCTGTGCAGATTCAGTGAGACAATGGATATGGTATATCTCCTATAACAGGAGTTCCCTTTCTACACACACACACCATACACACACGAGGTAAGAGAGCTCCCTGCCAATTCTCCTGAGGCCACACAGTGTTCTTTTTCCCCCCTCTCTAACGTTATTGTCTGATTTACAAAATGTACATGATTTTAGGACCTTCGGTTACTCATGCTCCGTATGTTTCCCTAGGAACACGTGTCACAAATGCAATTAAATTTATCCGTGCAGTTATTGTTTACAGTGTCTGTAAACTCCACCAGGCTGCTTCACCACTATGTCCCCAAGCACCCAGCATATAGTAGGTGCTTAATACAGATCTATGGAATGAAATGAGTAAAGGATAGCAAAACAGGCATTTTCCATTCAAGAGCGACCTCCACCGATTCTCTCAGCTTGTCTACGCGCCACACTCCTCAGCCCCCACTTCAGCACAATGGCAGAGACTGGATAGGGCAGGCGCCCCAACTTGGGGAACGCAGTCAGGCCAGGCTCCCGGCTCTGGGTGCAGTTCCCAGCTCGCCACCAGGGGGCGACAGTGATTCGCGCAGACGCCGCCCGCTCTCTGGCGGGCGAGCGCTTTAATGGGTGAGCCTTTACCGAGCGCCTCCTGAGGTCCCCGGCTGCATTAGGCTCTCGAGGGGGCAGACTCGGCGGCGCGTCAGTGTCCATTGTGGGGGATCCGGGGAATCGCCCAGGGAACGGTGGCGGGACCATGAACAATATTCCAAGTCGGGCACGGCTCGTTCTGGCCTCTGGGGCCTGGGGCGTTTCCCGGAGGCGTGTCCGCGACCTCTGACCCGCCGGCCAGTCCTCAGGACCCTG